>NW_020952293.1:1176453-1499890 GCF_900497805.2 Vombatus ursinus
GTGTGTGTGTGTGTGTGTGTGTGTGTGTGTGTGTGTGTGTGTGTGAAAGGCACCAGGCTAGGTCTCCACCACCACCACCCTTGTCCCCTGGCCAGCAGCAAGGGCTCTGTGCTCCTTCTCCAGGACTTGGGGTCTTGGGACCAGAGGAGTGGAGGGGTTGGTGGGTATAAGAGGCAGAGGGTGGTGCAGTGGGGCCTGCAGAAAGCAGAAACAGGCGCATCCCCTTTTGCCATTAAGCACCCAGAGGACAAGGGCAGAGAAGGACATAGAACCCCCTCAGCCCTGGGTAGAAAGGCTGGAACTCCACAGGGTGGCATGCACTAGGCCTGGCTGCATTCTGTGGGTACATCATGGCAGGGGATGTTTGTGCCCCTTCTCCCACTCAGCCACTGTGGCTGTCCTTGGAGTAGAAGGGTTCTACCAACTCCTGCCCAGGCCTCAGCAGCCCTTTACAGCCTGTAGGGGAGACATTGGATGCCTCAAGGGACAGATGTCTGTGCCAGCCGCAGAGACGCTACCTCCCTGTCTGCAGCTGGGTGGGGTTGGCTTGCGTTATTAAAGGCAGTGGCTCTGACCTCACCTCTCCTCCCATCTGTCCCCCTTAGGCCCGGTTGGCCTGGCTCAATAAACCACCCGTGTCTTCTCCCACCTCTTCCTCATCCCTTGGGGGTGTGAAGAGCACATGATGTGTCTGTCCTCCAAGATGCTCACTCAGAGAGGTAGAATCACTGATGGAGCTTGGAAGGCTAGGACACATCTCAAGGTCAAGAGCCAGAGGAGAGGAGAGGAGAGACTGGACCAGCTGGGAAGGCAAGGGGAGGGCCCTCAGCCATCCCTCCCTCCTCCCCCAGAGCCAGGCTGGGGCTGTCAAAGAGCCTGGCGGGGAACATGTCACACCCACCATAGTTGCAGTGCCTAACAGAACACAACAGAATCATTTGCCCGCCAGGAGGAGGACAGGCAGTCACTGGGGACCAAGGCAGGGCTCTGACGTCACCAGGAACCAATGGGAACAGCCGGAGCCCGTGTGGGCAGCTGTGGGAGCAGGGCTGTGATTGTTTCCATTTGCCAGACGCTCTGCCCCCGAGTGTCCAGGGCCCTGGACAGGCCGCAGCTAAGGAGCCACAGTGGGGCCTCTGAGGCAAGGCCATCTGACCGCTTGTCAGGGAGAGTCGGGGGGAGCTCCTAGGCAGGTGCAAGGAGGCTGGACGGAGCCACCAGGAGC
Organism: Vombatus ursinus; assembly: GCF_900497805.2. Classification (NCBI taxonomy): domain Eukaryota; kingdom Metazoa; phylum Chordata; class Mammalia; order Diprotodontia; family Vombatidae; genus Vombatus; species Vombatus ursinus. The sequence goes on from NW_020952293.1 coordinate 1,177,679, forward strand.
TCCCTTCCAGCTCTGAGATGCTGTGATCAGAACAAGCCAGCCGAGTTGAGTCATCACAGGAACCTAGATTTGGAGCTGGACAAGACCTTGGAGGTCATCGGGCCCAACCCCTTCATTTGATAGATGAGAAATGATTTGCCTAAGGTCACACACCTAGGAGCAGGGTGGAATTTGAACTCAGCTTTCTGCTACACCAGGGTGCCACGGTCCACTCCACTGTCTCTTCCTTCCTCTCCTCCAAGGGCTCTCAACCTTGCTTGTATCATGGTGGCACTCTGGTGAAGCCCAGGGACCTTTTCTTAGAACCACATTCTTCAAGGCATAACGTAAAATGTGCAGGATTGCAAAGGGGACTAGTTGTGTGGAATAAAGAAATATTTTCTCCATCTGAGTTCCCGGACGCACTTTAAGCCAAATGTCAGGGACGGGGAAAGGCTTGAGTGAAGAGGGGAGACTGGGGGAGCCCAGAGTCCTCATCCTGGTCACTGTGGTTAAGATAGTGACTTCTGCCCCTGCTCTCTCGGGGCTGTGGCCTGGCTGGGACCCCCAGTGTCTGTGAGAGGACAGAGGCAGGTCCCTAATGCTTTGAGGCCTAGGGGACAACATGCCTGAGATGTACCAGGTGACCTCTGGTGGACCTTCTAACTCTGAGATTCGATCCTTCTGCTCTGAGTCAGACCCATCCTGTACCACCATCTTGAGCAGGAAAGATGAGGCAGGAAGTACTTGGCTGAGAAACTGAGGGGCAAAGAGAGAACATGACGGAGCCAACCAAGGTCATTGAGATGGGCTCCTGCTAAATGGAGCAGGCTGTCCTTTGGCTCCGTAGAAAAGGCCTCCTCACCCTCAGTGCCCTTATGCAGGCCCTGCTCCCTTGGGGGACAGTAGTGTTCCAACCTCAGGCAACTCCTTGGAGGCAGTCTAGACGAGATGCTCCGGGGACTAGGTCAGCCGTAAAGAATCAGTCGGTATCAAGAGAGGCGACTTGGAAGAGTGGGAAGAGAACAGCTACCATTTGCGTCTTTTGGAGGCTAGAGGCAGGGATTAAGTCTTTGGAAGAACCTGGGGAGGAGGGTGAGACGGCTGCAGCTGTGGAGGCGACAGGACCCAGAGAAGAGATGGAGGGAGCTGAGGAGCTGATCACTAGTGCTAGGCAGGGTCTGGCCTCCTTCATTCCTCTGCCTTGTGACTAGGAAGCTTCACAAAAGCTTTGCAAATCACCCTTCCCTGCCCTCCCACAAACGCTCGGTGCTCATGGTTCCAGATTGGAGGGTCTGGGTTTAAGCCTTGATTCTGCCTCCTATGAGCTGTGTGACTTTGGTAGAGTCACCTGCCCTTCTGAGACTGGACTTCCTCATGTAAAATGAGGGTTCTGGGACACATGGCCTCAGTATTCCCCTTCAGACAGGGTGGTTGGGGGAAAGCACTTTGGAAACCTTCGAGCCCTACAGAAATGTGCCGTCCTAGCATTACCCCATGGGCAGTGTTGGGAAAGGGCGGATGAAGCTTCCTCCTTGATAAGTCCCACCAGGTGGTCCACTGCTGTAGCCCGGGACCCTTGCTCCTAGCTTTGTGTTCTCAAAGGCTGGGACCCCCAACAGCATCTTAGAACAGCCTTGGTTTGCGAGTAAGAAGTCCCTCCTGGGCAAACAACGGTAGCGACTTAGTGCCCAGGGCATCTAATCCCTGCCCTGCCACCCCAAGCCCCAGGCCTGGAGCACCTCCCCCTGCCTCCTCCCCCCAGGCTTAGAGCCTGGGGACCCAGACACCTGGGTCTGGTGCATTCTCTCAGCCCCCGTTTCTTCCTCTGTGGAATGAGAAACAGTGGAAAGAACACTGGATGTGGAGATAGGGGATCTGGCTGTGGGACCTTGGGTGAGGGTCTGGCCCTCTCTGGGTTGTCTGTAGAATGAGTCAGCTGGCCTGGATGGTTCTAGCTCCTGAGCCCCCAGACCCTGTGGGCCAGGGAGCAGGCAGGAGGATGGGGGATGCAGTGACTCAGGCCGGTGGCCTCATTGACGCTTCCCTGCGGTGCCAGGAGGGGGGTCGAGCCCCTGGGCGTCGTCTGTTTGTCTGCAAGCCTTGCATTGCCCCTGGGGAAGGCACTCTGGGGGCTGCTTTGGCCTGTTTTCTGCCTGGGTGCCCTGGTGTGGCAGCTGCAGCCTGACGTGCTCTCATTGACGTCACTGCCCGAGCTGGAGCGCGGCCACTGTTCGATCCAGGGTCTAGGCCAGGAAACATGGACAGGCAGTCCCCGCGCCTGGAAGGAGAGACGGTGACAGAAACCTTTATCCTCTCTATAGCTTGTCCACAGTTGTTCATTGTCTCCAATCTCTCCTGTCTACACTTGATTGTGAATAGCTTCTTTGCGTGTTGTCTCTCCCATCCAGACTAGAGCAGGGACTTGTCTTTTGCCTTCCTTGTATCCACAGCACTTAGCACCAGTGCCTGGCACATCATAGGCACTTAATAAATGTTTATAGACCGACTGGCTGGGGGGAAGGAACCTTTCCGCAGGAAATGGTTTGTAGAATTAAACCTTGAAAAATACATTGGCACTCAAATATAGGGGAGGGGGCACATTCTAGTCATAAGGAGTAGTACAGGGACCACCCAGCATAGGACGAGTTGGGGGAAATTATGAGTAGTCCCATTTGGCTGGAGTATAGGTATGTGAAAGGGAATAGTGAAAGTGGGATAATGTGGGACAGTTAGATCAGGATCATTGTGGACAGTGTTGAGTGTCCATATAAATACAGGGGGCCTTCCCCTGGTTTGTGTCATGGACTCCTTTGGGTAGTCACAGTCTGGGGAAGCCTGGAGACCCCTTCTCAGAATCAGGCATTTAAATGCACAAAATCAAATACATGGGATTATAAAGAAAACCAATTGTGTTGAGAGACAGTTATCAAAACATTTTTTAAACCAAGTTCACAGCCCGCAGTTCAAACTCTTGGACTGAAAAGTGTGGGCTTTATTTGGTAGGCAACTGAGACAGTGAAGCTGGTCCCCCAGCCCTGGGGATAGGTGATGAGGCCTTGACTTACAGCAGTGGCAGTGAGGATGCAAAGAAAGGGGTGGAGAGGAAATGAAGTGTGAAGAGAGATTCCCCAGGACCGGCAAGGGAACAGAGGGGAGGCGGAAATGACCCAGCCGTTAGTGCGATCACAGCCGAGGGAAAAGGGTCTTTGCCTTCCAAACTCTATCTCTGTCCCCCTTGAGTTTGCCCGTCCTGGAACTGTCCTCGTCTGGCTGAGTTCCCTGAGTTCTGGGTCCCCAAAGGCTGCTGCTCTAACAGGGTTTGACAAGATTTGGATTAGAAATGGAAAACCTCTCTTGGCGTTCCGATTCATGGCCAGGGAGACAATGTTTTCTTCCATGACTGCAAGCGGTGGTCTGGAATGGAAGGCTTTTCCTCTTTCTGCTTACTAAGGGTCACACTTACACCTCTAGTTGGGGCAGGGAATTATAGATGGGTGACAAGATGGATTCGATTATTTTTTTAATAGAGAAGGGAGTAAGTATTTATATAGCACTTATTATGTGCCAGGCACTGTGCTGAGCACTTGTACAAATATTATCTCATTTGATCCTCACAACAACCCTGGGACTTGGGTGTTATTATTATCCCCATTTTCCAATTGAGGCAAACAGAGGTTAAGTGATTTGACCAGGATCACACAGCTAGTAAGTGTCTGAGGTTGGATTTGAACTCTGGTCTTCTTGATTCCAGGCCAGGCTAGACCACCTATCTTCCTAAAAGTTTTGTTTTGTTTGGTTTGGTTTGGTTTGGTTAGGCAATGGGGTTAAGTGACTTGCCCAGGGTCAAGTGAGTGTTATGTGTCTGAGGCTGGATTTGAATTCAGGTCCTCCTGAGTCCAGGGCCGGTGCTCTATCCACTGCGCCACCTAGCTGCACCCCTCTTCAAAGTTTTTAGGCAACAAAAAACAATGCATCTGGCATAAAAAGGAGAGAAAAGGATTGGGAGGAAAAGGTTTTCCATAACTATTTCTAATAAAATTCTGAAATCTGTGGCTATAAGGAGTTGGTGCAGATTTGTAAGAGCGAGCTCCATTCCCCAGCAGATCAGTGGTCAAAAGTCATGAACAGGCAGCTCTCAAAAAAAGAATCACCAATCATCAGGAACTACTTTTTAAAAATGCTAATCATCAGAGAAATATAAATGACAATAACTCTGAGATTCCACCCTCCACCCACTGAACTGTTGAATTCAGTTTAAAATTCTAAGATTCTGAGCTGGCTATGGAGATAAGAGCACTGCCAACAGAGCTGCAGATTGTGCAAATTCAAAAGCAGTCTAACATTGTGCAGGGAGAGCTAGGGCGCCATTTGTATCCCAGTGATCCCAATGCTAAGATGGCTCCCTGAGGATGTCATTGAGCAGCCATAACAACAACAAAGATCTGTGTCTGTATATGATTATATTATACATGATACCTATACATATATACATACAATATGTATACATAATACATATCCATAATATGTATATACATATACATAAACATATTTTTATCCACACATATATAGATAGATATAAATATCATATATAAATAAATAATGTTTTTTAATTTTAAAATTTGTACATTGGAAAGTTGGTTTAGGTTAATAAATAGTTACTCATTAACCTAATTTAAGAAGTTAAGTTTAGAAAAAAATACAAAGGCTTGAGGAAAGGGTTAGGGTTAGTCGTTTGGGTACAGGATGATGCTGGGATGAATTGTAACTGTCTCTTCATTTTCTAGGAACATGACATAGAGACCCCATATGGCCTTCTCCATGTGGTGATTCGGGGCTCTCCTAAGGGAAACCGCCCTGCCATCCTTACCTACCATGATGTGGGGCTCAACCGTAAGTAGAACCTGTCTGCTGCCCCTGCAGTAAAAGCCTCTGGCTTTGATTCACTTTCATCTCTCTCCTGGCCCTCAGTTTCCAGATGATCTCAGAGTTCTTTCCAGCTTTACAATTGGTTGGAGTTCAGTTCAATACCAGATCAGGGAAGCATAAGAGGGGAATAAAACCAGGATGGGACATCTACAGCGTTCCCTTTCACCTTCGTAACGACTCTGGAAGTTGGTGGGTTGCGCTTGAGTATATCATAGCCTTAAGGATATTAAGCTCTTTTTGTTTCCCAAAGATTAATTAAAACTTATTATAATCCCTGACATGTATATAGCACTTTCAGGTTTGCAGAGCACTTTTCATCCATGATCTCATTTAAGCGTCACATCAGCCCTGTGACGCAAACCACACCAGCATGTGTCGAGAAAACCCCAAATGGGGCCACAGAGAGGCAGACGCAACTGAAACGACCGAACAACAACATAAAATGCTAGTAGTTTTTGTTATTTTATTATTCATTTCCTTGCATCCGAGTTTAGATCAGCATAGAATCATTCTGAGGTTGAGACCAGAGGAGGGAGGATCAATTAGAGGGAGCGAGAAACTACAGAATACAGTCAAAGGAAGCAAGAGAAGGAGAGGAGAGAAAGCCGAGAAGAACCAGGAGTGAGGAGGAGAGGAGACAGGACGCCCCCTCCCCCATCAGGAAGCCACAGTCTGCCCCGTCCAAGGGTGGCCTTGGCTGCCTTGGGAGGCAGTAGGCTCCCCTCCACTTGAGATCTTCAAGGGGAATCTGGGTGACCACTTGTTGAGAACGTTATAGAAGGGTTCTTATTCAGGTATGAGTTGGTTGGACTAGCAGACCCCCTGAGGTCACTTCCAACTCTTAGAGTGAGACGCCCTGGGTTCAGATACCGGCCCTGACACTTACTACTGGTGGAGCCTTGGACCTCAGTTTCCTCATCTGTAAAAACATGAGGTAGTTGGCCCCAGACCCCTGATGTCCATTTCAGCTCCAAACCTATGATCCTGAGTATGAGGCTGGGAGTTGGGGTGGGGAAGGGGGGCGGATTTGGCAGGTAAAGTCAGAGAGGATGAAGGAGGGTTGGGAAGGTGAGGCCAGGACCAGGATTCTGGTGTCAGAATGACTCTGGGAACACCCACCACAGTCCAGCCGTGATCCCGGCACTTAGCACAATGCCTGGCACGTAATAAGTGCTTATTGAACTGAAGGGGCAGGAAGGGGGCCTTAGTAGGCTCCTCGAGGTCCCCCCACTTCGTCCCACCAAGAGCCTGCCTGCCTCTTTCCAGACAAGCTCTGCTTCAATGCTTTCTTCAACTTTGAAGACATGCAGGAGATCACCAAGCACTTTGTGGTGTGCCACGTGGATGCCCCTGGGCAGCAGGCGGGGGCATCACAGTTCCCTCAGGGGTACGTACTCCTCCTGTCCACCCCCACCCCCAATTTGAGTGGCACCTCCCCATCTGCCTGGTCCAAGTAATGGGTGAACACCTGGCGGGTCTGGTACCCTTCGGTCTCCCTGCCATGTGACGCCTAGGGAGACACCTGGAAGTGGTCAGGGTAGAAATCCTAAATCAGTGTAAAGAGATCCCCCCCACCCCACCCAAAGCCCTCAAGGGCAGGTTCCCAGTGGGTCAGACTCTCTATCCCTCTTGCCCCTCCTCCTGCAGACCACTGTCCTAGGCCCGCCCTGCCCAATCAGGTCCCACCCTCCATCCCAGGCTCCCCCTCACTCTCCCCATTGATGCCTCCTCCTTGCTGTGTGTCCCCCAGGTATCAGTTTCCCTCAATGGAGCAGCTCGCCGCTATGGTCCCCAGTGTGATCCAACACTTCGGGTGAGTCTCTCTGCCCCAGGTGGTTGTTGTTGCTTTGTACCCAGGGGAGGCGGTGCAGGGACAGCTGGCGCAGCGGGAGGGCGCGGGCTGCAGGTGGCCCTGCCTTTCTCTTGAGCCAGGCAAGGAAGCTTGTGACTTTCCAGCCTGATGGAGGGGGCCCAGCCCCAGGGGCCGCTCGTCCCAGGGTCTCTGTGGAAGTACTTACTCCCCAGTCTCTCCTGGGCACTTACCGCTGCGGTCCTCTCAGGTTCAAGTACGTGATCGGCATTGGGGTTGGAGCTGGAGCCTACGTCCTGGCCAAGTTTGCCGTGAGTACCTGTGGCCTTTGGGAAGGAGGGAGCGGGCGGGGGCAGAACCTCCTGGCCGTCCTCCCTCCCGGAGCAATGCAGCACACTGCCCTCCCCTTGCTTCTGGCTCTCCCCGCCTCCTCCTCATGTTGCTAGCATCATTATCGCCATCTTCCTCTTCACACTTGTCACACCTCCCGTTTGCACTGCCCTTTTCACATCTGTTATTTCACCTTATCTTCACAGTAACCTAGTACAGCGGGAGAGAGAAAAATTTTTAACCCCATTTTACGGATGGGGAAACTGAGGTTTAGGGAATCAGTCACAGCCAGGCCGTGGCAAGATCCAAGAGTGAACTTGGATCTCCTGTGGTCCCTCCATGGTAAATATTGCCTGGGAACAGCCAGGAACGGGGCGTTGTCTGGCACTCACCCCCCTGTATTCCTCAGAGCCCTCAGCCCCCATGCTGACTCTTACCGGAGGGGCCCTCTAACCTGCGCCACTCCCATCCACAGCTAATCTTCCCTGACCTTGTGGAGGGCCTGGTGCTCATGAACATTGACCCCAATGGCAAAGGATGGATTGACTGGGCAGCCACCAAGGTGAGAAATGTGTTGGGATAATGGAGAGGGAGGAGGGCAAAGGACAGGGCCGGCATTGCCCCTTCCCTTGGCCACTCACACCCGGCTCCCTCTCTTTACTTTCAGCTCTCAGGCCTGACAAGCACTTTACCTGACACAGTTCTTTCTCACCTGTTCAGCCAGGTAAGGGAAAGGTCTAATGTCAGTATGCTCCCCTTGGGCCTGGGAGCAGGGATTTGGGGTAACTCCAAGGCCTATGGGGATCTGAAAATCCCAGTCATTCCTTGGGAACAGGGCCTACTCTGGCACCCAGCCATCCTCAAAGGGAAGGGAAGGAGGGAGGAAGGAAGGAAAGAAAAGAAACAAGAATTCATTAAGCACCTTCTGTGTACCAGGCACTTTACAAATTAGGATCTCACTTGATCCTCACAAAAACCCTAGGAGGTGGGTGTTCTTATTATCCCCACTTTACAGTTGAGGAAATTGAGGCAGACAACAGCTAAGTGACTTACGCAGAGTCTCACAGCTAGCAAGCGTCTAAGGCTAGATTTAAACTCAGGTCTTCCTGACTCCAGGCCCAGTGCTTTATCCATGGCACCATCTATGAGCCAGGACCCCCAAGTCTTACCCTCAGATCTTTCTGAGGCCAAATTTCACCTCCTCTCCCCCCCATCCCCCACCCTCACTAAGACATACTTCAAGTTTCCACGTCACCCAAGAGAAGGTTATGGCACATTCTGCTGGGAGGAGCTGTAAACAGTGCTCTGAGTCAAGTCATGAAAGGGAGCATTTATTAAGTACCTACTATATGCCAGGCACTTGCTAAGTGCGAGGGATATCAAAAAAAAAAAAAAAAGGACAAAAGACAAACCGTCTAATCCCTGCTTTTGAGGAGCTCACAGTGTGACAGGGAAGACAGCCGGCAGATAACCCAGTGCAGAGAAGCTGACTTCAGGGCCAGCGCTCTATCCACTGCGCCACCTAGTTGCCCTGTTCCTACATTCAGAAGTCAGAAGGACCTGAGTTCAAATATGGCCTCAGACACATAACACTCACTAGCTATGTGACTCTAGGCAGGTCACTTAACCCCAATTACCTCACCCCCTCCCCCCAAAAAAACAAAACAATTTCTATAGGCTAGTATTTTATAAACACCAATAATACACACACATATACAAATGGCTCTGAAAGCCGGGGGTATAACTCTCCATTTGGGGACCTTGGGGCTAGAGCCAAGGGTTCAGCCTCATGTCTCCCTAGCCCCCACCCCCAATCACTCTTGTCCGTTTCTTGGGGGGCCCAGGAGGAGCTGGTGAACAACACAGAGTTGGTGCAAAGCTACCGTCAGCAGATCAGCAATACGGTGAATCAGTTCAACCTTCAGCTCTTCTGGAACATGTACAACAGGTTGGATCAGAGTGGGACTGAGGCTGCATATGGGGATTCTTCTACCCACTACCCTCCCCCATCCCAGCCCTTTCCTCACCTCCTACCCTATCCCTCCCACTGTCCCTATCCTTCTCCATCCATCCTTCCCTACCCTAATTCCCCTGCCATCCTCTGCTCCTATCCACACCCCTGCCCCTGTGCTCATCCCCATCCATCTCTAACCCCATCCCAACCCATCCCCATCCCCATCCCCATCCCCATCCCCACTAAGCTCTGTTTCTGACCCTTCAGGCCAGCTATATCAGGAGGAGCTAGTGTTGGCACAGCTTGGCAATGTGGCAGATTCTGTTCCACCAGGGCTGCTGCTGGGCTCTCAGGCCATTCTCCCCCCTGACTACTTTGGAGTCAGGACAGCAGCTCCCCCCTGGAGGCAGGTCTTATCTAAGGACAGAACAGAGCTGTCCTGCTGGGGTAGAGGGATGAAGGAGTACTAACCTTGCCAATGCCATGGGCTAGACCTATTTCTTAGCTTGGAACTTGACTTCCCTGGCTCTGCCCTGCCCCATTTAGACACACTAAGCTTTGGGGCAAGAATGATCAGCTTGACTGCGTCCCCTGGCTGGGTGCAGGAATGCTAGACCCAAAGGTTGGGAGTTTTGCAATGTAACGAAGGGTTTCTTCTGAGATTTTCATGGTTCAGTTGAAAGCTATCTAATATGTGGCTAGCCCTAATCATCTCCTTCTGTCTCGCCTCCCTAAGCAGTGACATTTAATGGAAAGAGTGCTGAGGCCAGTTCACAGAACAAGTCACTTTCCTTCTCTAAGAAATGGTAGTGTTGAACTAGATGAACTTGGAAGCAAGATGGCTGGAGATACGGAAACTAGTCAGTATCACAGTTTGGTGCATTTGAAACTGGTTAAATGTCAGCACCCAAGGAGAAGCCATAATTTAATGGCCTGATGTCAGCTTGGAAGAGGGTTCTCCAGTGGAGTACTCTAGGAATCTGTTGGCCCTTCACTCATTGACATTTTCTCTCAGTGACTCAGCTATAGATAGCGTGCTTATCACACTTGAAGCTTACAGGCAAAATGCTCAGGGAGATAGTGAATATGTTGACAGCAGTCTGGGTCCAAAAAGAGCTAGAAAAGCTAGAACAGCAGGCTGAGCCTAATAAGATGAAATTTAATAGGAACAAATGCAAAGTCTTACACTTTGGTTCAAGAAATCAACTTCACAAGCATAAGACATAGGAAAAGAGGTGGGGGTTTTAGTGGCCTGTAAAGCTCAACACAACTCAATAGTGTGATGTAGCAGCCCCCCAAAGCTAGGACTGTCTTTGGCTGCGTCAAGAGAAGCGTGATGTCCAGGTCTAGGGCAGCGATGGACCCACAGTATTCTGCCCTCGCAGACCACAGATGGAAGGTTGTGTCTGGTTCTGGCCACTGCATTTTAGGATGGATGTTGGTAGGAGCAGGGATTGTCTGGAAATGTTCAAGCAGGATGGCCAAGGCCTCAAGACTGTGTTCTGCAAGCTGTGATTGAAGAGACTGGCTAATGGCTAGAAGCCTGGAGACGAGGCTTTGGGGAGGGCATGAGCCCACTGTCAAGGGCTGATGTGGGGGAGGGAACTGGACTTGTTAACTGCCCAGAGTGTAGAAGCAGGAGCAATGGAGAAACTGAAAAGGGGTAAACTTAAGCTTAGAATGAAACTTGCTAACAGCTAGAGTTACCTAAAAGCAGAATGAACAGCCTTGGGAGTTGGTTGGTTGGCCATCCCTGGAGGTCTACTTGTTGCGTGCGTTCTTAGGGGGCGGGTGCTTGTTCAGGGGGCACCAGGTGTAGTCCTTGGGGTCCCTTTGAACTCTTCTGGCTCTGAACTGCAGGGCTCTGATTCCTCCCCAGACCAAAGCCATGGGGATGGCGGTGTGCTAGCTTCAGAAATGCAGTCCTGGGGCAGGCTCAGCAATGATCTGTACAAAGCCTTGGGAGCATCTCTTTCACCCTCTTCTCCCACTCATTCTCCCCTTGCCTAGCCGCAGGGATCTGGACATAAACCGGCCCGGGACAGTCCCCAACGCCAAGACCCTTCGGTGAGTGGTCCTGCCTCTGCTGCCTGTGCCCAGCCCCAGCCCCTACCCAGTTCTCAAAAGCCTCCTAATACTCTTTTTTCCCCTCCCTTTTGTGTTTCAGCTGCCCAGTGATGCTCGTGGTTGGGGACAACGCTCCTGCAGAGGATGGGGTGGTGAGTATAGTGCTAATGTCAAACCCACCTAATGGGAGGAACCAGAGAAATCAGAGAGGGATCAGTCCCTGGCACAAGCCAGCAAGGAATATACATCCTGCATCCCAGGGTCTAAGCCCCGTGTTCAACTGTGGGCTTTTCAGGCTAATGTATCCTGAGGAAACATACCCCCCACCTTGGAATACAGATAGTGTCTGCAGCTCACCTCTCTGGGACACACTGAAGCCTGGATCCATTTAGGAGAGGCTAGGATAGGAGGCAGCGTCTGGCCCATCTCATGTTTAGACGTTTTCAGAGGCTTCCCCTGTAGATATTCCTGAGACCCTGCCCTGTCACCCCCAGCATTGTGTACCCCTGCCACCCCTGGTCCTTCTTTCTGTCTGTTCCCCCTCAGGAACCAAGCCCCAGGAGCCCTTCCCCACCCTCCCCTTCTTAGGTCATTGTTCCCTAACCTAATTGTTCTCTCTCTGGCCCAGCCAACAGCACCTTTGGCCCCCAGGGTGGCAACTTCAAGCGTCTGCCCCTCTCCACCCCCCTTCCATCCCCCCTCAGCCTCAGGTGGACCCAGGTATCTCTAGGCCAGGCAGAAAGCCAGACCGTGGCCTGGGTGAAGTCACTGCTGTTTGTCTCTGAGGTCCTTCCACCTCCTTCCTTCCTTCCTCTTCTCAGGCCTGGGGTCTCACTCTTGCTCTGAGCTGGCTGTCAGCTCACCCTGGTAACAGGTTAGCTGGAGGTGAAGGTGTGTTAGCTGAGGCTGGTTCAGGGATAGATAGTGGAATTTATCACAGGGTCCTCTCAAAGCTTAACTGGCCTCCTTTTCTAACTGCTTCTTGGTGGGGCATGTTGGGAGAGTGACCCTGCTCCCATCTTGAAAGAGGACCCCCCCCATCCCCAGGACAGCAGGGTGGTACAGTGGGTAGAACGCTGTACGTGGAAGACAGAGAGACCTGGGTTCAGCTGGCTTGCTGAGCCTTTCTTAACCTCCTTCAAAGGCATATTGAAAAGAAAAGTGCCAGGGGAACTCTCCAGCTTTAAGGAAACCAGGGCTGTTCCTCCTGTCCCTTCCTTCCCAGGAGGAAGTCACCTTAGCCAGCCTTAGGGATTAACCTGCCTGGGGATGGCCAGGCAGCTAGGTGACACAGTGGAGACTGGAACACCTGAGCTTGGATCCCACCCCAGAATCTTATCCCAAGTGTGGCCCTGGGCAAGTCACTTAACCTCTGTTTACCTCAACTTCCCCATCAATAAAATGGGGACAATCATAGCACCTGCCTCACAGAGAAATATAGGTGAATCAAATGCAATAACGTATGTAAAGAAAGCATGTTGCAAACCTCGTATAAGTGCTGTCTGCTGTTATTATCATTCCTAGACAGTAGGACGAGACTACTTGGGGCTGACACCCAAGTGGGTGTCTCATTTGACTTTCTAACAGCCTGAAGCTCTTACTTTTCTCCCCAGGTCGAGTGTAACTCCAAGCTGGACCCAACCAATACCACTTTCCTGAAGGTAATGCGTCCCCCCCAAGGGCTCCTGTGTTCAGGGTTCAGGGACACCTGCCCTCCCCCTCGCTCCATACACAGGGGGATCTTACCTGAACAGTCTGGCCAATGTCTTAGCGCTAAATCAAAAACACACTGACAGAACTATGAGATTTGAGTCCCTGCACGTGTATGTGTGTGCACATGTACACATGCACACACGCTTATTATGTGGAAAGAGCAGAGTTTGTGTTCAAATCAAGCTGGACTTGGGTTCGAATTTGACCTCTGATGTCTACTAGCATTATGGACCCATGCTTCTCTCTTAGCCTTAACTGTATAATGAGGGGATTGGCTTCTGTAACCTTTGAAGTGCCTCCCAGACCTAAAGCCAGGGTCCTAAGACTTCTCTGGGCCCCGGTTTTCCCCCAATTGAGAGGGATTTGTAACACTTGCACCACTGACCTTACAAAGGGGTCAAATGAGATAATGTATATAAAGGGATTTTAAAACCTTAAAATGCTTTGTAAATTCATTATAATGGAGGAGTAGGATGTTAAAGCCTTAGTGTTCAGTGGAGCAGGTGACCCTTATCTTGTCCTGCCGCTTCCCTCTGCAGATGGCCGACTCTGGTGGACTTCCCCAGGTCACACAGGTGAGTTCCTTTCTCCAGAAGGTGGGTGAGAGGGCCCCCATGCACATGGTCCAGGCCTTTCCCAGGGCACCTTCTCTAAGATAGCACAGGGTTATGACTACCGGTCCAGCTGAAGGTGTCCGGGCTGCCCCTCCTTTGGTGAAAAGGGCAGGGCAGGGACCCAGGGATCCCGTGGAATGGGTCCATTCCTGGCTCTTGACTGATGCATTTCTCTCTTCCTCTCCTTACAGCCCGGGAAACTGACTGAAGCCTTTAAGTACTTCCTTCAAGGCATGGGCTACAGTAAGTGCCAGCTCCGTAGAGACGGCTCGGCCAGTAAGGCTGAGGTGGGCAATAGTGACCCCGGAGACCCAGGCTGGGGGAGAGGGAGCATCGGGGCCTGTGGAGTGACAGAATGGAGGGCAGGGGTCCATGCAGAGTGTCTGACTTTGGAATACCTCTGTGAGATTGTGTGTGCACACATATACAGTGAATCGTGCAAATTTGTGCCATGTTAGAAGAGTCTGTGTGGGAGAGCTGAGGTGTCTCCATAGGCGGGCCTCCCTTAATAGGGACGTGCATGTGGACAAGGGAGGTGAGCCTGGTGGGCCATCCCAATGGGTCACTGAAGGGAACCAAGTCTTTGGTGACCTCACCTGCTTTCCCATTAGCCTGGACTGAAAGAACCCATCATGTTTACCCAAAATGCATTTGTACATCATGAGACCAACAGCCATGTTTCCATTGTACAGCAAGGTGTATAGGCTTTGAAGGGTGAGACACCCCTAGGGAGGTATACATCCCATGGCCCAGGGGTGGAGGGAGAAGAGGGGAACATTTACCTTTGGCACACTGGGTTGTTGGTTGAAGGACTGGGAACAGATGGGTCCCAAGCTCTTGGAAACCACATGGTGACCTCGGCAGCCCTGGTGATTATCTGCCCTGTTTTCTGTAGGGTGGACAGTCCCGAGGTTTGTTCCTTTCTGTCCTGGGGAAGGAACCAGAGCAGGTAGGCAGGACTTGATAAAGATAGTCCTAATGCAATAGTCTTGGCCATCCAGGCCCTAGGTCTGGGCCTATGGCATGAAATGATTCATTTCCTGGGTGACCAATGCAGATTGGCTGGATCAGACCCTTGAAGCCACCAGGTGGGTTCTGGGCCCCAAACTCAGTATGTCGATATTGTTCAGGAAACAGGAAAAAGGCTGTGGAGGGATCATGAGGTCCTTGACCAGGAGTGGGAAACCTGCAGCCTTGAGGCCACATGTGGCCCTCGAGGTCCTCAAGTGCAATCCTTTGACTAAATCCAGACTTCACAGAACAAATCTTTTCATTAAGACCTATTCCTGGTTTGTTGCCTGTGACCAAATATACCAAGGGGGCAGGACTGGAAGTGAGGGGAAGGGCAGTGGAATGGTTTGATTACTGTGCTCACTGGAGAAATAATCATGGCAGTGGGCTTATCTAGAAGCCCAGATTGAAAGGCTCCATGTTGCCCTCATCCTGCCTCCCTGTACCCTTCTCTCACTACAAGGCAGGAAAGAAGCATAGTGGTCCTGGTCACCACATGTAGTCTTTCCCCTCAAACATCTATTACCACCACAGAACATCTATGTGTCCCTTGGGTCACACATATCACACACACACCCACGCACGCACGCACATGCACACACACACACACACACACACACTAGCCAGCATGCTCAGTCCAGCCATACCCTCTCAGACATCTGCCCAAACGTCTTCACTCAGGACAACACCTATCTCGAAACCAGGCCCCAGTAATCTGCTAACTCTCTTCCTAGACTCTAGCTCCTGTATCCTCAGAGACCAGCCAGAGGGCAGATGGAAAGTCATTAATAAGATCACAGTACAGGATCTAGAATTCAGGTCTCTTGAGTTCTCCACCCATCCACTCGACCAGGCAGCTTCGTTCAAGAACTGCATTGGTTGCAAAAAAGCAAAGCGATGAGGCCAGGGAAAGGAGAGGCCCAGCCTGCCAGACGGGCCAGACACCAACAAGGGCTCATGCAGTGTTTGCTGAAGGAATAAGAGGAACAAGGTGCTCTTACTGAATCTGGGCAAGGAGGGCTTGGACAGGCCCTGTCCCCTGCCCTGGTCTCGATGGGAATTTAGTGATGTTTTCTGGCTAGGGTGTGTAATCACTGGCTTCTGTGACCACCGGGCTTCTGTGGCCGGAGCCCTTCCTGCTGCCTCACCCTTCCAGGCCGTAGCCATGCCTGAGTGGTCTTGTGGCTGCCATGGGCTTGGGGGAAGGGCAGAGCCTCCTGCACGTCCAACCTGCTCTCCATCTACATTTTCCTCTCTCTGTCTCTGTGTCTTTGCTGTGGCATTGACTCTCCCTGCCCTGGGGAGACACAATTCTTCAACCCATGTTTTCTATCCCCCCTGCCCCTTCTCTTGCTCTCTTATCTTCTCTCTTAGTTGCATACTTGAAGGACCGAAGGCTGAGTGGAGGCGCAGGTATCCCCTTCACGTTTGTCCCCTGTTCTCACCCCCCCTACCTACTGCATGGACCCCATCCCCTTTCTATATGCATCACTGCAGGAAAGTTACACTCACTCTGATATGGATCCCTAGCTGCTTTGTAGTTCGCTGTCCACCTGCCCCAAAGAGTGACTGCTAACCCTGCCCTGAGGAGTGACCTCTGACACCAGGAATGCAGGGAAAGCCTCAGCATGGTCACCTGATTCCTACTTCTTGAGTAATTAGTATTCTAGAGCCCCGAGAATTCCAAACCAGGTAGCATGGTCAGTGAAGGCAGGAGGGCCTGCACCTGGCTGGGTACAGAGGGTCTTGACCCCTGTACACACTGTCCAGCCCAGAAGATGTTTAAGCAGAAATCATCTCTAGATAGACGAGGTACGAGACGGCCTGAGTTTGTCCATGCTCCTCAGGCCTTGGAGCTCTGAATGGGTTAGCTGTCAATGCAGTCTGAATTTTCAAGATCTCAGGTTCTCCCTTTTGGGCTTTTGAAGAGGGGAGTCCTCCCTCCTCCGCACCCTCCACTGTGAGCCATCGGTTCTCTGCTCCTATAGTCTGCAAACTGGGGAGTGTTTGGTGAGCTCCTCCAAAAGTAGGGCCCGAGAATGCACCACCCTCCCTCCTTGTACAGACATGGTCTTGAATCCAACACATCCTAGTGGGATTCTGAGATAACCTGGCACACTGGGACGCATCAATGCATGACTAGACCATCCCTGATCCCCTACATTGGACCCTCCCCCAATTTGCCCCCTAGACCGTTCTCTACCCCAGAAGTCGCCCTTGAAGGGCACTGACATCAATGCTGAGGAGAGCCTTTGTGTAAGCTGGCCACGCTGTACCCAAGCACCGTGCCCCCCTCGGTTACCATTAGCTTGGCAGTGACTCCCCCTCCCCTGCCCTTACCGCATGCTTCCAGCCTAGAGTGAGTAAGCTGTGAACACTGTCCTCGAATGGGGCCCAGTGGCCAGAAGTACCCGGTTCCTTAAACAGCTGGATGAAGCAGGAACGGCGTTGCTGGCTGCTTTGCTTGTGTGCTGTGTCTTCCCACCCACTGGTGTCCTGGCCCCTGCTACCACGCCTAATGCTGCTGTGTTTTTTTTCTCTCTTTCTCCCTCCCTCTCTTACTTGTCTCTCCCTGTTTCCCTTTCTTTCCCATCTCTCCCTCTTTCTCTTGCCCCTTGCCCCCTCTCCCTTTCTCCCCTCCTACCCTCTCCTTTCTCCCCCTTTCCTCTGCCTCTCTCTCCCATCTGTTTCTCTTCCCCCTTTCTCCTTCCCTTTTCCTCCCCTATTGCCCCCTCGCCCTTTCTTTCTCTCTCCTCTTACCTTGTCTTCTTTCTCCCCCTCTCCTCTCTCTTTTTCCTCTTGCTCCTCCCCATTCTCTCTCTGTCTCTCTCTCTGTTTGCCCATTTTCCACAGTGCCATCAGCCGGCATGACCCGTCTGGCCCGGTCCCGTACAGCCTCTCTCACCAGCGCCAGCTCTGCAGATGGCTCCCGCCCCCGGGCCTGCACCCACTCGGAAAGCAGTGAGGCCCTAGGCCAGATCAACCATACCATGGAGGTGTCCTGCTGAGGTCCCTGTTGCCTCTCTGGAGATGCCTCACACTTCCCCCATCGTCATCGAATCACCACCCGACTGCCGTCCCTGTCGCCTGCCCACACTTCTTTGGTTTTATTTGGGGGGAGGGGGAAGAGGGGTTTACTTCTTTTGTTTTGTTTTGTTTTTTTTTAAAAAAAGGAAAAAAAAAGAGCAAAGATAACTATTCCAAGAAGTAGGAGAACCACCTTAAAAAGCCACAGCCCACCAGTCTCCAAAGTGTTCAGGGAGCTGAGTGACCCCATTTGTCATCATCTCCCAGGTCCGAAACCTTTCCCTCCTCCCCGGTGTTTCAGCTGCAGGTATTTGGGGGCCTCCCTAGGGGAAACTGGGCCCATTCCTTGGGTGGAGACTGGTCCACCTTAGGACTTTGCCCCTTCATCTAGCCCACAAATGTTCCCCCAGGCTGAGGAAGTCACGCACAAGATGGGGGACCTTTAGTATCCTCAAGTTTCTGCCTAATGGTGCCCTCCCATATCTGCCTGGGCCATTGGATCCAGGAGCCTGGGGAAACATCCCATGACACAGGTTTGCTGAGCTGTATTAAGATCCGTTTCTCTAGTGTGGTTCTGGTCACACATTAGTAAAACTTTTCACAAAGAGTCTGTAGATGTGGGAGAAAGCTCAGCAAAGTCACTTCCTTTTGCCCCTTTGTTTCCTCTCTTCCCACCCCAATCCTGGACCTTTTCTCAAACTGAGATTGTTGAACTATCAGCCCACCCTGGGGCAGTGTTTGGGTCTCCACCATGCTGAGCAGAAAAGAGGAAATCTCACCCTAGTTGGGAAAGGCACTGGCCCAAAGAGCCTGGAATGCATCGGCAACAGAGGAGTGTTCTGAGAGGAGATGGTTGATCCGTCACCCAAAGCCATCAGGAAAGAGTCCAGGAGCCTTTATGTCCCTCCCGTGCCCTTCGAGATATACAGATTTTTAAGTCATGTTGCATATATGACAATCAGTGATAACAACCCAAAGTTTGAGTTGCACCTCGCCGCCCTCTTTCCACCTAAGCACACCGCTGGAAGCATGGCCCCAGGACTCTGTCCCGAGGTTGGTGGGCCCCACTGTGGACACGGTGCCTGGGCTAGCATGGCAGTAGTTTGTGACTTGGATAGTTGAGTCCTATTCCCTGGACAGATGGGTCCCAGGATAGGACGTGGAAGTTTCATTTCTGCCCCAAAAGGGGATTGGGATCAATAGATGAGAAAGTCTTCAGAGGCCTGGTGGGAGGAGGAGGAGGAGGAGGAGGAGGAAGTGAGCCCTCCCTGCTGAGACCAGACAGATCCTGCCACCGAGGGGCTTGCTCTCACTTGAGCCTTCTGTCTCCTGCCTTCCCTTTCCCCTAGTTTTCTTTTGGGCTAGGTTGGTGCTGCTGCATTACTTAACCATCATGTCTGATTCCCCTCAGTTCCGGTAGGAGGATGCAGCTCGTTCCCGTGTCAGCCCCTTTGGTGAAATGGGCATAAGGTCTTATGTAGAGGGGTGGTGATGTCAGAGAACAGTAAGCACTGAAAAGATTACTCTTTTGCCCAGGTCATACCACGATTAGGGAGGATCTTGAGGGAAGGATCCCGGTGAACAGTCTTTCACCACCTGCCTAATGATCAGTTTTGGGCCAGGTGTCCCCTAAGGGACATGCAGTCTTTGTCTCTGGACAGCTCTTCTCCCCTATGCTATTCAGAGACTGAGAAGGCTCTGACCAGGATTCCACGGAGGTGGAGGATGGGGTCAGTGTATGGTAAAGAGACCCTTTTTGTCTTACACCAAGTAGGTCACCCTAGAGTTATGTCCTCTCATAGAAGGGCATCAGGAAGGATGTGCTTTTTGCACAAGATGAGTAATTTTTCTCAATACCCCTTTATCCTATGTCTGGCTAGTGATAGGACTGTGACGTCTGTCTGCAGCTGGCCCAAGCTCTTGAGGTCATGACCCCACATCTTATCCAAACTCCCAGAGTTGGTCCAGGTGGATGGCTTGTGTCATGGAAACAGGAACGGCAAAGGAGTGGTTTCTGAGTGGAATAAGGAAGGGGGGAGATGGAGCTTGGTAATGGGCAGTTTCTTTGCCAGCTCTTGAAGCTGGTGGCCTGAGGTCTCCCTTAGCAGGAGGGCAGCAGAAAGGGGAGCTAAAAACTTAAGCTCGTTTTACTGGAAGCCTAAGGAAATGACGCTCAGGATCCCACAAGCCATTAAGAGTGAGAGGAGACAGGAGACGGTAGTGAAAACAAGAGGGCCTTGGATCCTGGGGCTCTCCCATAGTTCTAGGAGAGCCAGGGTTTGTGTGCATTAGAAAGCACACAGCCAGTTCCACTTTACACACAATCTGGTTTAAATAACGTTAAGCCATCTTCATAACCATCCTAGAAACTGCGAGTATGCTACTTTGTTCCCAGCTCTCCTCCCATGTGCTTCCTTTGAACATTAAATGTGAATGTTTGAAAAGCTGGTAGAAATAATCCTTTTTACTGTAGATAGTGCTGCAATTTTCCTTGGGTTTTTGGTGTGTTCTTTAAGACAAGATATCTATAAATATCTATACATATTATATATACATATATATATATTGGGTGTCTATGTGTGGCTATCTGTTGGAGGTGGTCTGATTATATCTGTTAGTTTGCTTCCTCCCCCCCTCTTTGGTTGAGGTAAAATTTAATGGACTTCCTACTTCTCTGTACGGTGAAAAACCTATTTTTGTGCATTATGGTGATTGATGCTAATATCTGCATTGATGCCATGAGACTCTGAGACGACCACAAATGTAAAATGAATACAAATCCTTGTTGTAGAAAGAATTAACTGTGTTGAAAAACTAATAAACTAAGAAGAGTGTGAGTGTGGTTGTGCCCACGTGCCCCAGGCCAGCGTGCCTTTCGGACGGTCCCCACTGAGGCAGTGTTTACTGCCGGTCCCCAGCGTGGGTGACAGAGATGCATCTCCAGCCCCGGACCTGCGGTGCTGTTCTGGATGGTTTACTCTTGTGCAGAAACACTCAAGGCTCAAAATGGGGCCGATGTATGTGATATCACATCTGCCAGGGCTGACTCACTGTCGGGATCCAGGGAATGCCCAGCCACATTCCCAAACTCTCCAGGTAGCCACAGCCGAAGGCCCAAAATGTTTCTTCAAGATCCACAAGGATAGGGGGCAGCTAGGTGGCGCAGTAGACAGAGCATCGGCCCTGGAGTCAGGAGGACCTGAGTTCAAATCCAGTCTCAGACCAGACACTTGACACCTACTAGCTGTATCACCCTGGGCAATTCACTTAACTCCAATTGCCTAGAAAAAAAAAAGATGCCCACACAACCCCAGCTCTCTCTCTCACACATACACAGCATTAACACAATCCTACTACACTTGCACACCCATTAACCTACATCACAATAGACTGCCATCACACTCGGGAGCTGGTTCTGATCCTGCCTACTCCATCAATTAGGAGTATCAGGAAAACGTCTGGAAGCTTTCTTATAGTCCAGGCATAATTTGCTGTCATGGGTAGCAGAGAACCCTCCTCACTTTGTCTCTCTTTGTATCCCCAGCACTTAGGACAGTCTCTGGCACATAGCAGGCGCTTAATAAGTTTTACGATTAGCCTACCAATAGGGGCAGCTTATCAGGGAAGCCACTTTTCCCAGAGTTGGTGGGTATGAGAAGACTCACAGAACATGTGATGTTAGAACTGATGGCACCTCCTCCCAGGGAGGCCCGGACCAGAAATTACTTAAGATCACGTAACTGGCGAGGAGAACGTGGTAACTTATGTCCCGACCCTCAAGACAGTCTCCTTCCTTCCCCAGTGAGACATAAGTGCCTGGCTCACAGTCTCTTGAACAGAGATAAAAACACCTCAAACACCTAACTTCCCGGTTCCTCAGTTTACCCATTTCTCGTGACCTCCTGTTCACAGGCTGCTGAACCAAGGTTACATAATCTCAGAAAGAACTCATATGTCTATAGTGCTTAAGGTTTGTAAGATCAGTGCAGATGGAGAAACTGAGGCTGAGAGGTTGTGATTTGTGATGGGCCATTCCTGGGGAAGTGAGGCAGTCCGGTGGATAGAGCACCAGGCCTGCAGTCAGGAAGACTCGAGTTCAAATAAGCCTCAGACACAAGCTATGGGACCCTGGGCAATTCACAAAACCTGTCAGTTTCCTCACCTGTAAAATGGGGATAATAATAGCACCTACTGGCAGGATCGTTATGAGGACCAACTGAGTTAATAATTGTAAAGCACTTAGCACAGGCCCTGACACACAGTAGGTGCTATATGAATGCTTATTCCCTTCCTCCACATAACTAGTCGCTGTCTGAGGCAGGATGTGCCCCAAGGTCAGCCCTCATTGTCTGCCTGGTGACCCACCCGCCTTCCAACGAGGCCTTCACTGCTGCAAGATGATGCTTTTACACCTGCCTCACTGACTCACTATACTGACTCACTTTACAAACCTCCCACGGCTCCCCTTCTGTCTGCCTTTCCGCTGAGGCCCTCGCCTCAATATTTCACTGAAAAAACCCCTCCTCCCCTGCTCCTCATGTCACCTCACCCCCACCCCTTCTGACACACCTGTCTCCCATGAAGACCTGGCCCTTCTCTCTGCCACGGCAAACCCCTCTACGTGCACAAGGGACCCCGAGCCCTCCTATCTATCATCCCCACTCACTAATCTTCCCATCTCTCCCTGCTGCCTACAAAGATGCTTGTGTCTCCCCATCCTTAAAAAATATAGGCAGAGGGGCAGTGGGTAGAGCTGTGGCCTTGGAGTCAGGAGGACCTGAGTTCAAATAGGCCTCAGATACTTGACATTCACTAGCTGTGTGACCCTGGGCAAGTCACTTAACCCCACTGCCTCACCAAAAAGCAAATAATAATAATAATAATATTTTATATAGAGAGGCAGATAGATGGTGCAGTGCATAGAGTGCTGGACCCGGAGTCAGGAAGACCTGAGTTTGAATCTTGCCTCCTACACTAGTTGTGTGACCCTGGGTAAGTCACTTAATCCATGTTAACCTATTGCCTCACTTTCCTCATCCATAAAATAAGGATAATAATTGCACCTACCTCCCAGGGTTGTTATAAGATAACGCCTAAAGTGCTTTGCAAACCTCCAAGTTAAATAGTCAAGGTAGAAAGAGTCAAAACTATAAAGGCAAGAAAATCACGGAGAGGACTAAAAGAGGGAGGGACCGAAGGCCTGGAGATTCAGCTGAAGATCCCAGGGGCGGCTCCGCTCCCGGCGGTCTAGGAGGGAAGTCAAGGCACCCGGCCGGGCGGAACACAGGTAAATAATGGTGGCTCGCATCCATACAGGGCTCCGCTGTCCTTCGGTAGTGTCCGGCTCTCAGGGACCCCACTGGGGGTTTCTTGGCAGAGTTACTGGAGGGGTTTGCCAAGAACTTCTCCAGCTCATTTTACAGATGAGCAAAGTGAGGCAAACAGGGGGAAGTGACTTGCCCAGGGTCACACTGCTAGTGCGTCTAAATGCCCAATTTGAATATGTATGTATATATAGAATTATATAAAAATATTTCATGTTATGTAACAATGTTGTATATAACAATATTTAATATTACATGTAATTTATACACATATGTATCTACATACTGATACATCTACACCTACGTACGTATACATATGTGTGTACATACGTGCACACACATAATTTGAGGGGGCTGTGGCCAGCCATGAGGCGAGGTCCTCTAGCCGGCTGCACTGGGAGTGGGGGCAGGGGGACCCACGAGGGGCTCTTGGCAGCCAGTGAGATGAAGCTCTTTGCGCAGATCGAGGTACACAGTAGGCGCTTAATCGGTGCTTGTTGTCCCACCCTGCCCCGCCTTTCCGGGGCACGGGGAGGCCCACGAGCCTCCCATTCTGCCTGGGCGGCCCCGCCCTGAGCAGGCGCAAAACAAGGACGGGCGGGGGAGGGACAGGCGTGGCACGACGAGCGCGCTCAGGAGTTCGCTTTTGGCCCTCTCCGGTCCCCGTACCTGGGGAGGTCCGAGGCCCCTTTAAGAAGGGGCCGGGCCTCGAAGGGAGGAAACCCGGCGGGAGCGCGGCGGCCTCGCGCAGCCACAACAATGGCGGCGGCGGCGGCGAAGCGGCCGAGGGTGAGGAACTGGGCGCTCGGAGCTGGGAGGGGCAGGGAGGGAGCGTCCCTTCCCTCATCTGCGAGAACCCAGGGCCGGACTGGCACGCGCCAGAGGCCGAGGCCTCCGTGCCCGAAGGAATCTGGGAATTCGAGCCCTGGCGCTCTCTCGTTAGGTGGAGGGAGCCTCCGGAGGCGGAGACAGCCCCGTCCCTGCCTTCCTAAACTGGTGCCGCACGGTCGGCCTGGAGCTGAGTCCCAAGGTGAGCCCGAATGGGGCGGGATTCCGGGCGGAGACGTGTGTCTCCATTGGTACTTTAACGAGGGGGCGGGGCCTATGACCCACGAGGCTCAGGTCTCCGAGCGGACCATTGGCTGCTGAGGGAGGGGCTGGGCTCAGGACGCATGTGGCTATTGGAAGCTGCGGGAAGGGGCGGGACCCGAGTGGTGGTGGAAGGGGCGAGGGGGGTGGAGCCTCTGATCCTCGGGTCCCAGAGTCTGGCGGGCTTCAGGTTTCCGTGAGCCGGGAAGGCACCGTGTCCGGCTACGGGATGGTGGCCCTGGAGGACGTGCAGCGCGGGGAGCTGCTCTTCGTGGTGCCTCGGGCTGTGCTTCTGTCCCAAAAAACCAGCACCATCCGGGGCCTCCTGGAGAAAGGTAGGGAGCCTGGGGAGAGACGGGGAGAAGGCTCCCTGCTGGGGCCGGGGGTCCCCAGCGCCCTAGGGTGACCGGGGTCCTGGTTGTCGTGCAGAGCACGGGGCCCTGCAGAGCCAGTCGGGCTGGGTGCCCCTTCTCCTGGCCCTCCTCTACGAGTACCTGGCGGAGGACTCCCCCTGGAGATGCTATTTCTCCCTCTGGCCGGACCTGGGCAACCTGCAGCACCCCATGTTCTGGTGAGAGCGGGGACCAAGCCAGAAGCACCGGTGGGGAGGGGAGTGGGATTCCATTCCATCGTTCCAGAGCCCCTGAAAGTGCCAAGACCTCCCGGTGTGAAGAGCTGGTCTTGCCTGCCGTACACCATCCCTTTCTCCGTCTCATCCTGTCTCTCCTCTCTCCCCCTTCCTGTCTCCTCTCTCCATCTCTCTCCCTAATCTTTCTCACTCTGCCTCTCCTCTCTCTCTCTCCCCCCCTCTCCTCTTCTCTTTTCCTTTCTTGCCCTCCCCCTCCTGCTCCTCTTCTCTTGTTTTCACGATTGTATTTTTCTGGTAAAAGTAACTCTTGGTGAGAGGTGACCAAAGAATATTAAAACTGGAAAAGACCTTGGAGCTCATTCAATCCAACAGTATTTAATAGAGAATGAGATGGAGGCTCAGAGGGGAAGGAAGCCCATAGACCCTCACTACTGCAATTAGCGTATAATACAGTCTGTTTCTCTGTGGCTTATTCTTCTGTTAGATTGTAAGCTCCATGAGGGTCAAGGGCCTGGTCCTTAGCCAGACTTTGTGCTTGCTCTGTGCTCTGCTTGCATTCAGTGATCAGTGTTTGTTGTATTACTGTGGAGAGCAGCCTGCTTTTAAACACTGCTACTTTCCATGCCCCTGATTCTTCATAAAGCAGTGTTTTGCCCTAATGTTTGGCGGAAGGGGACCAAGCACATTGTAGCTGGTTGGCCACTCTGGAGAAACAAGCCCATACCCTCTAATACTTGGAGCCGAGAAACAGGATCACAGATTTAGAGGTTTTAGAGAACTTTTAGAAGTCATTTGGTTCAGTGATCTTCATGTTTATAGATGTGGCAATTGAAGCCCTGAGAGGTTAATTTTCCTGAGCATACACAGGTACTAAGTGGCAGAAACATAATTTTAACCTAGGACTTCCAACCCCAAGTCTGCTACTTTTTCCACTGTACCATGCTGTAAGTATAGCTAAGTTAGTTTGTGACCTGGGGCAAGGCACTTGCTCGTTTTGGGCCCATTTGCCAGTCTGCAAAATAAGGGGCTTGACTCCATGACCTCCAAAGACCCTTGGAGGGCTGCCATGCTATACTGTTCATAGTGGGTGCCTGGGGGCCTAAGGTGTGACCTTGACCCATTCTCCCCTTAGGTCTGAGGGAGAACGGAAACAGCTCCTACAGGGTACTGGTGTGCCTGAAGCTGTGGGAAAGGACCTGGCCAATATCAGCCATGAGTATAGTACCATCGTTCTGCCCTTCTTGGAGGCCCATCCAGATATCTTTCCCCTCCACGCCCGGTCTCTGGAGCTCTACCGCCAACTTGTGGCAATGGTCATGGCCTACAGGTGATCAGCATTCTGGGGAGCTCAAGCTTTGGGGATCCATATGGGATTGGGCCATAAAGATATCTGGGAGACTCCATCCTTGATAGCCACCCACAATAGAATGTAAACTTCATGGAATTAAGGATTATTTAAAATTTTTCTTTTCTTCAGTGTCTAGCACTTAATGCTTGTTGACTGACCTTGGGCTCAGCCTGTATCCTAGAAGTTGTTACCTTAGGGTCAGCAAACCTGCTTAATGATTTTATAACTATTTTGGTATAATTAGTTTCCTTTGTGCTCTTATAGATCTTATGCATTTACAAACATGATTCTGAGAAGGGGTCCATACACTTCACCAGACTGCCTGCCAAAGGGGTCCATAATAAAAAGGTTACAATCTCCTTGTCCAGGCTGAAGCCAAGAAGTTGACTGGGGCTAGCCTCTCTTCATAAGGATAAGATCTCGTGTCTCTTCTGCCCTAGAGGTGATGGGAACAATAGCTCATCTTCCTGTTCCCCATCAAAAATTTGGAGTAGGCCTGTGCTTCACCTTCCTTTGTGGCAACTTTCTTAGCTCTTCTTTCTTTGTGGTAGTTTTCAGGAGCCCCTCGAAGAAGAGGAGGATGAAAAGGAGCCCAATCCCCCTATGATGGTACCAGCTGCTGATATACTGAACCATGTGGCCAACCACAATGCCAATCTGGAATACTCCCCAGTGAGTGGGAACATTTTAGACTAGATAGGCCAACCTAATTAGCGTTCTTGTGCACACTAGCAGTCCTTAGGCTTCAAGGCCGAAATTCTGACTTTCTTTGTAGTAGAGAAGACCCAAGGAATAGGACAGCCTGTCTTACAGAGGCATCACGACTTTAGTGGTCAACAAAACAGCACTGAAATGTAGAATCACAACCACTGGCTTGTCTGGGGATTTCAGAGGACAGGAAGAGAAGGCTCAGAAACGTCAGGCACAATCACGACTTTCCTGGGCTTCATCTTCCTTCCAGCTGGTGTAGGATGCTTTTTGACTTGGGATTCAAGTGAAACGCTGGCTGTCCAAAGTGTGATACAGAACCTGTGTTCCTAGGGCTAGTACGTCCCATTGCGGTTTCTTGCTGTATCCAATTTGACGGATACTGGGGTAGCTGGGGGCGCCACAGTGCACACAGCACGGGACCTTCAGCCAACAAGATGCAATGCCTGTTTGTAAAACACTTAGCACAGTGCCTGGCCCAGTAGGCACTATATAAACGGGAGCTGTTATTTCTATAGCACCTTTCTTAGAAAACGTATAAATGGGCTGCCTGGCCTCCCATTCTATTGGTCACTGTATTCCTCCTGTTGGGTCATTTCTTGCTGTGCTGTGTTTCATTCCTCTTTTGTCCAGCTCATGTTTTTTAAAGGCTGAGAAGCTTCTTTCAAGCATTAGCAAACAACCACCGAAGCAAACTGAACTTTAATCCTAAAACTGTCAAAGTGCCGTTTATCCAAAACCCTGTCTGGCAAGTAGCACCTCGACTTTCCAACTCCAATTTTTACCCTTCCCCATTACTGCTTCTTGCTATCAAATCTTGGGAATAGTTAAATTGACATTTTCCTCGAGATTAACAGAATTAGTAGAGGAACAGAATCGAGCTACCATCAGAAGAGGGAGGTGATGGAACAGGTATGGACCCTCAGCTCTCTGCTTCTTCTGCAGGAATATTTAAGAATGGTAGCTACCCAGCCAATCCCCAAAGGCCAAGAGATCTTCAACACCTATGGCCAGATGGCTAACTGGCAATTGGTCCATATGTATGGCTTTGCTGAACCATATCCTGGGAACACAGATGATACAGCTGACATTCAGATGACGACAGTGCGTGCAGCAGCCCTGCAGGGTATGTACCCCTTCTGGGAACAAAGGGGCTAGGCTACAGGGATTCCCACTTCCCAGAGGCATCACGACTTTAGCGGTCAACAAAATAGCACTGAAATGTAGATTGTAACCTTCCCAAGGAAGAAAGGGATCTGAGAAAATACTCTCTCTACTTTCTATGTAGGAGCCACAACTGAGGCAGAGAGACGCCTGGTGTGTGAGCGCTGGGATTTCTTGTGCCAGCTGGAGATGGTGGGTGAGGAAGGGGCATTTGTAATTGGCAGAGAAGAGGTGCTTACTGAGGAGGAGCTGTCTGCTACACTCAAGGTGAAACCTACAACTGGTCAAACTTGATAACCCAAAAATTTTGAAGTGAACTTGCCTTCTAGTAATTTTAGGAATCTAAAAACCAAGTACGGTTCTTAAGTTGGAAGGAATCCAAATTAACTTTCTATACTCCAATTACAGGTGCTTTGCATGCCAGCTGAGGAATTCAGGGAACTTAAGGAACAAGATGGCTGGGAGGAAGATGATGATGAGGAGGACAGCTTAACACTGACAAATAAGACTATCCCCAAACTTAAAGCTTCGTGGAAGACACTCCTCCGAAACAGTGCTCTGCTGACCCTGCAGGCCTATGCCACAGACTTAAAAAGTGACCAAGAACTACTTCGAAACAAGGAGACCAGGGCCAAACTCAGCTGGAGGGAAGAGCAAGCCTTGCAGGTGCGCTACGGACAGAAGAGGATCTTGCATCAGTTGTTGGAACTGACCAGCTCCTAACCTCTGGCCTCAAACCAGGGAAGCAGATGAGCAAAAATGGCTTCTCACTCGGTTGCTGGGGTCTGCTGGGTCCAACTGCCCAAGTATGGACTTTTATTGCTCTGTTTTTTGTTATCTGTGCTACATAAACTTCCTGAGTTCATGTAATGACTCCACTCTTACTTGGGGGAATGAGGAAGAAGTGCTGTGCTATAGAAAACAAGAAATTACAAGGGGATCATACTACCTACTTTACAGGGTTGGTATGCAAAAAGTGCTTTCTCTGCAGGTGATTGTTAACTGCCTTTAGTGAAAGTGACTGCTTGGAATTCAAGCTGAAGTCAGGGGTTGGCTTCACCCCCCCAGACTTAATGCTTCCGGTCAGAGAATCGGACCTTAGAGGGTCTTAAATCTCGAGCTGAAATAAGTCAGGGGCCATCCAGTTCAACCCCTTCCCTTCATTTTATAGACAAGAAAAATTAGGTCTAGCAACGTTGAGTGATTTGTCCTTGGTAGTCACATAGGTAGTTAAGGGTCAGCAGCAGGAGTTGAGTCCAGGTCTTCTGACTCTCCAGCCAATCTTAATTTTCCTAGGTCATGTCTACCTTAATCTCCCAATTCTAGACCATGAAGTAATGGAATATGTTTATGGCACTGTTTGTTTGTTTTTTAGATTTGCAGGAATAAACTTTTATTCACAGTTGCCCTCGACTTCCAACTATTATAAAGGTAGAGGACCTCTTAATGTCTAGATGGTAGCATAATCGGCTCACAAACATTTTATGTAAGGCCTAAGACTAAATTTTTTCCCCTTCTTACAATGTCCTGCAATGAATCCATCCATACCTAAGGCTGTTAAGGTGGGTGAAGATGTGCAGACACAACGTTGAGGGCTAGTGGACCATCTGGTCTTTTCTGGATACCGAAAGGCACAGTAGCACTGCGCTGAGCATGTCAAGGAGCTTTGCCAGAGTAAAAGCTTTTTTTAAAGAAAAAAAAAAAAAGACTATACATTACCTCTCTGTTCAGTGTCACTATTTGTGGTGACAAATAATGGATACAGGGAGACACTAACTTGAAAATGATTGCTCACTTGAGGTTATCAGTCTTAAAATTTCTAAAATGAAACATAGAGCCAGGGTCCTATTCTAAATACGCCTTATCCTGTGCCGTGTGGCTATTCGGGGCAGGGACTGTCTGTTTTTAATCCTTGCCACAAGCACTGACCACTATTGAGAAAGCCACAGTGGACTAGAGTGCATGTCATGACTTTTAATGTATAACTACAGTGTGCATATACATACAAGAAGTGGGAAAACTAAAGCCCAGGAACTATAAAGGCTACAAAATACAACACATGGACCAATACATTTACAAAACATTCAAAATCCTTACAAAATGGGCTGTATTGGTCCTTTGTTCTTTTTACAAACTGAGACTGTGTGGCCATTGGGGGTGAGGTGGAGGTGGGGGGGCAGTTCATAGATTTGTTTCCCTTCCCATTCCCCCACAATTTACAAGTGTCAGGAAGTAGGGGGAAAATGCTATAGACCTGGTCTGGTTTCTCTTGATAAAGAGCTGACCCTGTCCCATAGGGCCCAAAGTATGTCTTCTCCAGAAGAACCCGGAAGCTATTCCAACTGTTGTGTTCCCTGCTGTCAGCTTTAGGTGGAAAGGGGGAGGGGGGGAAGGAAGAGAGAAAATATAAAGAAAAGAGGGGGGAAAACTGGACCTTAATCCCAAACCCGCCCCCCCACCCCCATTCCACAGCACCCCATATTCCAACACATCCACATTTTTAACAACTTAGTGATTTTAAAGGTCCCCTGTCCACATAAAGAAAAAATAAGTTACATAATATTAAACTGGCTTTTCAATATTCTTTGGGAGTCCGGGAATGTCAGGACAAGGAGATCTGCCCTAGACAAGTGCTTGGCATCAGCAGCTGCCCCTTTATTACAAGCTGAACAGGCGCCAGTTTATCCACCTGCCTTTAACACAATTTGCACAAACCCAAAAAGTCCAGACAAAGGTTTCGGTTCCATGTATTTACACTAGTTCAAAATGATATTCACAGCATCTTCTAAATTTTGGCCAAGAGTCAAAAAAAAAAAAATGTGTTTAAACTTTGGAACGTGCCCACAAAGATGGGAGACTTCCCCGAGGCCAGGGTAGACACCCAAAAACCAAGGGGGCTGGAAAGGTCAGGAAGAGCCAAAAGGATTCTTCAGTCAGTCTGTGAAACTCGGTGGCATGGGGCCCTCCAGGCTGGCACGCTTACAATGCAAGAAGCAGCCCAACTTAACTGGCACCGGTCCCTTCCATCACTTGCTGAGCCTGCTTCTGTCCCATGCAGCACTGTGCGACTGACTGGAACAACCTAAAGGAAGAGGGACAAAACGTCAAGAGAAGTGAGGTCCCTAAGGCACCCAGAGCTACCAAGGAGTCCTGGCACATGTCCCCTCAGCCCCAGCGCGAATGTCTTAGAGCCTGAATGCTGCTTTGTACAACAGGGTGTGGTAAGAGAAATCTCAGTCCTGGTTTATTTACTTCTCCAAGGTTTGAAAACATATGTAATTAATGTTGAGAACTTCCCAATGGGGGCATGAACCCTCCCCGCTCAACCCCAAATACCCAAACCAAGTCAAGTCCAGCAGAGGATGTCTACTGTTCTGCTCCATTCCTGAGTTTTCCCTTCCCAGTTCGGAAATCACACCACACAAGCAACTCACTTTTCAATTTCTGGGGCACAGTGAACAAACTCGTGGTTCCAGAACTTAAATGCTGGATTTTTAATCAGCTCGATGAAGGTAATGAGAAGACCCCAAGGATGTGGCCTATTTACAATCAACCGTTCCAAGAGAACCCTGTAACAGAAGATGGGGGTGAGCGCAGATGTTACAGAACCAAAAGAGAGCACATAGATTCATTCAACTTTTCTACATTACCATTTCTACAACTTGAG
This sequence comes from Vombatus ursinus, assembly GCF_900497805.2. Taxonomy (NCBI): domain Eukaryota; kingdom Metazoa; phylum Chordata; class Mammalia; order Diprotodontia; family Vombatidae; genus Vombatus; species Vombatus ursinus. The sequence continues at coordinate 1,209,002 of NW_020952293.1, forward strand.
TCATTTAAGACTTAATCTGCACTTTCACACAGCAGGGGATCAGGGCTGAGGGTGCGGGATGATGGTCTAGAAGAGAGATTCTGAACCTTGTGTTACAGAACTGTCTGGCAGTCTGGCAAAGCCTACAGACCTCTCAAAATAAAAGATTTTTAAATAACTGGAAGTTAAAGATGTAATTTTTCTCCTATCCAAGTTTATTGATCCCTGTGGACACCCATGGGCCTCAAGTCAAAAACCCAGCCTAGAAGCTTGCACCGAGTTTCACCTGGTGATCTGTTCCTGGATAGCTTCAGTATTGGCCTCTGCAAAGAGGTACAGCATGGTACAACTGAAGTAGTGAGTGTGGCTGTTTGGATACCGCAGCTGATTGGCAATTGCATTCAAGAAGAGGTACCGACCTGGAAACAAGAAGATGTAAGACTCTACGCGCTAACCAAAGGGCCGAGGAGGGGACAACAGGCGCACTGGCAGCTGGTCTTCTGATTTCACTTTATAGAAAGCTTTCAAAGAAACCAGCTAAAATTTGAATCCACAGGCAGAACCGTGGCAGGAAATGAAAAGGGCACTGCATTAGTGAAAGCCTTGATTTGAGCTACAGTTCCAGCATTTACGAGTTATGTGACCATAACTAAGACAACGTGCCAGGGCCTCAGTCTTCCTCTGTAGAACTGGGACAACACGTCACATTACCCATCCTTAGGGAATTGTTGTGAGGAAAGCTCTCAAACTTTGTAAGTGCCTGATCAATGAAGGTGCTAAATAAATTATTATTCACAACAAATGGGCCTAACTTTCTTTTCCATCTGCCTCCTTGCATGTACTGGGAAGGGACAGAGGCTCAGACACCTGAAGGGCTGTTGTCTTCTACAAGTCAACAATGCTTGATTAAAGAAGAATGTTTCCTAAGGAAACCTACACATACCCACATTAGAATTCTGAGTTTCCTCACAGACACATGAAGCCCATTTCCATACTGCCTAACGGTCATCAGTGACTAGAATGGTGACTGACTCTCTCACCCACCATTGACTTACCTTCTGTGTCTAGGTCCACAGCCAAGTTCTGGAAGATGTCCATGTGCGCCGAGTGAGTGATGGTGCTCATGGACGGCGTGCTGCCTTTGTTGTGGATGTGGGCGATGGCCTGAGTACCGACATAGAGCACCAGTGCGTTTATCAGCTGGATGTTGTAGCGATTGCCAGGTTCGTTTGATACCTAGTAAGCAAAACCAGACTTAAGCCTTCACAAAGTATTCTCATTAGGCCACTTTGTGGCGAAAATTTCCAAATCTCTCTTTATTTTTGAGGCATATAGGGAAAGGGGCCACATGATCAAAGCTCTATCCCTGAACAATGTTATTCATTCAAGACTAAGCCACAACAGAATTAAGGGGACATTAACATTCCAAATGCTGGCATCAACCCCTAAAAGGGGGGGAGAAGACACAAAGGAAGGGTTCCAGGAGACAGGAGACAAGAGTCAAGGTATCCCATTTAGCAAATTAGAGTGTCCTCACAAAGCTGGAAGGCAGGCACTGAATGCTGGTATATTACTGGTATAGTGCCTCCTCCACTCCTATGGAGCTAGTACAAATGCTTAAATAGGCATAATGCTCACGTACATTTCATCTGACCAACACTGAAAATAAATCTAATCAGTCTTTCTAATCAAGGCCAAAAGGGGAATGAACTGTCTCCAGGACCAAGGGGGTTCCCCACCTCCTGATTAGGGGCAAAGTTAGGATGATCACTTGTTATAGGGGGGGCTTTTGGTTCAAATATGACTGGGATTAGGTGGCTTCTAGGTCTCTGCAAACTTCAGATTGGATGATTCTGTGAAAGTACTGATTTAAAAGTAAACGCACCAATTATGATCACTGCATGGTATAGTCACTGAGGAGTGAATGGAATACACTGAAGAATTGTGCAAATCTAACCTGTAGGTTACTGCGCAAATCTGACAGGAAAGTGACTGGCGATCGAGTTTTCAGATAGGAATCCAAATCCTTTTTGAACTGAGGAGGCATCACTCCAGTGAAATTAGTGAGGATCCGAGGAGCAATGTTGATTTCACTCAACATGTCCACCTGTTGAGGACAAAGGCAACAAGACCAAATGCTGACATCTTAGCTATAAAGAAAAACAAAGCAGTTCTAAAATGGACCCATTTTAACAGTTAAACTCTTAAAAATTACTGCTGTCTGTGGACACTGAGTACAAAGAGCCTCCCACCACACAGCACTCCCAGAGTGGGAGGACTCATGGACTTGCAATCCAGCATCTTTCACTCATTCATTGAGCACCTGGCTCCAAATGTGGCAGAAGAGTTAAGAGGTGCCTCTTCCCTACTTGTGAGCTGCCACCATTACAGCTTTTTACCTTCAGGTTGGGAGTGAATGGGTCTGGTAGCCTCATGTTTCGTGGAAAGGCACTCAGGATCAGATTCCTTAACTGGATGCAATTGGGTGGGATTACATCACAGAATCCATAGTGGTAGTCACAAAGAAATTCTGGGAAATCATGCAGGAGGACCAGCAGCACTCGTAAAGTACCCTGTATAGTTAGAAAAGGATTTGGGAGAGGAAAAAGTGAAAAAGGTCAGCAGCTTCAGCACCAGGCATTACGGAGAGAGCCACAGGCATGAGCACACAGAAACATTTATTCCTATTCCAAGTTTGATTCAGATGAAAGAATGAGAGCTTACAATCTCACTCAAAAGAGATGAATAATAATTGAGACATATTACTGCTTGCTACCAAGTCGATGACATGTTCAGAACACATCTAGAAATCATTAAAAAGAGGTTGCTCTTTCAAGTTCATCTTGAAGATTCTCCATTTCTATAGGTCCCACTGGCTAAACCAAGTCTTTAGAAGATTCAAAAGTATTTGACAAATCAAAATAAATTACCTTATAGAGGATTTGCATAGGTTTGCTGAGTTCCACATTTCTAAGAAAGGGAGCTAAATACTTGAATAAATCAATCAACAGCTGTGCATACATAGGCCAGCCCTAGGAGACAAGATAAAGACAAGGAGTGATTAACTATGTAAAGCCAAAGCACCCACTTGACTAGACAGCTTTATTAGCATTATAAAGGGATTCTCAAACTATAAATGGATTACTCAAAGGCTAACCATTATTTGATTTGTTTGTCTATCATAAACTATTAGCTTGCCTCCATAACTTAATCCATAATCCCTACTCTGAAAGAAAAAGGTGATTCCAACAAGGGTCTCAAGAAATCCTACTTACAATCTCTGTTCTTTAAAGAAATCTAGCATATAGCTTAAAAGCCTTGGTCAACCAAGTGACTGACCTTTAACTAAGGACTAGTGAGATACTGAAAATTCTTCTTAAGAACAAAAGTTAGACTATCTTAAGCAACTTTCCAATCCCAGTCCCATTTCCCCCTAATACTACGGGGCAACTCTCTCACCTTCGAACCTCTCAATCTAGGCTGTCAGCGCCATTTTCTCTTGGGCCAAGCTCCAGGAGCTAGCATCTTGATTTTCTCTCACTATTTCATCATGAGGACTCCCCTCTCTTCATAGACTGCCTTTATTTACATGTCTCCCTTGATCTTGTTTAAAAAACAAACCAACTAGAAACCTGACTTTACCTACCACACTAGGCTAACAATTTGGTGCTATTCTGTTTGTGGCAAAAGGAAATAGGGCTTATTTCCTTTTGTCTAGTCTTGCATTTTTATCTATTTCCTTACCACTCTGCACATCAAAACTACTAGGCTGATGTTCTGAAGTAAACCAATGACGTCAAGTCAAGGTCCTTCTGGTCTAACCATTGATGATCTCCTAGGTTTGAAGTGGCATAATAGTTTCTCCAAGACCATCCTGATTTTTCTGCCACCACTTCGTCAGTCTCAGTTCCCTAAACATCGACATTCCCTCCCCTCACAAACCGGCTAATTCATAGTCACAACTTCTGTTACTATGCACCTTACTCTCAAGCCCAGATAATTCTTCTAATCTCTTAAAACAGTTATCTCTGTCAGTCTAACTAGGCATTTCCACTTCAATGTCTTATAACTTGAAATGAAATATATTTAAACCTCCAATCCTATCAACATCATCCTAGTCACCTCCTTAGCCAGACTTAAATCTGACTTCTTCTTCTATACAGTATACAATACATTCAGGTAAATGCTTTGGGCTCTCCCTTTATGTTTCACCCACACAACATACTCCTCCCAGCCACCCCCAAAGTCCGACCCTAATTTTTGACTGCCACGCCTCCCTTGCTCAGGTCACACCCCCTTAAACAGAATGGACATGGCATTGGATCTCTAACATCCTCTCTAATTCTAAAAATCCTACGGTCCCAGGACAGAAACTTCATCCTTCTTCAATCTTCATTACGAAGCCACATTTCTATGAACTTGAACACTTCATGAGTGACTTAGCACGAAGTCCCATTCCGCCTTGTACTTTTATTTATCTTAACTGTTTTCGTGTCTCCCCAACTAATTCAGTTTTCCAAAGGCAGAGTCCCTGTCCTATCCAACTACTTTGCATCTACCAAAAAGGCCTTGTCGAACAGAGGAGGTATACAATTTTCTGTTCAAAGAGAACTAAGGGCCAGTAACAATATGATGAAAAGAGCTAAGCTTGGAGATAGAAAAACTGTTCCAATCTGATAATTGCTATGAGTGAATTTGGGTTAAAGTCACCATCTTTCAGCCTCCATTTCTTCATCTGTAAAATATAAATACTACTCCTACATAGACTACATTAAGTTTAATGCAATGAAATAAAATGAAAACCACTTAATTCTACCAACAACCCTTTCAAAGAAAAATCTGCCAACACTACCCCCAACCAGCTAGCTAAGAGAAATCTGTACTAAGTCCTGGCCCCATAATTGATTACTGTCTTCATCTGTAGGAGACAGACTACAGCCACACCTTCTGCTGTGGTGTGTGCGCCAGCATTCTTGCAATAAATATCCGATGTGAGATCAGTTCAAGCCAGGCATACACAAAGCCTGGGGCTTTAGTAGGCCTCAAGATGTGGAATGTATTACTAGAAGAAAAAAGATAAATTCATTAACACACCTTCGCTACAAGCACAGTTTGTAAAAAGTTCAAAATAAATTTTGCAGTGGTACTCTCAAAAGTTAATTTCAGAATATCCGCTAATACGGAAAAGTGGTTTCACCTCTTTACAAGTTATCTATGACAAACTACCAAGATAAATACTACAAAAAAAAACTTACAAAAGTAGTGACATAACCGAAAGGATCTATTAAACATTATGATCAAGCACCTACCAGAAAGCTGTCAGTGTCTGGAAATTAATGGTTTCCAACACATGTTCAGGAGCGTTTAGTTCTAAGAGCAGCATGATGAAAATTCGGTGGTATGGAAGTTGCTGAAACTCATTTTGTCGAACATCGTGATCCTGCAGAAGGACGCCCACTACTATACCAAGAACCTAAAGATGACAAGCACATAAGTACATTATCTCAGAACAAGTCTCCTCCATATAGTTTTCCCCTAGAGCCAGTTTTTTTTAAACTTACATTCTTGAACTTGCACTCCACAGGGGGTGGGGGGGGAGGGGAGAAACTTGGTTAAGTTTCAACTAAACAGCTTGCCATATATTCCTCACGAATAGCGAGCACCTATTAAACAACTTGATTTTGCCTAAACTCTCTGTAGATGCAAAAAACAAAACAAAACACTGGCTCACTGACATGTGACTACCTTGGTTTTATATACTAGTAACAACCTATGAAATTAAATGCAACAGGACGGATTTTACTTCAGGATACAGATTTCTATCTGGCTAAACACACTTAACACTGTTTGAGCTAATGAACCTACATTCATTAACTATATAACCAGTAAGGTCAAGAGCCACACAGAATTCTTAAACCTAGCCTCTGTGAAATGGGAATCAAACGTTCGATACATATTGAGTCTAATAATTTCCAATCTAGAAGCAAAACTTGAAATCTGAACTTTCAGAGATCAGTTTCCCACTATAAATGCCTCATTTTTAAGGAATATCTGTCTATTCACTTAAGGGTTTGACTATTATTGGACAACAAGTGAAATTATTAAAAGCTGGGAAATGATCGAATCCATCAGAAATTATACACTTTCCTTATGGTAACTGTCAGATGACTACCATAACATTCATTAACTAGCCAAAGATAAAGTACATTTTCCATAGCAAACAGTATATGTGAACTGACGGGCCAAGAAGGACAGACAACCTTGTTTAATAGATTGATCTTGGTGACTGTGTTAGTGGCCTCCCCTGAGTGCTTGACCAGCAGTGCAATGAGCCGTACAAATGCATCCAGGTTATGGTAACACTTGGCCCGTATCATCGTGGGGTTGGCAGCAGGATTGTGCTGCTGCTCAGCCTGAGCCCGGTAGCTGATTTCAACACACATTTCAGTGCACAGACGAAAAAACCTTGTTATGAGGTCATCAGTCTTCAGGATTCCTTGCTGGTGCATCTGTTATGGAGACAAGAAACAAGACCTAAATACAAGACAACACAATCCAAAAAGCAGCTTTTTAAACTGCTTCAACATTTCAAAAAAGTCTGATGACTCAACCCACAGATGACAATCACAAGCTCTCTGACTCTCCATAAACTCTCTCCAATAGTTGAGGTGGCCTGTGTTCATCACCTGGAGGCCAGCCTGAGTTTAGCTAGAGAGCCCTTTGTCAGTATTACTGGGAGCCTCCATAAACTGGCTGGACCTGCCAGAAAGTAAGCCCCCTGACACAGAGAATCCAAGGTCACCTCTGCACCACAATTCCAAACACTGGAATGACTTCAGATTTATAGTTTTCAAAACTAAGAAATGTCATTTCTTCTTACATAAAAACCCCCAACTTCAGTTAGTATCAGATTCCACAAGGGAAAGGTTTTTCCACCTGGAATACCCAAGTTACCACTCTTCTAGCTACTAGCCCAAACTTAATGGAGCACAGAAAATATAGAAATTAAAGAGTAGGCAAATATGGCATCTTTAGAATGACAGTTACCTGCCCAACAGGTTATGTAAATTACCAGAAATCAACTTTTAATAGCTTATTAAATCAAGTCCTGTCATCCTGGGAGGATTACAGGAATTTCAGATTAATAGTATAAACTTCTTAGAGATTATTACTGATTTATCATCAAAATGCCTTAGTTGGCAACAATTTTTAGGAACCTCACAAAGTTTAATTTCAAAATGACCTAGTAGGAGGCACCAATGGAAAAAAGTTCATTTTTAAAATTGCATTAATACAACTAGATACATACAATCACAAGAACATAATACAAGCTAAAATAAAAAAGAAGAAAGAAAAATCTAACTGACTCAAACAAGAAAAGGGGCTTGCAAATTATATGGCACACAGGCTAGAGGTGAGGCAGGATCAGATTAAATTAATTCAGTCAATAAAGGACAACTTTTGCCCCAAGCAATACAGCTACAACAAAGAAAAACCCCAGGGACTGGATTTTGTTTTTAATATATTTCAAATGGATAAGCAAGAAAATTGAATAAAGGCAGATGTCAAAGTACCATTCTGCAACTTAACCACGTAAGAAGGCAGGTAACATAAAATGTAGTGTTTGGTTCTGTGTATATTTTGTTTGGAGGGAGGCAGAGAAAGTAGAGTGTTTTGGAAGAAGATACTATTGCTAAAATTAAAGGAACAAAGTAAACAGGAAATGACATTGAAAGAATTTAAATGCAACAGGTGTTGTCTTTTTGAAAAAGAGGACAAGTCAGTGCAAACATGTGATAGGTGCCATATTCATGAAATATAACAAAGGAAATGGATTCTCAGTGCTTCTATCCATACTGAAAGCCATAAACTTGGCAACAACAGCTTCTCATGGGATCCATTTTATTCATCCCCTGGAGGGGGGGAAATTTTATACACGATCCCTTCCTGTGGTCTGAAGAAAAAGTTTACTACAAAGTAGTATTGGCACATAACCTTGTAAAATAAATTACATTTTTAATATATCAAAAAATAAAGCTACATGCTTTATCAATAATCAACACGTGGCCTCATCTGACCTCTACCTGATAGTGTGATTTCTTAACTTGGGAAGTAGAACAAGAAGCCAGAAAGGAAGCTGACAGTTCTATTCCAGAACCTGCAGGGATCTCTCAGCAAAGGGATCCTTCTTAACAAACAGTTACTGGGCAACATAATTAACATGAAGGCTGAGAACACTAACTTGGCAGTTAGACCCCTTGGGGAAAAAAAATGTTAGAAGTACACCACAAGGATAAACAACATGGAAACTTATGTTGTTACGCTGTGGTAATAAAATGAACGGCATTTCTCCTTTTCACTGGTCACTGTCACTCAATCATCAATCAGTCTGCTAACCCCGCCCTCAGCCAGTGCCTATTCTTGACACCTCCAGTTAAAAGCCCCAATTTAGAACATATCTGAATGACATGATCAAAAATCATTCCCTAAAACTAATCTGCTTAAATTTAGTGTGGAATAAGCTAGTTAATTTGCGTGCTTAAAAGTAAATGCACTGCCAATCTTAAGCATTTTGGTTTTGTTTTATTGAGTGCACAGGTTAAGGTTTTGCTTTGGAAAATTTTAACTCAGAAAATTAAAATTAGCCCATAACCCCATTAAGTGCCCTATTTTCCTCACGTGCTCAGGGGCTGCTAAGGATCACACAATAAAGCACACCAGTGGCTAGATTTACTCAGCAGTCTCATTAGCCAGAATTTGATTAGTCATATCTTACCCCTAACAAACTAGGACAATGCTGAAAGTATCCCCACAAACAGAAAAATATCAACATTCCTTGACTACACTAGCTGTTTCCTGGCCATCAGTGACATCGGAAGAGCCACACCCCACTTATGCCGAATAAAAAGCACCTTTCTCTCCAAAAGCTCTACCTGTCCAACAAACGCAGAGAAGGCTTTGGTGCTATCTCGGCCAGCCGCTGCAGAGTGGTAGAGGTTCACCCACTCCCGCAGCAGGTATTCTGCCTTCTCCCGGAGGCCTGGGGGGTCGTCATACTCAGAGGCCTGTGAGATGCCCGAGTGCATCATGAAGTTGGGACCCCCGTGTGCACGGTCGATCATAGCCTCGTAGTTTGACCGCACCACTTCCATCAGCTGGGGCAACCTGGGGCAAGAAATGCAGAGTGAGGGTTGTAGGAAGCATTTCTGATCCCACAAGCACAGCGCCCCAAAGGCAGCAGCCATCTCTTTTCCAATACATTGATCATCAGCATAGTTCTTCCACATTATTGCCTCTATGTTCTCTGGGTGGTCACACACTGGTGAGACTAGCCCCACCACTTAGGCTCAGTTATGCCACTGAGATCAGGGACCGATATAAGGCACAAAGTCTGTCTGGCAACAAGGTTCTCCCGCTTGAAATATGGATCCCTTGCTCTGAAGCCTCCTAAATGTAAACAATGCAGCATAACATAATCAAAAGCCAACTGTGTGGTCCTCACCCTTCTGGGGCATTTCCTCGAGAGTGAGCATTGATCCTCATAAGCGTCTCAATGGTATGAAACAGATCCGCCTCAGTCACGTGGGCCACACTCCTTTCATCCACTAACAGTATCTTCACCAACTGCATAGCAAATGCCACAGCCATGTAGTTCAAACCATTCTCCATTGACTGGTAATAAGGAAACCACAAAAATCAGCAGGGCAGCAGTCTGGGCAGAGAGGCTTCCCAAGAAACAAATTCTCCAGCTTAGTTCAGGTAAGACACACCCCCCCCCCTTTACCTGAGCCAGGTGAAGATCATATTGCTGCATGTTAACTAGATGATTGCGAATCAACAGCTCCACTGCTTCCACATTATACTTATACTCATCCCGACACTCAATCAGGCACCTAAAAAGTTAAATTTGTTTTTAATGACCTGGGATTAGAATACTTGATGGTAAAAAAAAAAAAGAGGCGAAATGAGGACCTCTTTTAGACCTAAAAGGAAACATGTTCCAAATTCAAGAAACTTGGGGTACCAGCAAGTCAACAATGACCATTTTTCAGGCATCTCAGTATAACCACAACAGACTCAGGCCACCTCTGCTCCCACTGGTCTCTGTACCAGGAACAGCTCCCTTCATCTGTTGGGCTCCTCTCTAACCTTTAAACTCCACCTCAAACACTACTTCCTTAATGAATTCTTTGATCCCACCTGGGGTGGAGGGGACAGGCCACAGAATATTTACAAAACCATGTGCTAATTCATTTACCTTGCTTATTTTTCCCCTGTGACAGGTATCATAAAGGAAAGGAGGACAGTGCCTCAATTAACCTTTGTATCTCTCTTTCCACCCCTAGAACCTAACAAACCTCTACCCATGGTAAGAAAAGGAATCTTTGTTCAAAGAATGACTTTACACCAAGACCTGTATACCAGAAGTTTCTGCATAAAATTATTTAAATGCGGAATGCTACAGTCAAAGCATTTGTTCATTCTTAAACAAGCTACAATGTGCTCCCTGTGTGAAAATGTCTATTTTTCCCCCTTTCCATAAGAAACTTAAAAAATTAAATGATTAAATAATTTTCAGCATTTCTGAAAGAGAAGCCAATAATTAATCTGTAGACTGTTCCATTTCACCCGGTACCAAAAGGCTGTCTAGAGGACACATGAAGATCAAGTGCAGTTCAAACTCTTCTCCTGCAATCTGGCTACTGACCTTGTGATCTGTTTGTTACACCATGGAGACCCATACGCACGGCCGTCCTGTAACGCTTTCAGTACAAGGAGGTGACACTCCCGGTAACGGAGCAGCAGGTCAGCATCTGCACCACTCGTGGCATCCAGCAAGCCCTCTACAGCCTATGGAACAGGAATAAAATCAGCACCCATCTACTTAGATCCAGAAACATACCCTCCCCTCAAACCACAATTCATTCCAATGGCTTGTCTATCAGGGAGTCACAAGTTTCTCCCTAACTCCCTTTTGCATGCCTTCTGTTTTACCTTTAAATACTGTTTCCAGCCGGATCAATTTAAACAATATTTGCCTCATAACCTGTGCCTTGCATCTTGTGCCCAAACCCACACATCTTTTCTGTCAAAAAGCACCACCATCTTTCCACAACCTTAGAATCTTTCTTGACTCCTCACTCGCTTACCAATTGTATCCACACGGTTGCCAAATCTTGCTGTTTCTTCCTCCATATCTTCTCTCTATTCATACAGCTACCACTTGGACTGAAGCCCTCACTACCACTTCCCTGGATTGTTGCAACAGCCTCTTAATTGAGTATCATCTGTCTCAAGTCTCTCCCTAGTCCAATCCAACCGAAACATTGCTGCCAAAGTAGTTTCCCTTTTGAGCAGATCTAACTCTGTCAATGATTCCCTCCCACCACTCAGATAAAATCCAATTCCTCTATTTGGTTTTTAAAGCCCTTCACAACTTGGCCCCAACCTATCTGTCCAGACTGATCAAATACTCTCTCCCCTCTTATTCCCTTGTGATCCAGCCAAACTGGACTGTTCCTCAGACACAACACTCCATATATTTGTCTCATCTCTTTGACTTTTGCACTGGCTGCCCCCCGAAACACATTTCTTCTCACCTCCACCCCACAAATGGTTGTGCTTGAGCTGGGATCTGAAGGAAAAGAGGAATCCTGTGTGAAGCCTCTCCTGAACCCCCAACTGCTGCAGCCCTCCTCCCTCCCTACTCTGTATTCTCTTTATATTGGGCATCCATTTAGAGATGTATTTGTTTCCCTGTGAGAAAGGAAGCACCTTAGTGTAAGGCTTATTTCTTTGTGCTTATATCCTTGGCCCCTAGTACACAGTAGCTCCCCAATAACTCTGTAGATTAATTTCATTCCAGTCAGAAAGCCATTTGTCCTCTGTCCTGGTCTAAATTCTCTCATGCCTAAGGCTCTGGCCAAATTATTGACTAACTAATCCCTCCTTATGTATACCCCACAAATCTTCCTAAAGAGAAGATTTTGAAGTCCCTAACTGTACCAATATATCTCCAAAGCTTACCTCTACTTTAAAAATCGATATGGAATGCTTAATGCTTGACTTTATACAGGAGGAAAACTTCAAGAATCGAATTCAAATGTGTGACCACTATTAAGTCAATAACCAGGAAAAGTTTTCATTAGGACAAAGCCTATCTGACTACACCAAGTAGCTGACCTTCTGCAGCAAGCCCAGGGCGGCAATGGCATCCCGAGAGTTGCGCGACATTACAACAGCGTCCAGAAGGCTCCGGAGAGTCTGAGACTGGGGGTTCATGCCTAAGGCTGGAGGGATGGCATGCAGGTGCTGCTCCAATTCCGTGATACACTTTTCATAGATCTGTGCTACATCATCGGTAGCCCAAGCTTGCTGTTATATAAGAAAAGCAGGAAACCTTCATGAATGACAGTGCCCTAACTGTACAATAGTCCCACCAGACACATATCTGCTGCCTTAACACCTATTTTTAAAGGTGGTTTGTCATACTAATATCTAATTAGAAAGAAAAATACTGTTTTATGACCAGAAATAACAGCAGTTTACATTTATGAGGCACTTTCCTCAGAAAGTACTGACAGTAGGTGAGTAATACTACCTACAGTTCCCATTCTACAGATAAAAAGTCCAGGGCACACAGAAGTTAGCTTATCAGGACAAAGTCAGAAAGCTGGTCAAGAGTTGAAGGCTAGGCTCATTTCACAAATATATAAAGAGAACCGCATCAAATGTATAAGAATGTTAAGTCATTCCCCAATAAATAAAATGGTCAAAGGAATCAGAGCTATCCACAGTCATATGAAAAAATGCTCTAAATAACTAGTGATCAGAGAAATGCAAATTAAAACCATTCTGAGGTACCACCCCACACCTATCAGATTAGCTAATATGATAGAAGAAGAAAATGACAAATGTTGGAGGGGATATGGGAAAACTGGGACACTGATGCACTGTTGGTAAAGTTCTAAACTGATCCAACCATTCCTGAGAGCAATTTGGAACTATGCCCAAAAGGCTATAAAATCATGCATACCCTTTGACCCAGTAATACCACTACTAAGTGTGTATCCCAAAGAGATTTAAAAGTTAAAATTTAAAAAAAGATGAACCTATTTGTATAAAAATATTATTGTGATGACACTGAATTAGAAATTGAGGGGATATGATTGGGATGGAATGCTATTGTGCTATAAGAAAAGGCCAGCAGGTATCCCAAAGAGATCATAAAAATGGGTAAAGGACCCATATGTACAAAAATATTTATAGCAGCTCTTTTTGTGGTAGCCAAGAATTGGAAAATGAGGGGATGCCTATCAACTGGGGGAATGTAATAGAATACTATTGTTCCATAAGAAATGATGAACAGACTTCAGAAAAACCTGGAAAGGTTTGTGTGGACTGATGCGGAGTGAAGTGAGCAGAACCAGGAGAACATTGTACACAGTAACAGCCATATTGTGCAATGACTAACTTTGAGAGACTTCGCCCTTCTCAGCAATGCAATAACCTAAGACATCTCCCAAAGGTCTCATGATGGAAAATGCTATCCACATCCAAAGAAAGAACTATGGCGTTTGAATACAGATCAAACCATACTATTTGCCATTTTTTTCTTCTGTTTTGTTTCCTCCTATTGGTTCTAATTCTTCCTTACAACATGACTAAAATGAAAATATGTTTAATAGGAATGTATATGTAAATCCCGTATCAGATTGCATGCTATCTTGGGGAGGTAGCGAAGGGGAGAAAAATTTTAAACTCAAAAGCTTATGGAAGTGATTGTCGATAAATCAAAATAAATTAATAAAAAATTTAAAAACAAAAGAAAGAAAAGATCAGCAGGATGGTTTCAGAAAAACCTTGAAAGACTTACCTGAACTGATGTAAAGTGAAAAGATCAGGAAAACACTGTACACAGTAACAGCAATACTGCACAATAATCAACTGTGAATGACTTAGCTATTCTCAGCAATACAATATTTTAACAATTCTGAAGCACTGCTATCTCCACCTCCAAAGAAGAACTGATGGCATCTGAATGCAGACTGAAGCATACCTTTTTTAGTTTCTTTATTCTTCTTGGTTTTTTTTTTTTGGGGGGGGGGGGGTGTCCTGTGTTTTCTTTCACAATATGACTAATACAGAAATGTTTTACATAATTGTACATGTATAACCTATATTAAGTTGCTTGCCATCTTAAAGAAAGGAGGGGGGAGGAGGAGGAGGAGGAAAAAAAATTTGGAACTCAAAATTTTGAAAAATGAACGTTAAAAAAATTTTAATTAAAGAATACATATGTCAACAAAACTTAATTAAAAAAAAGTTGGTAGCCAGGACTTGAAAGTATGAATTATAACTTCAAGTCCAGTGATACATCCATTACTTTCAGATTAGAAACATTAACTTCTGATGTGGGAAAATTGGAACATTAATGAATCGTTGGTGGAGTTGTGAACTGATCCAACCATTTTGGAGAGCAATTTGGAACTATGCCTAAACGGCTACAAAAATGTGCATACCCTCTGACCCAGCAATACCACTTCGAGGGCTGTATCCCAAAGAGATCATACAAATGGGAAAAGGACCCACATGTACAAAAATATTTATAGCAGCTCTATATGCGATGGCCAAGAATTGGAAATTGAGGGGATGCCTATCAACTGGGGAATGGCTGAACAAGCTGCGGCATATGAATGTAATAGAATACTATTATGCTATAAGAAATGAAGAGCAAGCATACTTCAGAAAAACCTAGAAAGACTTGTATGGACTGATGCTGAGCAAAATGATAGAACCAGGAGAACACTGTACACGCTAATAGCCACATTGTGCAATGACTAAATTTGATAGACTTAGCCCCTCTCAGCAATGCAAGGATCTAAGACATCTCTAAAAGTCTCAGGATGGAAAATGCTACCTACATCCAGAGAAAGAACTATGCAATTTGAATGCAGATCGAAGCGTACTATTTGCTCTTTTTCTTCTGTTTTCTTTTGTTTCTTCTTTCTTGTGGTTCCTCCTATTGGTTCTAATTCTTCTTTACAACATGAATAACAGGAAAATATGTTTAATAGGAATGTATTAGAAGAGCCTATATCACACTGCATGCTGTCTTGGGGAGGGGGAGAAAATTTAAAAGTCAAAAGCTTAGGGAAGCGAATGTTGAAAACTAAAAAGAAATTAATATTAAAAAAAAAAAAAAAGAAACACTAACTTCCTTTATCTAAATCCAAACCCAGGAAAATCATTGAACTAGTGATGGAAAGGGTGGCTAGGTGGTACAATGGATAGTACAGGCTTGAAGTCACCATTTTCTTGAGTTCAAATCTGGCCTCCAAGACACTTGCTACCTGTGTGACCCTGGGCAAATCACTTCACCCTGGTTGCCTCAGTTTCCTCATTTGTAAAATAAGCTGAAGAAGGAAATGGCAAACCTCTCCAGTACCTCTGCCAGGAAAACCCCCAAAAAGAGGTCACGAAGAGTCAGACACTACTGAACCGACTCGACCGCGACAAAGTGATGGAAAAGAAATTTCTTTATCATCAAAATTAAGGTTCCAGAACCCAAGTAATCCAAGAACTAGCTAATGGAATATATTAATATTGACAATGATTAAAGTTTCAGTTCAAGTGAAGTCAACAACTTACCTTCATAGGCTGAGCTAAAAATCCTGTAGGCTGAGTTAAATCATTGGTAGGCAAGAAGCCAGGAACATTACGTGCAAACTCTTCATAAACAGCCAGCTGTTTTGGGTCTACACCACCAACCTTTTTGGAAAAAATAATAATGAAGATAATGATAAACACATCTTCATAAGATGGAAAGCATTCTCAGTCAGGAAAATTACAAAAGTAAAATCTAAAACTGTTACCATTTGAAAAAATAAAGATTCCGCATCTGAGTCACCTACCTATCCACAAATTTAACAAATGGTTATACCAAAGGAAAAGCCTTTATTGGGAATATAAGCAGTAAATCTACTCTGGTGATAGTGGGGGAAAACAATTTGTTTAAAGTCACCAGATTCTCACCTTCCTATCAGGACTAACAGGGAACTAGCACTAAAAACACATGAACACTAGAAGACATGATTAGAGGGAGACAAAAGTAGGAATAAACCAGAAGATAAATTCTAAAAGGTGGGTGACTGGGCAGCTAGGTGGCTCATTGGATACAGCACCAGCCCTGAAGTCAGGAGGACCTGAGTTCAAATCTGACCTCAGACCAAACACTTGACACTTACTAGCTATGTGACCCTGGGCAAGTCACTTAACCCCAACTGCCTTAAAAAACAAACAAATAAAAGGTGGGTGACTTAAAAACTTCAACATTCTTCTAATCATGAGAGGACTTAGGTCAATATCTTCCAAAGCTGCCAACAGTTAAGTCCTTTACAAATAACTTGGGCACAGTAGATGATTCAAGTTAAAAGAGGGCCATTTAACTCCCCTCTCCCATTCCAAATTACCATTCTACTTCTACAAGAAAAGTGTGGGAGGGGAAAGAGACACGGCTATGAATTCTGACCTTCAGTCTGATCTGCTCTGGCATCCGCTCAGCCTGGTACGTCAAAACAACAGGATCACAGTACCTGCGCCCCTCTTGCCTCGCATGTTTTCGAAGTTCAAATTCCTATAAACAAAAGTCTTACTAGGTTAGTTTTGTTAGAAGGTTCTTTTTAGGAAGTACTGCCTCATAGAGAGCTCTTAAAAAGGCAGATGCCAAAGCACTTACAGTTGCTAGCCTCTTGTCCATTTCTGGGCCTGCTTTTTCAACTGCGGTCTTCTGAATAAAGCAGCATGCCAATTCACAATTGTCCTGAGCTAGCTGTGCTGCTGCTTGCTCCATCATTTCCCTCTGCTGGGGGGACGCAGCCTACAAGAAAAGGATAAAACCGTTTTCTTGGTATTTTTCCCACTGAACGTAGAAATTGTTCGAGTAACTGAGTCAAAGCATTTATGTTACTTATATTTTTAAAAAAGTTACTTTATACTAAGAAAATAGTTTAAAACTAAAAATCCTCAACTGTCAATTAAGCAATATTTTAAACAGTAAAAAGAAACTTTCATGAAGAAATCCAGCATCAAAGTTGCAATTGCCAACAGTAAATTTCAAGATCATTAGTTGAAGCTGACTGCTAAATAAGTCAAGACACAGCCGAGACCCCCCCCAGCCTTGCAGCCCCAAAACTAGTCTTCAACATGTAATAAAGAAAAGAATCGATTGTGAAACATAAAACGAAACCTTTTTAAAAAGAAAATGAATCTCAATTTAGATTTAAAGAGAAGTCTTACTTCTCCAACATTAAGATTACTCATTATTAACTTTTATAATCTTATTTCTACACTTACCCGTAGTGCTGTGGCAAAGCTGTTTTTCAAGTTGGTAGCTATGCTCATGAGTAAAGGTTCCCTGCAAGTTATCATAGCCATGCCAGCTGTCAGGTTCCTCATCATGTGATGAGCCGCTATCCGCATTCGCGACTCCTCAGAATCCAGTGCAAAGTCTTTCCTGACAATCTGTTCGCAAGTAGTCATGGCAATCTTAATTGACCGATCCACTACTGGATGTACGAGTTCTTGGACAGCACGTTCAATCGCTTGACGTACACACTGCTTCAACTGGGGATGAGCCTGAAACAATGGAATCTGGAACGAAGAAACATTAAATCAACTCCTAGTTAACTAAAATCAAACCCTATTTACAAATAACTGTAACTCATTCTTTGAATTATTATTTTCAAAGTTAAATTTATCAAATTAACAAATACCAAACAGCAACTGAAAATACTTGTAACTAAAATCACTGGTATACTTCTACATCAAACTACACATTAGGAATCATCTGAAAATACTTGAGTTGTTAGTAACCAAAAAACCCAAAACAAAACAAAAAACAGTTCTCTCTTGGTATGCCATAGTTACAAGTCTTCATTTAAACCAAATTCCAATTATAATGAGGCAAATTTGAACTCACATAAAGCAACTTTTTCTACCTTTTGGTTTTACTGAAATTTGGGACTTGACAAGTAGGATTTTTTTTCTTTCTTTTTTTAAACAAAAGGCAAAGCAGAAAACAGTTGTCTCTTCTTTTTGGGACCATCACACTTTATTAGCCTTACAATAGATAGACAATCCTTTTAAGAGAACAAACGTACCAAGCACCAAAGCTTCTATTTTAAGCCTTTTGCATCATTACCTGAAAGCTCACTCTCAAACCGTAATAATTCAAATTTGGCCCCCTTTATTAAATTTTTGCTTGCTCATGAAAGTCATTTTCAATTTAGTACTGTAACAAACACATAAATACCCACACATTCTGGAAATGATGTAGAAGAATTCAACCTATGAGACAGTCAAGAGCACTGAATTAAAAGTCAGGTGACCTGAGCTCTATCTTGTCCTGCTCTGCTATTAACTAGCTGTGTGACATTAGATAAGTCCCTTAACCTTTCTGGGGCTATTTCCAATTCTGTAAAATAAGATTAAACTAGCCGATCTTGAAGGTTCTACATACAACCCTAAGTATGGCCCCTGGGGGAAAGGGGAATGATATATTTTAAGTACAATTTATTCAAACTGCTCCTTACATTGGGAACATTTTTATTTCCCCATGATGATTAGGACAACTCCGTATAGTATAATCAGAAAAATAAGTACTTTTTACCATAATATGGCAATATCTATGAAGCAATTAAGGGTGTGTATGCATGGGTGCATGAGCATGAGGAAAGGGGTGAACAGAACATGACCATAAGCTTGTGTGACTGTCCTAATCTACAGATTGCCTACCAAACAAACTTTACATTTAGGATTCCAGCTAGAAGCTGAAATCACTAACCCCTACCTCAAAATGAGGATGAAAATTTTAAGGTGAATATATACAAAGATAAGCTCAGTTCCAGGTATCTGCCAGAAGAGGTAGAGACTTAAGACCAGGCTCAGAAGACCTTCTGATTTGGCTTGCCAAGAAGAGCCAAGTGGGAGAGGAGAACCTAAGAACCAACATTAAGTAATCATTTAATTCATCCTGGGGCTCACCTTTGCAAAAAGCATTTAAAATGCCACAATCCATGTTAACTACTCGTTAAATTTTAAAGTACGGAAATGTAAAAGAATTTGTGCTAAAAAGCAGCACAAGGACATAGAATGATTTCCAACTCTGAACTTTAGCTGATGAGACTGAAGTAAGCTGACTGAACATTCACAGGCTATGCCAAGAGCTAAAACACTTCTGGTAGAGCAGTGCAAAGGAAATGGAAGTAGACAGAAACCAGATTTACTGAAAAGCTAGTTACCCAAACATACACAAAAGAACAGATTTAGTTTAGTGTCTTAAATTTATAATGGCTTTTAAAAAAACTGTTCTGGTTGTTCTGTATTTCAGCAGATTACAAATTAAGGTAGAAAAGGAGAGGAAAATTGCATTTAAGCTAATAATACTACCATACTATGCCTCTTGGGGAAAAAAAAGTCTTTTTTTTTTTTTTTAAAAGAAATTCTCATGGTTCTCAATTTAATTCTCTTAAGGAACAAGTTGACAGGGTCACTAAAGGTCACACAATTGCTGGTGCCTCTCAAACTCCTTAAGTGTAGAGACAGATAATATACAACTATTCACACCGGTGACTCAAAAAGAACATGGCCTACCTTACCCACCAGTTTTCTGCCCAAACCAGCCTCCCAATTCAATCTTGCTCCTTGGACTCCTCTTTAACAGATCTGACCTTTTCCTGAATCAGAGGTGAATGACCTAGCATTCTGACCCTTCGGGGTACTCACCAAGGTAACAAGAAAAATAACAAGAGAATATAAATACTTCAGAGACTACTGAGCAAACTGGTCTCCCCCTACCTTCCATTTCCTTTAAGCCCCATCTCTCTTTTCCCATCTCTAAGTTCTACATCTTTCTCCTTCACTCCCCCAAAATGTCTTGGACCATGATAGGGTTGGAAAGGGAAAAACAGAGCAGATGAATTAGGTTGTCCTAAGTACCTTTTGTGCTGACAAGGAAAGGAGGTGGGATAGGAGGGAAACAAAATGGCCTGCCTATGCCCCCTCCCCCAAATAAATTAATCCCTAGCCTCCTATTAACATTATCAAAACTTACAGCATCCCTCCACACTCTGCAGTTCTTCAGCCCTATCGGCAGATAGTACTAAAAGAGAAATTCAGGGAGGAAAGGGTAAAAGAGAAGACTAAAGAGAGGAGGACACTGAACAATATTGTTATGTTTCCAAAGACCTTTATTTTTCTGTTTTGTTTATTGGGGGGGGGGGAGGCCCACACAACAGGGGAGGAGAGAAAAATGCATGGGGAGGGGAGAAAGGGAAGAAAGACCTTTAAAATGCAAAGAAGGGTAATGCTGGCAACTTACCGTAGGATTTAGAGTAATGTGTGGTGCCAGACCTCCCAGTGAATAGACATTGATGTCATGGTAGCTGTACTGAGGCTGTGGAGGAACAGTAGCTGTACAAGTGGTACTGGTAGCAGGTGTGGTAGAAGTAGCTTGATATAAAAAGGGATAAAAACTAAAATTAGAGCTACTTAGAAAACACATCAAGTGTTTTACAGAAGTTCAGTAGCTCCGGATTTGAACAGTCAGAGTAAATTAATTAGCTGGATTGCTAATCTGGAAAAAAGCCATAAAATATCATTAAATCTAGTCAATCTGCCTCCAGAGTATTGACCCACTCTCAGGAATCCTGCCTCCTACACACAAACAGGTGCCTAGATTTAGATGCCCCTCAGGAGACCACTCATAACTTCACCAGAAGAGTTCAAGGCCCTGTAGTCACATTACATCAAGCCACATGGTTAAGCCCCAGGGCTGAGAGGCTGGACAAGGACACAGAGTTGAAGAGCTTTGAGTTACACTGGGAATAATGATATTCTCTCCAAGGAGTCCCCAGACCCCCAGGGGATACCCAATCTGTCTTGCCCGCTAGAACCATCCTAACCCAGAAACAAACCACTTTTGTTCACTGTAGGATGGAGTAAGGGCCCCAGTTAGTTTGAGGAATAACACAGATCCACTTATGACTTTTAAATTCTTATAGACAGTAAACTCTAATTCAACACAGTATTAGGTTTTCTAGTCAGTCAAGTATTTTAGATTGTTGCCGTATGTATACACATGCATAAGTACACATGCATATGTTTTCAACTTTTGGTGGAAAAAAGCAAAAGAAATCTATAGAATCAACACAATTGAATCTTTCCATGAATATTCAGGAAGGCCCATCAGGATTTCAGGATACCCTGAATATCACTATCAATACAATGGATCACTGGGCTTCAGCTATAAAGACTATCCTAACTAGTATAAAAAGCAGGAAAACTCTGCTTTCACTAACTATACTCACTGGTGGTTGTGATGGGAGGAAGTGCCTCCGGCTGCTTGACGTCCTTTTTGGGGGCAGAAAGCTGTTCTTCTAAGTTTTTCAGTCTGTCCTTGTCCTTCAGGAGGCTCCCAGGTTTTAGCTCATTGATGTCCAGGGCAAGATTCTTGCAGAGAACCTCAATCTCAAACTTCAAGTTTAGCTGCATCATTACAGTTGAATTAGATTTCAAACGTCTAAAGTCCAGCTTCACTCACTACCCACTAATTTGTTTCCCCTCTTACAGAGCTTGCAGACTGCCTTCAGAAGCAGGGCTGCACACCACAAAACAATGGATTTTATTCACCTTTATGTACACAATACACAAAAGCATCTGTTTCTTGCATAATGTCCCAAGAGAACAATAGTTTGCAATATAATGATAATAAATACATTTACCTTTAAATCATGTTCTTGGTGAAGCTCAGCTAGTACATTCATAATTGCCATTGTCCAAGGATTTGGTGGCCTGAAAACCTAAAGAAAAAGCAGTAAGTTGACCAAAAAAACCTTATTTTAAAATATCTACCCTGTTGTACACGTGCATCTAAAAGTCCTAATTATATGCAAAGTCTCCAAGTCCTCTTTATATCATAAAAAGAACAGAATATGAAAAAATAAGGAAACTTACCATTGCCTAGGTCTAAGCTCTCAATTATAAGACAGAGGAGAGACCTGAGGGCCAGATCAGAAGTTATTTGCCTAAAGTCATACACCTTCTGTCAAGTATAGGACATATACCCAGACCACCTGATTATCGAGTCTAGTGTTCTTACTAGCATACTGGATACTAAAAAGATACTGAAAGAGAATCAACTCTGATGTCAGTAGCACCTAAAGTTGCAAGGTGGTAATGACTATGATTGTAGCTAATTCCACTAAAAAATATAAAGTTCTTCTTACCACACTCCGAACACTGGATTCTAAGACTTTGGCAACAAAGGGCACCACATACAGCAATTCCTGCTGTCCTTTAACATAAGCTTCCAACAGCAAAGATTTCACATCTAAGTCCTGGAACAAACAGGAAAATAATATTTAAAAGCCTAAAGATACTTCACATGTAAGTAATTTTAAGTATGCATCCAGCACACACATAGCTGAAAGACATCAACAGGAACCCGTAGGAAATAGATGGGGTGAACTTTTTCTACATCTATTACAACCTACTGGTGTTCTTTCCAGAAGAGAACATAACCACGGGATAAAACTGCATTGCAGCCTCACCTACTATAATGTGGAATACTAAGAAGCATGGGGCAGAGATTGTTAGCACATGCCCAGATCTTGAAATTCCAAATGTCTCCTTGCCCCAGAAACCCGCCAATAAACCATAATTCAGACTAAAAAGTTACTGGCAGCAGTTTAGTCAGTAGACTCACATGATATAACATCAAAGGACATCTGGCAATCATTTAGGTGAATTCCACCTTTTCATGAGGTGAGAAAGGCAAATTAACTCTCTTGGGGTCCTATACTCAGAGGGTAGGAGAGAGGGGACTTGATTCCCAGGATAAAGCCTCTATGCCCAAGCTTGAGTAGCAAGTGCTAGACACAGTTTTTAATGGAAACTCACTGTATGTAAGATGGGTTTGTTTTTGGCTAGTGTGATCATCCCCAGCCAGTGGCCCAGGTTCTTCAGCAAGGAGCGGTCTGAGAAGTTGGCTGCTGCTTTATCTGATGTCAGAAGCACCTAAAACATTTTTTTTAAAAAAAGAATTGAGATAGATTTGAAGATGAAACATGGAGTAATGAGAACAATTAATTACTTCTTTACCCTAAAAGACCTTTCAGAACTTAGCCTTATAGGCTCCAAGTGAAATAAAGAATTAGGGTTTCAGATAATCCACCCCCCCAAATCAAGTTCTCTACCACGTAATAATTTTACACAGCATCAGGGAAACATTTCCTTCTTTCAAGAGGAAAATCGTATGCTCTGAAAACTTTCCAGAATTGTTACAGTGACCTGACTTCAAATCTATTTTGAAGAACCAAAGCCAACTCTCCTGAACACAGAGTGGTGCCAACAAAACCTCCTGAGTAACATGTGGGGGAAAAAAATGAATACAGAAAAACTTAACTAGAACAATGCCATTTCAAGTTATCCAGGACATTCTACTGTTCTCCAGAGATCCTGACAATCTCCCTCAACAGTGAGGATTTTATACAACAAAGTGCATAGCTGCTCACCCTGTGCCCATCCTTTCCCCAACCCCTGCAGCTGTGACCTATCTGCCATGATCAAAGCTCCTAGTGGCTTCAGACTTGTCTACTTTGTTCTTTATCTGGGTGTTTCACTGAACCAAATCACACCTGCTTTGAAGCTGCATGCAGCAGTCATGTTCCTTGACACCATCGCCAAAGCACAAGCTGAATGGGCAATTAGCTGTGCTAGGACAGGCACCAAGGGATTTCTCTGGCACTACAGCGTAACCTAAGGTGGTGAAAATTTCCATCAATAGGTTTAAAAAATAGTGCGTTAAGACTGACAAAAGCACCCTCAAAGAAGAAATGAAGTAAACAGACTTGTGTTTTGTGAGCAATACTGATAAGCTGAAACCTTCCTCACACTCTCACACTATTTTCTAATTAAAATCCTTGCAAACGACCAAATTTACACAAGGTGAAGAGCTTAGGGTCTTCTGGATGGACATATATCTGTGTTGTAGTTCCACTGACACAAGTTCTTGGGGGAGAAAAAAGGAACTTGGTGTCTGTGACAGCACCATCTAAAATGAGGTGGCTGAATGAAAATGAGAAAGGCTTGATAGAACTCTGAAAGCAGCAGGGCAGGTAAGACTGAGAAAAGGCTACTCAACTGTTGACTCTGACTCTATATTAAAAACTTTGATAAATAGCCAGTCAAGTACTACAGTAAAATAGGTTTTAAAAGTATCAGACTCTCTGCATCTAGAAAATTTATAATCATTTCCCTCCAAATTCAGATTCAAAATATGTTTGTAAAATATCCTGCTAGTTATGTTTTAATAAAACCTAAATGTAGAAAAAAAATTTAAGTGCGTTTATAAGATAGGCATCTGCATGATACTACAGGAACACTTTAAAAAAACTTTAGCTAAAAGTACTAAGAGCTTATACCAGATATTTAAACTGTAGAACTATCACATGGCTACTTTCTAAATCAACTGCTAAAAGCACAACAAGCAAACCTGAGGCTAGTAGGAACAAAGTTATAAGCAAAAAAAGTTGAATCAAGAAAGGTTGTAAGGCACATAACTGACAAAGGGCTTCCCTCAATCTAACCATTATCTAATTTTGAGATATTAAAATTATAAATCTAAATATACTCATTTTTAAAATAACAATTGAAAAATATTTTTTTAAACACCAGGCTTGGTTTTTAGGAAGAGGAAAAGAAAATTCTAAAGAATTTTCTAATACTTCAATCTTAGCAAAGTATAGACAGATTTATCAAAACTGAATGTTAAGGCGCAGCTAGGTGGCGCAGCGGATATAGAGCACCAGCCCTAAAGTCAGGAGGACCTGAGTTCAAATTCGGCCTCAGACCAAACACTTGACATGTACTAGCTGTGTGACCTTGGGCAAGTCACTTAACCCTGATTGCCTCACAAAAACAAAAACAAAAACAAAAAAACAAAAACTGAATGTTAATTACAAAGTAATTAACCAAAAGGAGACCAATTTTAAAAATGCACATCTAACTCAAATGAACAAAAGACAAAATTTTGTGATATAAAAAGTACGCAGGAAAATTATTAGATATCCTTGAATATTCTCATTACACTAAAGAAATATACATGGGAAGTTATGATATCTGCTATGTCCTGCAAGACCTCTGGAGACCTGTTTATATTAGATGACAGGCAACATTTCTCATCACCTTGGTAGGTATTTAACCACCAGGGGATGATACAAAGAAGGCTTATAAGAAACTATATAATTCTTATTTTGAACCTTAGCTAGAAACAAGGAACAATTTATTCACTTAAAACACAAAATATATTTTAAAAGTACATTTTCTGATTTAAAATAGTATTATAACAGTCACTTATTAATTAAAAGAAGAAATTATGAAGGTTCTACTACTCACTTTAATATTTCTGTAGGTCTCATTCAGAACCATCTTATTAAATTCAGGATTCTTAAGAGTATCAAGAAAATTGGAATAAAGGCTGTGAAAGTTTGGCTCAATACTGACTCTCTTCATGACAAGATATTGTGAAACCCAAGGCATAAACTCCTCTTTCACCGTTTCCTTCAGCTCTTCAACCTGGGCAAAGAGTATTGATACGAAAAACATTTAAAGTGTAAATGGAATAAAACTAGATTATTAAGTGACCCAAATGAAAATTCAATTGTCACCTTTAAATAACTATGAAGCCATTTTCTGACAGGAAAATGCCACCACATGTTAAATGCTATTACCACTGTGTTTATACAAAATGCACTTGATACAAAAAGATTTCAACTGTAATACTACTAGGGCTGATTAGTCAACAAGACCTTAAGAGCTTACTATGTGTATGCCAGGCCCTGCCCTAAGTGCTGGGAATACAAGTAAAGGCTGTAACAGTTCCTGTCCTCCTTTTCCCACTCCTTTTCTCCACCACTTTGGGACATTTCTAAACACACCTGTCAGGTACCTTTCCCCTCTGCCCCTTTCAATTTTTCTGTGCTGTCTTTCCCCATTAGATTGTAAGCTCCTTGAGGGCAAGGACTGTCTTTGCTTTTACTTTCAATTAGCACAGTGGCCAGATCATAGCAGGCACTTACTGTTTGCTGATGACTGAAGAAGTTCACATTTTAACAGGAAAGACCAGTGATTAAGTACATTAAAAAAACACATGCTTAACATTACACTAAGACTTATGGGTCACCCTGTATATAAACAGTGGATGGAAGGTAATCTTAGAAAAGAAGGTGACAACAGCTAGAGATGACTGGAGAACTCTCTGTACCTGGAACACAAAGTTTGAGATCTCAAGTTCTAGAAATCTTTTTGAATTGAAATCTACTTGTTTGTAGGTTGACATATTATTAACATTATGTTCTAAACATAAAACAATTCAATCAGGTCTCCCTATTTACATAAAGTACATATCAGTTATATTGGCCCCGAGTGTAAACTCAGAGAGGAAAATATTCTATATGTATTTCACTTAAAAATGAGAATTATATATACATATATATATATGATAAAGCATTCAATAAATATATTTGATGAGAGTAAAGTAGAAATTGATGACATCTGTAGATGAAAAGTTGGATTTTCTAAAAAGTAAAACCAGATTTCAACAGACCTTGACAAACTTGTGTGTAATAAGTTTTAAATCTATGACAAGTCGGCAGACTCAAAATGACACTGAAGGAAAAAAAGGAATTGGGGTGCCATTCAAATCCTGATTCTCCTACTTCCTACTTGTGTGACTTTACAACCCCTCGAGCCTGACTCTTATCCCATATAAAGGCCTTTGAAGTTCCTATCAGTTTAAGAGTTAGGACTCCATGACATGAAATTGAGTACACATCTCTCAGTCTACTAACTATTTTGCCTAAATAACAAATTTATGATATAGGACATCAGAACCAGAAACTGAAAGTACTCACACACCCTTCCCCTAAGAGGCGATGTTATTAAGGGAAAATTCATGTTCACTATGGACCAAAGAACCAGAGCACACTCACCTTTTGTGTCATATTTGACTGAGAAAGGTTGTTGAAGATGAAAGCAATTTTTTCCTGAACATTTTCTGGAGGCTCCACAATTCTCTCAGTTTGGTCCGTGGCCACCAGCAGGGTATCAATATTTGTAGTATTAATAGATGGCTAGAAGGCAAAGTAAGCAAAGTATACAAAATAGAAATTCACGTCACAATTCCTCTAAGTAATTATTTCACAGCTTAACAAAGAAAGAATTCCACTTACTGGCACATCCTTCTTAAAGCTGACTCCTGTGGGCCTGGTGATTGTGATGGTTTTAGCCACAGTAGTAGTTGTTGAGGTGGTTACAATAGTGCTGACTTGACCAGCAAGAGGAGCTTTTGCTGGAACCTGGGCCTGGGCCTGGGCCTGGGCCTGGGCAAGTGCAATACTTCCAGGGGTGGTAATCGAACCTTGCATTTTCACAGGAGGGTCTCTAGATTGCTGTCCATATTCGATGTACTTTTCAAAAAGCAAGAAATAAGAATGCATTAGGTTGGGGAATATGAGAGTGAAAAGGAAAAGAGGAAGACCACTTAATTTTAACATTTTTCAACATCTCTCAAATTAGCCCCCTTCTATCTTCTGGCCCTACCACCACATGCTGGTAAAGGCTCTCCCCATCTGCTTATGGGGTCTGCCTATCCCACTTCAATCCATCCTCTAGTCAAAAAAGCTTTTTCCTAAAGCTCATGTCACCCTTCCCCACTATAATCAATAAAGTCCAGTGACTCCTTATCACCAGCAAGATCAAATACAAAATGCCCTAGATTTAAAAATTCTTGATAACCTGGCTCCTTCCCTTTCCAGACTTTCTCTACCTTACGCCTCTCTCTATGTAGTTATCCAGTGACACTGGTCTACATGGCTGTTCCTCTCACAAGACAGTCCATCTCCTGATTCAATGGCTATCCCCCATTCCTAAAATTCTCTTTTTGCTTCTACCTGCCAACTTCCCTGGTTTCCTTCAAGTCTAAGCTCCAGCTTCTGCCAGTCCTCCTGAATTCCTAATACCTTCCCTCTGAGATGACGTCCAATTCACCCTGTCTATATCTCGTTTGTATAGAAGTGTTTGTACGCTGTCTCCTCTGATTAGATCGTGAGCTCCTCCTCTTCAAGGTAGGCACTGTCCTTTTCTTTCTCTGAACTCCCAGCACTTAGTACCCAGGCACATTCAGCACTACATATACATCTTTGAGTTGATTTGACAATAGGGTATTTTAATTCTACCCCCTTCACTTCTTGAGCCATCTAGATCCATTCAGAATATGATTCTACCTTCACATCATAATGTCCTTCCCTCTATTAAGGTTAATTGTAATGCTGCTAAGAAAGAGAGGAATGAAAAGCTCTCTCAAACCCTGCTATCAATATAGTAATGACACATAATAGAATAACCCTTTGAAACTGATTATCCTTTCTGCTTACGAAACAAAGTTCAACATTAGAACTTTTAGCAAAATGGCAACCTAATCAAAATGTTTAGTCATTAAGATCTCTTTATCTCTTTTAAGATTTCTTTCAAAAACCTCATATCCAGCCAAAATGAGATTAGTCACAATGACCAAATCTTGGTGCTAGAGAACAAACAAAAAATGTACACACCACACAAACCCCCTCCCCCAGAAGTGGGGATGACAGGTACAGAATAGTTCCTGTATTGTCAGACAGTTACAGGCTGTAACCCTATTAAAACTGTCAGCAGGGCTAAAGCTGGAGATTAAGCCAAAAACAACCTTTTTTTTTTTTTTAAGTTTTGGGGAAAGATGGCAAGATCACTGCTTGAGGTGTACTGGACAAACAGACAAAAGAAAAAAAAGCAGAGTGGATCAATCTTTATATTGCTTCTGTTTTCTCTGCCAAGAAGAAAGACCATTACACTGAAAAATTCAAAACAAAAATGACTAACAAAGAGTTGGTAATTAAAATAAATAAGATATTTAAAGATCACCTAGCAGACCTTGGTGAAATCAAGTCACCTGGCCCAAATAAACTACATCCTTGAGTATTGAAGGTCTGGATGTGATTGTTAAATCAATGACACTTGGGGGAATGGGAGTGGGGGTGGGGGTAAGAATGAGACACACACAAGATGGATGATGACAGCCTGCCAGTGACTTCCAGTCCTTAGAGAATTCTATAACAGATAATTAAAAAGATGCGTAGTGAAAATATAGAAAAGTTAGTAGGGATAACAAAGAGACAGCATGGGCTTCTTGAGAGCAAAGCATCTGATAAAGTGATCTCACACTACGTGGAAGGAAACAATGGAGACCCTTCACAGTACAAGACAGAGAAAGATGGTTTAAAAAAAATTCAAAAAAAGATTGAATGATTTTTAGTAGACTTTCTTTGGAGGGGTGAGGCAATTGGGATTAAGTGACTTGCCCAGGGTCACACAACTAGTAAGTTTCAGGTGTCTAAGGCTGTATTTGAACTTGGGTCCTCCTGACTCCAAGGTCAGAGCTCTATCTACTGCGCCATCTAGCTGCCCCTTTAGCAGACTTCAAAGAGGCAACAGTGTAACATGGCAGCCGAAAGACATAACATAATCTTGGGGTGGATTAAGAAAGGTCCAGCTCCCAAGAGTAAGAAGGTGATGGTCCCATTTGTACCCCATCCTCATCAGAGGACCCGAAATATTTGTTTTTAGTTCTGTGCACCATAGTTAAGGAAGGGGGGGAAAGAAACACAAAAAAGAGCACTTATGTAACAGTACGGGCAGGCATGCACTAAGGCTAAGTATTTTACAAATGTTATCTCATTAAATCCTAACAACTACCTCAGGAGGTAGGTGCCGTTATTATCCTCACTTTACACTTGAGGAAACTGAGGCAGACAGGTTGAGTGACTTGCCCAACGTCACAAACCTAGTATCTGAGGCTAGAAATGAACCTAGGTCTTCCTGACTCCAGGCCTAACTGTGCACTCCCAGCTATCTCAAAGGCACTGATAAGATGGAGAACACCCAGAAAAGTGACCTGGATGGTCAAGGTCTTTGAACCTATGAGAATTGATTTAAGGTGCTGAAGGATGTGTAGCCTTAAGAAAAGGAAACCTTGTGGGAGTGTGAGAGAGTCAGAGAGTGAGAGTGAGACAGAGAGAGAGAGAGAGTATGTGTGTGTGTGTGTGTGTCTGTGTGTATGTGTGACATACAACATGATGAAGCTGCAAAGAAGCAAATTCAAATGTGATGTCAAGAAAAACTTCCTACTAATGAAAGCTGTCCAGAAGAATGATTGGGTTGCCTCAAAAGCTACTATGCCTCCCTTCACTGGAGACCTTCGAGCAGAACCTAGATGGGCACTTATCAGGGGAGCCCTTTCACTGGACTATATGGACTAGACTGCATTGTCTTTTTCTACTCTCAAATTCTATGATTCCAATGGGGAAAACAGAAGGGGCTAAGTAGGTAGAAGAGTACTACAAGAGAATTAACTCACCTACATGAGTTAACAAAACGGACAGCAGGGATTTAGAAATGTATGTATAATGTTTGTGAGAAGTCAAGGCTCAGGATATACACTGGAAAATTTCTGTGCATAGAAGTGAACACTGAATATAGTAGGGGTAGATAACATCACCATGGGCAAGAGTGGAGAGAAGAGACAAAGGACAGTAAATTTTACCTGATCTGAAACTTACTTTGACATAAATATATTAAAGACTGATGGTATTTTAAAACTTTTGCTATTCCACTGCAGTACTGAGTTATAATGGAATAATCCATTTGCAAACAGGATCACATAATTGGATTCTATAAGCACTAATAGATACTAGACTAGTTTGTGCTTTTAATTAGCAAGGCTAATGACCCACCATAAAACTGCATTATTTAAAAAAACATGTAAATATCATAACCCTGAAAAAAAGAGGTCATGAGACATTTGCACATGACTGGAAAGAAACAAATTACAAAGTGAATAACATATAAACTATACACAAAGGGATCAACACAACAGATCGTGTCAACTTGAAATATTGGCCCAACCTTTCAGAATTTTAGATGCTGAGGAAAACATTCATTAGCAGTTTAACAAAGAAGCACTAAAGCCGTTTAAAATACACACTAACCTCCTGCAGATGATGAGGAAACCGCATAAAGTGACTAATGGAGGCCAAGTGCTGACAGTACTGGGGATAGTCCTTCAATCTGTCAAAGAAGAGTCACCTCATTAAAGGAAACAAGGAGCAGGGCAGAAAAGACTTCAGTTGACACTATGACCACAGTCTAGGCCCCCAATCTTACCCAAAAAAGCCCAACTAACTAGCTTTATTGCTCTTACCAATAAAATCATCACAATCATAATAATACGGTAACTTAACTTCCCAGAATGTTATTAAAGTTTAATATTTAACTTCAATTGGCTAGAGACTATTTATGATCTTCACATTACACTGATTTTGGTCACCAATAGGCACTGAAATGAATATATTCAAGATGGCAACATGCAGGAAGAACCTGGTTTTCTGACTTAGATCTATGCTTCCATCTTGGTGTGAAAACTCCTTCTCATGAGGCAAATCAGCCACTTCTCACTAACTTACTGTGAAGAGACACTGAGAAATTCTGTGATCTGGTCATAGGTTTACAAGCTGTATTTGTCTAAGGCAGAACTTGAATCCAGATCTTCCTGGCAAGCCTTCTACATATTCTCTAAAACAACCTTAATAGGAGGGAGAAAATTCCAAAAGAACAAGAACACTTACCTATTTTTAAATCTATCTAGTGCAGCAATCCCAAAAAAATACATTTTGGATTCATAAGGCTTGCGTAAGGCTTCAAGAACATAGCGCAGGGCCAGGCCAAGTGCCATGTAAGTAACCAGTCCTTTTTCTATGATCCCACCAAACAGGCAGGCTGTTATGTGCAGCTCTTTATCAGGGTACTGGGGGAAAAACCGATATTCTTCAAACAAGTTCCTCAGCATACAATTAAACACTTCTCGTTCCCTTTTAATATTGGAGTCCTTAAACCTCTGTAACATCTCTAATACCTGCAAAAACAAAAAACAAATGGTTACCCCTAAAGCTTTACTCAACAAATTCACACTTTTTGCAATAGGGACTACTGAGGCCAAGAAACAATATCTGGTGACAATTTGTGCTGCAGTACAAAGTTCCTAAGAATTTCTACACACAATTTGAGACAAGAGAAGAGACAAAAGCAACCAAAATGCCTAAGCCTTAACGGATCAAGTGGGAGCTGCTGGAACTAGTCAAATGATGTCTATTTTACTAATGGTGAGGAGCTTGTCAGTCTTGTGCCATCGGCTGTACGGGTCACTCTATGTACTCACCTCATCAACAGACATAGTTGGATGAGGTGGATGATTATAGATGCGCTGAAAATAGCTGTTTGCTTCATCATCGATCTCTTTACTAAAGTGCTGGTTCGCCTCTGGCCATACCTGGGACACGTCGGCTATTGAAAAATGAAAAGCAACTCCTGGGCATGGGATTCTCCTAACTTTTTCTTCTCCCCCCACCCCCTCACCCTCAACGCTTGAACACCAAAGAAGAGTTTAAAACTTGGGTAAAAGAACGGACCAATATGTAACTAAATTGAAGAATGATGTGGTTATGTTAATTTAAGCACAATGATAGGCATATAAAACCATATGCTATTCAAGAGGATATTCAAGGATTACACCTGAAAAAGCCTATTCCAAATCCTATTCCTGTAACTATCATCTTTTTTCATGAGCACATTTTACATTCTATTATTGGGTCACTAAGTTCACACTCTTAAGATACTTACCCTTAAGCCTAAGCTACAAATTTATGTTAAGATTTCCCTCTGATGCCTTCAAGCAGGGACTAGCCTATCCAAATGATCTACTCTCTAGACAATACAGAGCAGGATAAGAAGCGGGCATGCCACACAACACGGACATGCAGACATCTTTCACACCAGCTTCCAGGGTGGCCAGCTGATGCAAAGCACTTCTCACATGAAATCACTAATACTGTTCAGCCTAAAGAGGCAAGGGTTCATTTCACATCTTGTTTGGGGCTACAATATCAAGGAATTACTCCTGCACCTTCAGAAGCATTTCATTTTAGGAAGGGAGCACTGATATAAGTGGAAAAAATGCATTCTACTTAGTTAATGTATCAGTACATCTCAAATTCAATTAAAATTGGGTACAACTACATCAAACTCCCAAGCAACAGAATAATTATTAGTTAAAATCTTAAAGTCTATTTTTTGCACCTAAAGTTGTAACTAAATCTACTGAACTTTTCCAAGGAAGTCAATATAACAGCTAAAATTAGCAATATCCTTTATGTGGTTTATCTCATTTCTCTCCTCACCACAACCCTCAGAGATAGCTGCCATAATTATCCCCATTTTACAGATGTAGAAGGTGAGGCAGAGATTCTTGAGACTTGCCCAGAGGCACACTGCTAGTAAAGTCCTTGCCTAGTAAGGCAGGACCTGAACTCAGATCTTCCTGACTCTTCACTAGGCTACCAAGCAGTCCAATTTCAAACTTAAAAAACAAAAATCGCAACCCTAGACTTTTCTCATCTATTCCTAAAATTTACTTTGTGCTCTAACTCACTAACCTTTACCTACAAATTTTTACTTTTAGAAAAAATGAAAAATATAACAAAGGGTTAATTTAGTAACTTATACACCGAACAAACTCAGTGGCACTAATGTCCCCCCCTCTGAAGCACTATCAATTAGCAACTATTTTGTTACCAACTATGCAGGCCCAATAAAACTGACCCAGCCTCCCAAGTGCACATTTACTATGGTCCAGTCACATTCACAGCCACAGACAACACTACCACTTACGAGGTTTCATCTTACTCTGCTGGAATGTAGGTTGGTTCAGTCCGGAGGTGCCCAGCTTCCTCTGAACAAATGGATCATTGTTCACTGCAGGGAGTCCTAGAGCCGCAGTTCCTATACCAGTCAGGCTACCTGTGCCAAGACCACCTACTAAAAAGAAAGCAAATGGTTAGAAGAATAGTTGTGTATGTTTTTAACTATATTCACCTTCCTCAAATTTCAAGTTATGTCACACTCCCACTACTCACGTGCATGGATTTTTCCTCTGAATTTACATGTAAGCAGTTCAAAGATCCATTTTACTGAGAACAACATGGACCCAAATAAACCATATTGTATTTTGGTTTAAGAATAAATTATTTTCACCCTGTTACCTTCTCAGGCTATTTAAACAAATAATGCAAATACACACAAACACCCAGGGTAAGGAGAGGGGGGGGGGGGGGGGGGAGAACGGTGATGGCCAGGATTAGGCCAAGAAAAGGTTCTGGAATTTAAAGTCGATCAAAGGTTTTATGTATCCATCTTGACCTTATTGTGGTATACGGTATAAGACATTGGTCTAACCCTAATTTCTGCCAAACAGCTTTCCAGTTGCGCCAGCAGTCTTTGGCAAAGACTTGTTTCTCCTCAAGTAATTTATGTTCTCAGACTTATAGAATATAAGTTTGTTTTTAAAATTAATTTTTTTGGATTCTTCCTCATCTAGTCTGTTTCATAATTTTTTAAGAAGTCCCAAGCAATTCTGACAATTACTACCTTGTAGGATAATTTGACAATTGAAGTGTCATTACCCTTCATTCCTTTTTCATTATTTCCCTTGAGATCCTAGACCTTTTGCTTATCCAAGAAGTGGAAATGTGAATGTACACATACATACTTGTGTACACACACATCCTACCTCAATGTCAAGACACATACTGGGAAGAGAGAATTATAGACAAGCTAACAGACTCTTAATATGTACAACTGGACTATTACCAATGGGTCAATAAGAAGATTAACTTCTGCGCTGATTGCATACCCCTTCAAGATGACATGAAATTTTTCTTTCAATCAACTTTCAGGGGACAACTACTCAAATGACATGTGAACTTCACAAACTAAAAATGATACTATTATGAAAATATAGCCATCCTGATTCTCAATAGGCTAATTTGAATTAAGATACTTTTAGAAGTTTCTTTTTCTTTATCTTACCAAGTCAGGGAACCACCTTTAATCTCTGGTTCTCAAGTTTACTTAGTTTACACACCACAGCAACTCCATGTGATCATGACCCTCACCATGTACTAATAAGAAATACACGGTTTCTATAAATATTTCTTTACCTGGAAGCTGTGAAGAGAGTCCTCCAATGCCACTGAAGGCTGTCGTCTGATTTGGAGTGGAAAGAGGTGGAAAGGCTTTTGCTGGTGACTGAGGGGTACTGAAAGCAGAACCCAAATTTGGAGGAAAACCTTGCATACTCTGGGTGTGGGGGGCAGCTGAACCTCCTATACTAAGAGATGCCATCCCAGCAAGGGGGTCAATCTAAAAAAGACAAAAGAATATCACTAGGTGCTTCAGCCAAGACAGCTAACAAACTGACATTAGTGCAAATTAAAGCAACCTTGTTCAGAACTTTAAAAAAACTGCTTTTAAACATTCCAAAAATACAATAAGCAGCCACACATTTTACGACTATTAAAGTGTAAATATTCAAAAGCAGAGAGTATGAGGCATTATTTTAGAAAAGATTTACCAAAACTCCAAAACCATAAAATAAAACATACAGAATACCAAGCTGACCACACCAAGACTATTTCACCTGTTACTTTGGTGAAATGCTGTTACATTTAACACCAAGGAATTTTTAAAAACAACCTAATACTCTGAGCCCTCTATTTAGCCCCTTAAAGCACAAGCAAGAAGATAAATTTTTTGGTAGTCAATGATCCATAGACAGCTTTGCTGATAAAAAGTAAAGATCATTCTCAAGAATCTCATCCAAAAACAACAAATCTAATAAAAATTCGGAGGCTTTGATTAACATGGTACAGTGTGTATTGTTTTCTAAGAGGTATTTTAGAATATCTGTAAGAAAATTTTCCAACTTGGAGAGGTTTTTGATTATCACACTATTCTACACCTTCCTTCTGAATTTAGAGTTTGATAGCTAATGAGTCATTCATTCAAGAAAAATTTCTTAAACCCCAGTCTCCCCAATGTAGCTGAGAGAAGAAGTATGTTGCTCTCAGAGGAGAAGGGTGGTCAGTGGCAGGGAGTAACTTAAATGTACCTTGTTTTTAAAAGAGCAGTTCAGTTGAAACCTGAAGAGCCCCAGTTATAACAAGTCCTTATGCTCTAGCACTGTTGCTTGGCCTGAGAAGCTACAAACAAGACATATCAGGTTCAAAGGCAGTGCTCATTCCTCAAAAGTCTAAGCAATTTCTTTATTTAAAAAAAAAAAGAACTTTATCCATTTATCTAAAAAATGATCTCAAAATTTTGCAGTTATACTATAAAGATTAAAAACAATGCTTACAGATCTACTTTTAAATTTGCTTGACATGCAATTAAATTTACTATAATTGAATTCCCCCCCCCCTTTGATTATTACTTGTTGCTTTAAAAATCTACTTTATTTAACCAATGTTGATGGCAAAAAGAGTACCTTCATTGATGGTAGCATGTTTTCAAAACTTATCTACCTGTACAGGAGAAATGGCATCTAAGCTGCTCGCACTAGGGGGACGTCCTTTTGGCATAACTCCTGGTGGTGGCTGTCGAGCCTTATTCATAACATTACTGCAATTGGCAACCATGGTCAGGATAGTCTCTGACAACTCTTGAGAAACACTCCTGAAAAAGAAAGAAAAAAGTCAAATATACCACATAACATTCCTAACACATCTCTATACTTCTGGTTCCCTGAAACACTGAAAACAAGTAGATCAAGTTATGGGTTTTTGGCATGGACCTTTGCCTGTGATGCAGTACAAGAAGATTTATGAAAAACAAGTCATAACTACACTTTTTCTTGAGATATCAATAAATTACTGAGCTTTATAATTTAAGTATAAAGACAATGGATCCAAAAAATCTGAAACAATCCTATACAGTCCCATCTCCACCACTTTGTCAAAATGCATAATCTTTGCATCAATACACAAGCATATTCTACATCCATGTATGACACCACAGAGAAGGTCATTCAAATATTAACAGACTAGAAGCTGATGAGTTTATAAGATTCTCTTGGTAATGTATTAAGCACACACTCCCTCCACCAAGAAAACAGTTGAAAAAGGGTAAGAGCAAACCTACACTTAGAGCTGTGCTCCTAAACCCAAAAGGCTATCTCTACCTTCTAAAAGAAGTTTGTCTCTTTTTCATTTTCACTTTATTCGTTAAGCATTTACACGAAATTATTTTTTACTTTACCCTATTCCCCCTCCCCAAGTCTCAGAATGGTAACGGTTGCCATTGAAAGGCAGAGGTTATCATAAAACTGACTTAACCGGTTTTAACCTCTAAGCTTCAAATTTCAAAGACAAATATGAATGACAGTTTATGAAATGTTGCTCTTTACAGCACTACCTGAGGAATGACATTTTCAAAATCTAAGCCCTGTTTCAACAACCCTCTGAACTAAAAACATAATACAAATTAACATGTAGGAGATTCAAAGGAAAGTGCAGAGGAGAAACTTAATTGGTAAACTTAAAAAAGTTATTTAGAATGAGAATGAACCACAAAGAAAAAATAATTAGGCCATCAACTACATTCAAAGCCCATGCTTTCTAAAGAGATATGTGGTCAAAACACTGGTTAATGGGAAATAGAATCAATAGCTGGGAACAATAACAAGCAAACTCCTAGTTACAGTAACAATGAGAACACTGGTTTTATGAGTGGTGGTTTTCCATTATGGTAATGAAAATGTTGAATTTCTAGATGTTTAAAGGGAAAAGAATGAAGCAAGATACATTGAAATAGTTGGAAATTATTCAAAGGACTTCAAAACAGTCCTTTTCTTACAAAACAGGGATGGCACGATCAGCTAGTTATTGAGTCAAATGATAAATAAAATACCAAATGGAGGGAAACATGAACCAACCAACGAGTAAAAAAAACCCAATAAGCTGTTTCCCATAAGATATAAACATAAGTCCAAGATTACAACCGTTTTAGAACCAAATTACAAAACTAAACTAGAAGAGAAATAACTATCTAAATAATGACACAGCAGAATACAGACAACAAAAACTTCTACCTATTTTGAGAGGAATAAAAGCTTGTTAAGCCCATAACTGTAAAAGTCTACAACTACTTCATAAGTTACCTCATCCTTCAGCTAAATAATAGATAGATTAACATCCAATGAGAAAAAGACTTCCCGCTACAAGACTTACTTTTCACTTGAGCGCCCAGAGGTGATCACTGAAATGGACCACAGAAACAACAGGTTATTAAATTATCTTAGCCTATAAGGAGTTGTTTTTCCTTTCTCCAAACAAATACGAAACTCTCATTATATATTTTATGCATTTGTTTTTCTTCTTTGACTTAATAATGTAAGTCATGGAATAGATATTGAATCAAGTACTTCAACAAAATCAAAAGAAGATAAAAGTGCTGCTACAATCCCTTGACTCCCATACAAAGCAGTAACTTATTTGTCCTCTCTTGTCCTTTCATCACTGTGCCAGTTACTTCTGGCATATTAAATGACCTACATCTCAATTTTTAATTTTTTTTTCTTTGAGGCCCATTCATTGCTGATTAGGCTATGTGTGATCTCAGTAACTTCTCAAATAGAATTCCCTCTCAATACCCTTCTCTAAATTCAGTTAATCTAACATTTTCAACCATTATAGTTACTCCTGAAAAGGTTTTAGACAACAAATGAAGAAATAGGATTCCATTCGGGTAATCACAAATATTGTAAATTTAGGCTTGACTTTCTATTGGGCTTAAAGAGCTTAATGTCTATAATAAAGCAAAAGCATGACAACTAGTCTATGACTAAAACAACAAATTCAAACACCTGTGAGGCAGTTTGCCTGTTATCAGCCATCTGAGTCTCCAAAGGTTACTTCAGTCAAGTTAAACAGTTCAGGTAACAACATAAACAATGATGATACTTTAAATAAAAATAAACTGAAGAGGACATTATTATAATTGAGAAAAATGCGATGCCCTCCCTTCTCTGGAGAATTGGGATTGTTAGCTATAGTCAATGCCCTGGGGAGAAGAAATGTTATGGAGGGTGTGAGGGGTATAACAATAGGGACCCAAAAGCTTTATTGCAGTTTTAAGCTTTATTAGCTTAAACTGCTATTAAATAAACAAGGTTTAATGGCTATTAAAACTTTAAACTACATGAATCTCTGGGGTACTCTCATTTCCAAATACAGTATTAACCGTAAAAAACAATTCCAACAAAATAAAGAGGAGCCCCTAAACATTTTTTTAAAAGGGGGTGGAGCCAAGATGACCAAACAGCAAGAACATATAAAGCAAGCTTCCCTCTACAAAGCCCTTCCAGAGAGATCTAGAAATGCACAAGGCCTCATCTTGATGGGGAAATCCAAGAACAAGTCATAGTGAGCCAGTGACCCAGTGTCCCAGCCCAGGGCCTGAAAAAAGACCCAGGCTATCCACAGGAGCAAGCAGCACTGCGGCAGGTAGCAGTTGCCTCAACAAGCGCAAGTGGTGGTAATGAGTACCACCTGGCAGCCTACCTACCCATTACAGGCCAGACGCTGGGCAGGCTAAGAGAGGACTGAGCTCACATGTGACACTCCTGGGAAAAGAGCAAGCCAGGCTCTTAGCTGTTTGTGCTGAGCAAGAAACAAGTCCAGAAGCCAGCCATAACCGTGGGCTTACTCAACAGACGATGGGGGGATGGGCTTGACTCCAGCTTCTAATCCAACCTGAATCCTGCAGGGGAATAACCAGGGTGGGAATCCCAAACCAAAAGGGTGTTTTCAGCTCAGTCACTCTGAACCTGCAGCAACAAGATCAGCCCAAACATTCTCCTCATAACATGTGCAAAAACTGGCTCAAACATAAAGTCTGAAGTCAGGAATTAGGCTGGAAGAACAAGCAAACAAACCAAAAAATAAAAAGAATCTCACCATAAAAAGCTATTACCATGAAGAGGAACACTTAAGGCACAAACCCAAAAGAAGAGAATGACTCCAAAACACCTACAAGCAAAGCCTCAAAGAAAAATACAGCTTGGGCACAAATTCCACTAGAATTCCTGGAAGAGATAAAGCAAAGCTAATACACCATTTTGAAATGTTTGTATAAATGAAATGGGAGTACCAGAGGGGAAAAAACTGGAAAAGAAAGGAGAGCTATGGAAGAATTAGAATACAAGGTACAAGAGGTACAAAATCTGTCCCAAGCAACAAACTCCTAGAAAATTAGGATAGACCAAATAGAACCTGATGACTTTATATGACAATAAGAAATATTAAACAAAGTCAAAAGAATTGAGAATATGCAAGAAAATGCAATATATCTCATAGCAAAAATAACTGACCTGGAGAACAGATCAAGGAGAAAGCATTTAAAATCAGACTACCTGAAAATGACCAAAATGACCAAAAACAAAAACAAAAAAGGGGGCGAGGGGGGTCCACCTAAATATCCTGTTTCAAGAAATCATAAAGAAAATTGACCAGATCTCTTAGAATTAGAGGGCAAACTAGAAATAAATAATTCATCAGTCACCCCCTGAAACACCAAAATTAAAACTTCCAGGAATATCACAGCCAAAATCCAGAATTTCCAGGTCAAAGAAAAAATACTGCAAGCAACAAGGAAAAAAAGAAGTCAAGCACCAAGGAGCCATAGTCACACGATTTAGCAGCCATCACTGGAAAGGAGTAGAGAGTTAGGAAGACAATATTCCAGAAGGCAAAGGATATAAGCTTATAGCCAAGAATAACTTACCAAGAAACAACGAGTACAAAATCCTAAAGAGGAAAAAAATGGACCTTTAATGAAAAAGGACTCCGAAGCATTCCTTGTGAAAAGACCAGAGCTAAGCAGAAACTATGAAGGTCAAATAGAAGAGTCAAGAGAAAAATAAAAAGGGAAACACGAATTAACAGTCATGAGAAACTAAACAAGGATAAACTGCTTATACTCTAATAGGATGAGACAACACATATATCCCCCCTGAAATCTACTATCACTAGTGCATCATATCGGTAGTATAATTAGACAGAAGGCCTAAGAATGGTTATGTTTTGATATTAAAAGCAGAATGGAAAGAGAGAAAAAAGAAAACAATGGGAAGAAGAGGTGAGGGAAGTTAGGGAAAATTATCTCACATAAATGGAGCGAATAAAAAGAAGTCTATACAAACAAGAAGAAAGTAGTATGGTTGACACTTGAATCTCACCCTCATCTGAACTGGTCGGAAGAGGAAAGAACACAAAAAAACACACAGTTAGATACAGAAATAATTTCACTCAACATGGAAATAGAGAGGGGAAAGGGGACAATGGGGAATTAGAAGAAGAGTATATTAGGGAAACGGTTAGTCCTTAGTCAAACAAACTTTGTATAAAGTGTTCAAAAATATTTACAGATTTTTTTGGTAGTGGCAAAGAGTTGGAAATTGATGGGGTCAATCCCCATCAATTAAAGAATAGCTGAAGAAGTTAAAGTATAAGAAAGCTGGGAAACAATTTTTACAGTGTCTCTGATAAAGACCTCATTCCTAAAATACATAAAGAACTGAGTGAAATTTATAGGAATACAAGTCATTCCCTAATTGATAAATGGTCAAAGGATATGAAAAGGCAGTTTTCAGAGGAAGAAACTAAAGCTATCTAGAGTCATATGAAAAAGTGCTCTAAATCATTATTGATTAGAGAAATGCAAATCAAAACAACCCTGACGTACCACACCACACTTAACAGGAAAATGATAAATGCTGGAGAAGATGCGGGAAAATTGGAACATTAATGCATTGTTGGTGGAGCTGTGAACTGATTCAACCATTTTGCAGAGCAATTTGGACCTATGACCAAAGGGCTATAAAACTGTGCATACCCTTTGACCCAGCAATACCACTCCTGGGGCTATATCCCAAAGAGATCATACAAATGGGAAAAGGACCCACATGTACAAAAATATTTATAGCAGCTGCTTTTGTGGTGGCCAAGAATTGTAAATTGAGGAGGTGCCCATCAACTGGGTAATGGCTGAACAAGTTGTGGTATATGAATGTAATAGAATACTATTATGCTATAAGAAATGATGAGCAAGCACACTTCAGAAAAATCTGGAAAGAGTTGTATGGACTGATGCTGAGCAAAATGATAGAACCAGGAGAACATTGTACACAATAACAGCCATGTTGTGCTATGACTAACTTTGATAGACTTAGCCCCTCTCAGCAATGCAAGGATCTAAGACATCTCCAAAAGTCTCATGATGGAAAATGCTATCCACATCCAGAGAAAGAACTATGGAGTTTGAATGCAGATCGAAGCATACAATTTGCTTTTTTTTTTCTTTTGCTTTGTTTCCTCTTTCTTGTGGTTCCTCCTATTGGTTCTAATTCTTCCTTACAATACAAGTAATGTGAAAATATGTTTAATAGGAATATATATGTAGAGCCTTTATCAGACTGCATGCCAGCTGGGAGGGAGAGAAAATTTAGAACTCAAAATCTTATGGAAGTGAATGTTGAAAACTAAAAGTAAATTAATTTTTAAAAAATAAATAATTCCCCCCCCCGGCAAAAAAAAAAAAAACGATGAACAAGATGGTTTTATAAAAACCTGGGAAAACTTAGATGAACTCATGCAAAGTGAAGTGAGCAAAACCAGAACATTGCACACAGTAACAGCCACACTGTGTGAGGACTAACTCTGAGAGATTTAGCTCTTCTCAGAAATGCAAGGATCTAAGACAAATCCAAAAGATTCATGATGGAAAATGCTATCCACATCCAGAAAAAAGAACTACAGAGTCTGAATGCAGATTGAAACATACTGTTTGCTCTCTCTTTTTTGTTCTGTTTCTTCTTTCTCGTGGTTCCTCCCATTGGTTCTAATTCTTCTTTACAACATAACTAATGTGAAAATGTTTAATATGAATGTATATGTAGAGCCTTTATCAGGTTGCATGCCATCTGGGAGGGGGAGAAAATTTAGAACTCAAAATCTTATGGAAGTGAATGTTGAAAACTAAAAATAGAAAAAAAAAGAAATTACACCATATAAATGTGGTAGGATACTACTGCACTGTAAGAACTGAGAAAAGTGATGATTTCTAAGAAACCTAAAAGACTTGTGTAAACTGATGCAAAGTGAATGGACCAAAACCACAAGAATAATTTATAAAAAAGACAGTAAGGCTGTAAAGCCAAACAACTTTGAAAGACTATGGGAACTCTGATTAGCTTAATGACCTACTACTATTCTAGAGAACTAGTGATAAAATATGCTACCCTTCTCCTGACAGAGAGGGAAAAGATAGAAGAGTACAAAATGAGAACTTTTTTTAAATGGTCAACTTGGAAATTTGCTTTGCTTGATTCTATATTTTTGCAACAAGGGCTTTCTTTTTCTTTTTTCTTA
Organism: Vombatus ursinus; assembly: GCF_900497805.2. Classification (NCBI taxonomy): domain Eukaryota; kingdom Metazoa; phylum Chordata; class Mammalia; order Diprotodontia; family Vombatidae; genus Vombatus; species Vombatus ursinus. The sequence continues at coordinate 1,252,447 of NW_020952293.1, forward strand.
AATTAGTGGGGGTCTGGGAGGGAGGGACAAAAGGAACATTTGATTTTAATTAAAAAAAAAAAAGAAAAAAATTTAAGATTATACTGGAAAAAGCTAAAACAAATGAGAATAAAGCAAAGTTCAGTACACAAATGTTCTAAACAAAGGTTATAGAAATTTGCTCCAAATATTTAACAATTAGGGGCAGCTAGGTGGTGCAGTGGATAGAGCATCGGCCCTGCAGTCAGGAGGACCTGAGTTCAAATTTGCGCTCAGACACTTGACACTAGCTGTGTGACCATAGGCAAGTCACTTAATCCCAACTGCCTCACCCAAAAAAAACCAAAAGCCATACCAAATATTTCACAATTAAATTAAAAGGCACAATGACTAGAGACCAGAACAGAGCTTAGAAAGTTTTAGAAAATTTAGAAAATAAAAAAACCTAAAATCAACTGAAGTACAATTAAACATTAATATTTTACTTCTTGTTTTCTATGAGAATGTGGCACCTAAGTGAATCAAAATAGCAGGTATGAATCTGTCTCATACATGGGAGATAATGTTTGGCATTTTCTCTCTAAGTAAGAGTACTGAAACTAGAGTCATGAAAACCTTAGTTCAGCTCCCACCTTGATGGGCAAGTCACTTAAACCTCTTTCCATCTGTTTCTTCATCTGAAAAATAGGGGTAACAGCATCACAGACCTACCTCATGGGATTGATGTAAGGAATAATTAACACAACAAGTACACAGCTTTGCCAACCTGAAGTTGCTAACTAAATGCTAGCTATTATTGTTGTTATAGCAGAGTAGCAGCTAATAATGCCTAACAGGTTACAAAATGCTTTCCTCATTGTAGGAGTACATAAAACGTGAGCTATCATGACAGAAAGGCGACAAAACTCTAATATGAAACATACGATTGGTAGATTTGGAAGGAAAAAAAGTCCTCATATTTTATTCCCTTCTTAAATGTTGAACACCAAAACCCTAAGACTGTTTTGTTTTCTAAAACTTAGGCAATCCCCCATTAAATCTTTATTTAAAAACCATTCTAGAAACTGCTTATATAGACTATACTTCACATCCTTGTACAGTGAGTTAAGATTTAAAATATCAGTTCTTGTAAATGCTTGAAGGTAGAAAAGCTACAACTCACCTCAACTTATGTTTAGGGTTTTTAAGTCATAAAGAATGCAGATTTTATGTGTCAACCGTGAGTTACCGGTCTGGCTCTCCATAGAAAAATGTGAAGAAGAGGACAGAAGTCAGGAAAAGAAAGGAAGAAGTGAAAAATGCACTCGATTTCTTTCATACATGAAGCTCAATGTATGTCTTTTATAAGGGAACCCTTTGACCAATAAATCATTTAGCATTTGGTTTTTTTAGCTCCAAAATTAAAGGGTACAACGACACCATCTATTAGAACCTTGTGGATAAGAATGCTATCTAGCCTTCCTGCTCCATAGCAAGTCTACTTTCACTGTCTAGCATCATATATTAGAAAACAAAGTAATGGGAGTGGAAGAGAATCTGATCTACTAGATACTGACCATTTCTAACTTTCAGACTTTGTTGTTCCTTAATATTTTCTAAGTTAGTTGTTTCAAATCAAGTCTACAAGCATTTACTAAGTAGTACTATGTGTCAAACATTGTGCTAATTAAGTACAGGGGATACAGCCATAGCTAGCATGTATATACAGCACTTACTATGTGCCAAGCACTGCGCTAAGCATTTGACAAACATGCTCATTTGATCTTCACAATAACCCTTGCAGGAGGGTACTATTACTGCCCCCATCTTACAGTTGAAGAAAATTGAAGCAGACAAGAGATTAAATGATTTGCCCACAGCTAGTGTCAGGCTGGATATGAACTCAGGTCTTCTGGAGCAGTGGAAACCTCGCCCTGAAAGACCTCACATCTCAATGGGGGAGACAACATATACACAATGTTAAGAAAATTCCTCTACAGAAACATTATGAAATGGTAGTTAGGCTTCTAGGCTAATCCATAAAGGCCTATTTAACCCATAATTTAGATAAATTACTGTAGATTAGGGATGAAAATACAGAATGTCTTCAATGACTGAACTTATGTTTAACTCTCTTGAATGCCTGTCTACAAAGAAAACCAAGTTTTGTGTTATGAAATTGTGTACTTTCAGGGGCTTTAGAGATTTATAGTACTCATTCTTGATATCTAACTCCGCTTCAAAAATTACTCCTTGGAGCAGCTAGGTGGTGCAGTGGATAGAGCATCGGCCCTGGAGTTAAGAGGACCTGAGTTGAAATCCGGTCTCAGACCAGACATTTGACATAGACACTTACTAGCTGTGTCACCCTGGGCAAGTCACTTAACCCCAATTGCCTTGCCTCCCCCCAAAAAAATTACTCCTTATTGCAAGGAAGGCATATCATTAGTCTTGCTTAGTCTTTTTGCCTCTTAAAAACAGAAATATGAAGAAGAAGAAGCTGGGCATCAGGTTTAAACAGGTTGGTGAAGGGCCCAGAATTACATGTCTTTTGAGAACGGGTGGAAGGAACTGGGCATATTTAGCCCAGAGAAGATGGGTGGGGAGATACGTGACAGCTGCCTCCAACTATTTGAGGGTTTTGGTTTTTTTTTTTTTGTTTGCCTCACAGGGCACAAGCAGCAATAATGGTTGGACACTGTAAAAAGACAAATTTAAGTTGGATGCCAGGAAAATCTTACTAACAATTGCAGCTGTCCAAGAGCAGAATTTGCTGCCTAGAGGAGCGGTAGGTTCCCCTCCTTGGAGGTCTTCAAAAAGACAATGACCACTTGTCAGGTATGTTAGAGTAGAGAATTGTTTCATATATGGGTTAGACTAGAATGGTCACTAAGGAACTTTCCAACTCTCCTATTTCACCAACTTTCCTGAGGAAGACTGCCAAGAGTGGAATGAGTTGTGGCCTTAAAATAAAAATGGGATTAATAGTCCATTTTTAGAAGAGGCTTTACTAGGTGAGGAAACTTCCTACATTGCCCAAGAGGTGGCACTGTTGCACCAGACCAGACTGAAGTGAAGATGGGGAAGAGAAGGGAATATGCAATATGTGTTAGAGGATGCTCTCATGCCAAGTACTCATTAAAAAATTAAGTGTTTCTATCTGGGATTTGCCTTGCCAGATCCGCTGCCCACTTAACATAAAACTGTCTTAATTTCAGGTACTAAATTTCAGTTCTTTAATCCAAATGTATAAATATGAACAAAGCAACAAGTCATCTTTTTAAATAAAAATGTAAAGTTAACATGAATGGCTATCGCTTGTCCTAAACTGAAGCATTTCAAGCCAACGTTGGCAATTCCTGAACCCTTTTCCAATTCAGTTCAAACTGCTAAATAGCTGTGCTATAACTACATCTACAAACTGAATTATGCATATTGCAGGTCCCTAGTGTTTTTGTACAGGATAAAAAAATGGCATAATGACTGGCCAAAATACCATAGTAGAAACACTTTCTACCTAATCACGGCATGTCAAAATGAGAAAAAAATCAATTACATTAGGAGGCAACACGACAAAATAAAAAAACAAGATCTGGAGAAGACCCCCTAAATTTGAACTTTGGCTGTGCTTTTTGGTCATGTGTGAGAAGCTAAGTAGATCGATTAAACCCTCCCAGGCTTGTTTCCTCATCAGTAAAAAAGGGTTAGAAAGATGACTTCTAAGGTCCTCTACAGTTCAATCTATGATTCTATCATCCAAATGTTCCCAGAGCTATGATCCATAATATAAACTCTAAGTAGTAACTGTGATCATGTGCTGGAAACAGTGCTGAATCTCAAGCCAGGGATCTGAATCTGAATGCTAATTTGACCACTTAATGCCAGTGTGATCATTGGCAGGCCACTGACTACTCTGGAGCTCAGCTGAACTAAATGATCTTTAGGTTCCCTCAAGCTCTAAATCTATAATCAACGCAAGCATTTATAAAATACGTACTACACATACTAAGAGCTGGGTATAAAAATAGACAGAATGAATACATTCCCTATTCATTAGTATCTTAAATTCTAGTGGGCAAGACAAGTACATATATGCGTATAAAGAATAAAAAAAGAAAAAATACAAATAAACCAAAAGTAGTTAAATACAAGGTGGTTTAGAAGTAAGGGCACTAGCAGCTGTGCAATGATAAAAGGCTTCATGTAGAAGGTAATACATGAGCTGTGTCTTAAAGAGAGTGACTCTAAAAGACAGAGGTAAGAAGGACCTTCGTTCCAGGCATGAGCAGCAGTCACTGCTAATGCAGACAGACACCAAATGGAGTATTGTGGGTCAAGAACAGGGGTTGGGGGGGGAAGGAAGCTGGTCTGGCTAACTTGCAGAGCGTGGGAGGATGAATAATATCCAATGAGGCTGGAAAGATAAAAGGCAGAGACCAAATGAGGAAGATAACACAAAATTTTAGATGAGAGGTGATCACTAAGGTGATATTGGTATAAGTGGAGAGAAGGATAAGAAACAAGATCCTTTTAAGACAAAGAACCCTCATAAGGTCAGAGTAATTGGGGGACAGATATTCAAAAGTTGATTAAATGATAGATTATAGATTTTTTAAAAAAACTCTTATTACTTCCAAATACAAACTAAATAAACAGAATTGATCAAAGTTTTCCAAGCAAAGCCCTACTATGAGAAAGTAGGACTAACTGACAATCATCATTTTCAAGAAATGTGGCTAAAGTCCTCAAAAGGTCTGTTTAATATTCACTGTGAAATTTTAACTTATGGGGCAGCTAGGTGGTGCAACGGATAGAGCACTGGACCTGGAGACAGGAGGACCTGAGCTCAAATCCAGCCTCAGACACATTAACACTTATTAGCTGTGACCCTGAGCAAGTCACTTAACCCCAATTCTCTCTCTCTCTCTCTCTCTCTCTCACACACACACACACACACACACACATTTAACTTACAATTTATTTGAAAATAGTCCCAGACATAATGCAAAAAAAGTAAAAGAAGTTCAGCCCCGAAAAAAATCAAAATAGTATTTAATTATTAATATATCTTGGATGAAGACAGTAATTCATTTCTCAGATTTGGAGAATAGCCTTTGCTTTCAAACTGTAAAAGTACTGCGATACCCCAGGCACACTACCACACTGCTGGTGGAGCTATGAGGTGGTATAATAATTCTGCACAATACGGCTATCCTGTCCTTACTGAACCAAAGAGATTTGACCCAGAGCACAGACCAAGGAAGTCAAAGACCAAAAGCTCCAATGCACACCAAAATATTCACAACAAAACATTTTGTAATAGAAAATATCAAAGCAATTTAAAAAACTGGGGAATGTCTATACAAAGCGTTGTACATTAACTTAACGGATATTACCACACTGTAAAAAAAAAAAAAAAAGAAAATACTAAACACTTATTATAACCATGGTTAGGCACAGAAGAGTAGAATGTAGAATACTATCAGCTACACTCAGATATTATCAGTGTGTACGTTAATTTTGCTGAATTGCTCTTCTTTAGTCTCCATTATAAGAAATGGTTTAACAGTTCAATACCTGGAGGGCAGGAATGTATTCAGGACTGACTGAGGTATAACAACCACCATTACAATCTGTTATATCTCCACATTTCAAATACATTTTCCACAGACACTCTTACCCTGCACAAGCTTGCAGACAAGCCAACATTGTTGCCAGCGTTTCTGGAGGAAGTTGAGCACTTTTCGGCTGATCTTTCTCTGGGGCAAGGCCACCCAAGATGGAAGGGCACCGTCTCTTTAAGAAAGTCATACACGCCTGGATGAAGGGCTCCTGAGGAAGAGAAAGTCTCAGTCTATTTGAATTTCATCTCAATTGTTATCAGACAAAAAGATAATGCACTAAGCTACTACAGCTCAATAGGTTCTTTTAGGGGGACAAGGGATGGGGAACTGAACTATCAGACCAAAAACAATTTCCACATCTTCAATGCTATGTAACTAGATCGCTTCTTTAGCAATTTTTCATCACCAGAATTAAAATTCAGAAATGAAAGGAAAAATCCTGCTTTACCCCATGCTCCCGAATTTTATCTGTGAGCCATTTGTCAAGTTTGAGGTATTCCCGACGAGAGGCAAGTGCAGCAAGGTCAATAACAAAGGCAAATGGAGTACCATTTAGCAGCATTGACAAGGCCTAAAGAAAAAAAATTAGAGACTACTAGTCAAAAGATCAGTAACTTTCCCTCTCTGTCTTATGCTTTCTAATCCCTCTCATTTTCACAAACAAGTCTAAAGCATGCTGCTACTATTTTCTTGGCAACAACAAAAACAGTCTGGTACTATTTAGTGGTATAGCACTATGTCTTGCTTACAATAAGAACTAATGTTCTAAATGTGAAAGCATGACACTACCTTCCAACTAAACTTGACCTTGTGCTTTCCAAAATACCTGAAAACCTGCAGCTAAGTGACAGCACAGAGTAATAAGACAACAACTTTTTAATCAAATGATAAACTGAAGCCATAATCTATATCCCATCTAAAACATCTCGGCACATGCTTATTCTAACAAAAGCTCAACTAAAACATCAGAAGTATAAAGCACACCCAGAGAGCAATAATGTTGCAACAAATATAACAACCTTTCAAAAGGCCCTGTTGGTCTTATCAGACCAGCTATGCTACCAAAAGCTGCATCCCAAATAAATGAAAGTCCATAGAACGGCGATAGATACCTCAAAGAAACAGTAACAAAAACATCACACATAATAATAGCCAAAAATTGAAAACCTTCAGATGGCTCAAAGACCACAGAGGCTATAATACGATGAATGGTTAAAAAACTTTAGACCCTCTAGAGGCACACTACTACCATCACCTCATAACAATTAAGAAAAGTTTGCTAAAACTAAGTGTGCAGTATCTGCAGAGCAAAATTAATAAGCTGGCTGACCTAACAAGAAAAAAAAATCTAAATCCTGATGTGGTCAAAGCATATGATGTTGTCCATTATTCCTAGAGGCATTGTTTGTAAACGAATAACAAATGTGAGTAGTATAATAAACCAAAAAAAGCAATGACAAAGTATCATCGCCAACTCACCTTCAAGTCCTGGGCCACATCAAGAATCCGTGACAATTTGGCCTGGTCATACTGCTCCCCTCGCATATACCATTCTGCCATGGCGTGCATGATAAGCTGTCGAATTGAGGGAGACTGTCCCTACAGGAGGGGAAGAGGCACAGGAGCAAGGCCATTTGATCAACAACTATCTCACAGCTCCATTTCAGTTTTTAACCAGAGATCACCTACATGTTAAAAGCATGAGCACAGGATAATTCAGCCCAATAAAGAGTTCAAAATACATGAACATTCTGGAAAAAACCAGAAACTTAGGAGAATCATTAGAAACTGGTTCAAACCTAGTTAAGACAATGAATTCTATCATCTTAGCTGAGTCCCTGCTTAGAAGTTTCATCTCAACTAAAAGGAAGCCTACTACAACAGTAAAATAGAAGCAATTTTAAGGCACAGAAAACTCTGGGACCTGTGGCAAATTCACTCAAGTACCACAAATCTCAGGATAACAAACTTCTAATTCTCAATGACCAGAAAAATAAAACCTAAAATTTTTTTCAATCTTAAAAAAATTAAAGGCTGATCAAACCCGGCCCAAGCACACGATTACAGCATTTATATTATTTCTTAATACTGTTTTAAAGTGTTTGCTCTTAAATTATAAAAACGCCTTATTTATATTGAAACTTTGTTAACCTGTTTAAACTGACCTAGAAGACACTACTCCATTTGTAACAATGATTTTTTTCTCCCTGATAAAGGTCTCATTTCTATAACAGGGAAGTGATTCAGATGTTTACGAATAAGAGCCATTCTCCAATAGATAAACGGTCAGAAGTTACAAATGCACAGTTTTCAGAAAAAGAAATCCAAACTATCAAAAGCCATATAAAAAAATTCTCCAAATCACTTAGAGAAGAAATGCACATTAAAACAACTCTGAGGAGGTTCTACCTCACCCCCATCAGACTGATGAAGTTGACACAGACTGATGAAGTTGACAAAAAAGGAAACACCACATTCTGGTGGGACTGTGGGAAAACAGGCATGTGAATGTCTGCCGGGTGGAGCCGGTCCATCCATTCTGGATAACAATTTGGAACTGGGTCCATAAAGTTATTAAACTGCACATACCTTTGCCCCAGCTACCCCTACTACTAAAGTTGTACCCCAAAGAGATAAAAGGAAAACGACTCATATATACAAAAATATTTATGGCAGATTTTTTTTTTTGGTGGTGGCAAAGAACTGGAAACTAAGGGGAGCCTGTGAATCAAGAAAGAGATGAACAACTTATGGCACACAAATGATAGAATACTGTTGTGGTGTAAGAAATGATGAAGGGCACAACTTCAGAGGAAACTGATGCAGACTGAAGTGAGTGGAACATGAAGAGAAAAATTAATACAATGACAATATTGTAAAAACAAACAACTTTCAAAAGATATCTTGTACTTCTTTTTCACCAGAATGCAGACACATTAAGGGTAAAGTATCACTGATTATAAAGCAGTAAGCAAACTAAAGTTTACACAATTATTTACAGTGCTTGAAACTGTAGTTATTTATTAAACTAAATGAAACTAAATTGTACTTCTAGAAAAAATTATCTTTATAAAGACAGTCTTCAGTGTCTCAAAGTAGAAAGGTCATACAAAAAATAGCTTAAGAGGCTGGGACTAATAGTGACAAGATTTCCTGGCTATTTTGAGAAACACTCTTTTTTTATGTAATTACTATGAAAAAACAACAAAGTATACATGATTTCCAAACTCTACATACACAGTCTTGTTTTGAGAAATGGGCTCAAAGATTAAAACGTGCATGCACATGTAACAGGTAGAATCACAATACATGTTTTAGAACTGTGGGTGGATCCTATTTGATAATGAGTTAGCACAAGGAAGTTGGTACAAGTCGTAGAAAGAGGTGCAAGATTTTTGGAAGCAAGTACAAATACCAGAAACATGGACTATTAAGGATGAGTCAGAAGGAAATATTCAAGAAAATGCTCTGCCTATCAAACATATTGAAAAGTATTCTATCATCAGAGAAATGACATCAGATCTAGAGGTGGTAGGGACCCAGCAAAGAGAGGGCCACCTGCCCAGGATCACAGAACTGAAAGTCTATGTTGTGAATGCAGGAAGTCTTCCTAAGTCATTGAGTACCACCAAGTTTCAGGACATGGATGGAGAATCCATTTAAAAGATAAGGAGAATTTTTCCTGCAGAAAAAATAATTAAGTGAAACAGACTGGCAAAGTGGTGAATTCTTACCTGCCCGTGCCAGGCATAGTGCAAAATAATGGCAGAGTTGGGATGATTTCCAAGGAAAATTGGCATCAGGGTAGAGATGAGCTCATGGCGCAGTGTATGCCAAGAAGTGTTGATCTGTAGTAAGGCTAATACCAACATATCTGGACAGTGCTTGATGGGAAAGCTGAAGAGCTGTTTAACCTGCTCATACTGCCCCACCTCTGCCAGTCGCAAGAGAGATTCAATCAAGTCCAGGCTCTTCCTAACCAAAACAGAAATTAGATGGCATATGAGAATTCACATATAAAAAATTAGTTTTCCAATTTAAAACCACCATTTTCAGCTACTCAAATCAACATTCTATGGTATAAACATATTCCTCTCCTTAAAGTTTATTCATTCATTCATTCATTCAACAAGAGATCAAAATCCCTTACTTCTTAAGCAACTATTTTGGTTAAAGCTATGCTAACATTTCACCATTGAAAGAGGGCATGAAAATCACCTCTACAGCAATGATCTCCAAATCTCTATGAGCCCCATATTTGTCCCAGTATCTCATAGGAAATCGCCTTTTAGGCATTTCAAACTGGACATCCCAAAGACATCCCAAATCCCTTCCCTCTTCCAAGTTGTCCTATTTCAGTCAAAGGTACCGATATCCTTTGCATCTTCCAAGTTTCTAGCTTTGACATTATGCAACATCTCTGTCTCTGTTGCTCCATATCTTGCCATCTCCACCTCCAACATACTTCCGAAATCCAACCTCTTCTCTCCACTTCTAGAATCACTATCTTGGCTCAGCTTGTCATCATTGTTCACCTACATTCTGGCGACAGCTTCCCAACTGGTCTCAGTGCTTTCAGTCTCTTCCCACTTCAGTTCACCCTACACACTGCTAACAATGTGACTTTAAGTGCAAATCTAACCAGGCAAATCCTACTCAAACAACTCCAGTGGCTACCAATGGCTTCTGGGAAAAAATTAAGTCTTCTGCTCAGCTATTAAAATGTGACACAACCTAGCCCCAAACTATCAACATCATTTCTGCCAAACTGGCCTTTCACACACAATATTACATTTGCTATCTTCATCTGCATTTGCCCTGGCTGTCCCCCATCCCTGGAATGTAGGCCATCTGAATCTCTACCTCAGAGTCACTCTTTTCCTCATGTTCATATATTACCTGCTACATGAAGCCTTTCTCAATACCCCAACTTCTAATGTCCACCCTTCCAAACTACCTTATACTTAAATATTTTGAGTTTATTAGTATTTTTTTGGGGCGGGGGGAGGAAGGGGAAAAGGGATGAAGCTATCTCCCTAAACAAAGTGAAGCTAGAAAATTTAGCTACTTTTGTAAGTTGAGAAATAATTAAGTTGCAAGACAGGAGAAACAATCCCTGTTTTACCAACAAATACCCTGTTTTACATCTCAACCCCTCCAAAAAAATTAAATCAGCAGCTTCATCTTCTCAGTTGAAGTGAACCTATGTGCTACTACTAATCAAATGACAATTATGCCACTGTTCTATCTTCACCTTGAAAAAGAAAGAGAAGGGAAGATGATGGGGGAGAGGGGAGAACAAACAAGGAGGGAAAGGAGAAAAGAAGTAATTAACACTTTATTTCAGGAAGTGTGAAATTCTGGCCTCAAATCCAAATAACCACTTGTAAACATTCTCAAATTCCCAACTTTGGAACGAGCTTGACGTCAGGTATTTCAAGAAGATATGGATACAATGCTCACAAGAGGAAATGTGAAGGAAATATCATACAACTTGTCTCTTGGACCAGAAAGAAACAGCCAAAAGTAACACTCATTACGTAGCCCATCTTACAAACAGCAAACTACAAATTTATGTAGGTCCATTATCGCCAGTACATAATGCACTGAATTTGCTGGCTATTAAAAAGTTATGCATTTCAAGAGGCAGCTAGGTGGCGCAGTGGATAGAGCACTGGCCATAAAGTCAGGAGGACCGGAGTTCAAATCCGGCCTCAGACCAAACACTTTACACTTACTATCTGTGAGACCCTGCGCAAGTCACTTAACCCCAATTGCCTTAAAAAAAGAAAATATATTTGGGGCAGCTAGGTGGCGCAGTGGATAGAGCACCAGCTCTGAGGTCAGGAGGACCTGAGTTCAAATCCCGGGCTCTGACACATAACACTCGCTAGCTGTGTGACCCTGGGCAAGTCACTTAACCCCGTTGCCTAGCAAAAACAAAACAAAACAAAAAAGTTATCCGTTTCAAAAGAGAGAAATCCAATTTCCATTGTAGAAAAATAAAGAGATAAGATTTACCATGTGGCAATTTCTCGATTGTCATCCTCTGGTGGTGCTTTGAGGATATCAGTGGCAACTGTGTGACAGGGATAGTCAGCAAAACAGAAGATCTCTGGATTTATCAGTGAATGCTGAATGAAGGAGAGCTAGAACAAGAAAAATACAAACTTTACGGTACCTCATTTAGGACTTGCTGATTGAACTCTTCCAACTGTAAGTATCTTTTACATAAATACGCACCATAATGCCATACTCAACAGTACAAGAAAATGGAAAAATGTGAGTCTCTCCAGAACTCTTCACATTCCTACAAATAACTCAGCTACAAAATCCAAAGGAAAGCACTGCGGTGATTTGCTGCTGGGATTCTTGTGCAAACAACTGGACGGTTTTATCTAAATTGAGCATGCCTTATATTTAAACTGAAGCTATACAGAAGTGTGATCACATTCTTTTAAAGTAAAGAAAGTTGATTTCTAGTTTATAACAAGAATCAAGTAATATAGGTACATAATACTTTATCCATCAGTTAAATACTGTCATTACTTTCTTCTCCTTGTAAAAATTAGGTAATATAGGCTTACCTGGCCCTCTGCATGTTTCCAAGGCCTATAAATAAGGTCCACTGGGAAGACTTCCAAGCCTAGACCTCTCTGAATGCCATATACCACATTCTGAAGTCCTTTGCTGTCACGAATTTGAAATCCAGGGTGGTCCAATTCATAGGTTACTTCCTTGAAATTCAAACTTGGATTCTAAAACCAGGAGGGAAAGATATAAACAAATAAGCCTATAGCACAACTTGCTACCACCATCTGAAATTGGAGTTGGGGGAAGTTTGCAGGGTTTTGTTTTTTTTTCTTATAGTAGTAACATTAAAACACTATTACCAGACCAAGTGAACTCAGTCTAAAGGGAGGCTAGGGGGCAGCTAGATGGCGCCGTGGATAGAGTATTGGCTCTGGACTCAGGAAGACCTGAGTTCAAATCTGGCCTCAGACATTTGACACTCATTAGCTGTGTGACCCTAAGCAAGTCACTTCACCCCACTGCCTTGCAAAAAAAGAAAGGACAGGACAGGAAAGGAAAGAAAGAGAGAGAGGCTAAAGGAGGGAGCCCTCAACTTTAGTAGGAGATAGTTTTCAAATTACTGGACAGACTATAGGAAAGCTGTGACTCTCCAATTCATAGTTTCCATTCATACGCTTTGAGCAGCCTCCATTTTCTCTGTGTCAAAGATCTACCACCTTTACCCTGAGCAGAAAGACACAAAGAATAAAAAAATTCAAGACATCTATCAAGACTAACCATATCATAAAGCTTTCCAATGGTCAAAATGATGGTGTTGAAGATCTAGTCAATATTCTGTATAAGTTATATTACATAATCCTTCTAACCAAAGACTATAACAAGCATTTAAATAAGTGCATGTATTACACTGAATTAAATGATGTTTATATCATCAAACAGAAGCTTAAGGCTCTAATCTGAGTAATAACTAATCCTTTTTTTAAAACAAAAATTCAAGTACAAACTCTTCATGTGAAATTGGCCTTTTTCCAGATGACTATTTTTCATCTCAATTTACAAGAAAACTGCTGCTACACAGCTAACAAGATGAAAAGGAAAGGTTTGTGTGATAACTTTAAGAAATAAGTTTAAAAGCTGGCCAACAGGTGTATGCCATCATGGAAGTAAAAGGGATAGAGAGAAGAAACTAATTGAAATATAAATCTAAATTAAGATACAACCTAAAACCATCATCCCGACTTTTTTTGGTACCAAGAAATCCAAAATCTTCCTATAGTTTAATACTTCATTTCAATTATACTCAAAATGCCATTTAGTTTGGGTCCTTAACCTTCCAGCGTAGTCTGACTATTCAAGGTAGAGTAATATAGTCTGTGACTAACCTAATAGTCAGGGAAATTGAACTATAGGTTTTATAACTTTGGATATTATCCTTGAGAAAACTCCATTCACATCCTCAACTATCTTCAAATGGACGTTTATTATATTGGCAAACTAGGACCTTCTTTTAATTTCAGCATCCCTATCCTCAAAACCTCAATCTTTCTTCAGAGAATGAATTCCTTGGAAGGCTTCCCTGGGTGATTCCTTCTGTTTCTTTCTCATCCTCTTTTCTGGGCACTATCTTCTAGCGCCCAAAAGAAGTCTGCAAAGGTCTATAATACTGAAGGAATAGTCACTGCTATCCAACTGTCTTTGAAATCACTGCTCCACAAACTTATTCCATTATTTACAGTCCTACCTGTTCTGTCACCTAACTTTTTTCTATTTCATTTGCTAGGTGAATGTAGTAAAGGAAATGTGAAAGGGAAAATTTGCTTTGGGAATAAATACAGCTGGTTATTGCTTCCCTTTGGAATCTACTTCACACAACACTTAAAAAGCAGAATGGCAACAAACTCACCAACTCTTTGAGAACATCAATCAAGACTTCAACATTCCAGGTATGGGCCTGTGCTCCATCACTTTTATCTTTTCCATCACTCCATATTCCACTGCCAGGAGCTGAGATAGACTGAAAAAGTGGAACTTTTCATTAACAAACAGAAATGATTGGCAATAATAATCACAGAAGAATTTAATTACAATGAAGAAGCTAGACTATTACAAGTCACTTGGTAAAATGTTTGGTCTCTGATACTCACCTGTAATGGAATGCCATCTGTCAACCCTGAATGAGTCCGAGCCATCATTCCCAAAACCCTGGCAACTTGGGCAGCTGTGACCTCTCGAACACCAAACTGCATGATTATATTGCGACATTCTTCAATACTGAAAGAAAAACATTAACTTCAAAATAGGATGGTATACTAAAAAGTGAGCCAGTCAATAAACATTTGTTGACTGCCTGTGTGCAAGTCACGATGCTGAGTGCTGGAGATACAAAGAAAGGTAAAGGATAGTTCATGCTCTCAAGGGGCATAGTCTAACCATGGAACTTTTTGGTTAATTTTGTAATAGTCAAATAAACGGAAAAGTATGACCAACAATTTTTGAAGGGTGTTTGCATAAATTACATAGCCTAGGTAATTTGGTCCACTTTATATTATTTTAATATTGCTAGATTGGGAGTATAAAATCTACTTAACTAATCATGAGGGAAAAATAACCACAAATGGAAATAATTAACATTGGGAATTATTGTGGGTACAGAGGGATACTGATGTACTCTTGGTGAACATTTTTTTTTTGGTGAGGCAATCAAGGTTAAGTGACTTGCCCAGGGTCACACAGCTAGTGAGTTTCAAGTGTCTGAGGCTGGATTTGAACTCAGATCCTCCTGTCTCTAAGGCCTGAGCTCTACTGTGCCACCTACCTGCCTCCTTGGTGGATATCTAGAAAACGATCTGAAATGGAAATAAGCTGTTTAACTTGTTCATAACCTCTGACCCAAAGGTTTCATTGTATACACTGGAATGAAGGAGATCATGGACATTAAAAAAAAAAAATGCCCATAGACCAGGCCTGCACAACCTGTGGGCCATCGGAAATCCTTTGGCTTGCTACAGATTCAGGAATGGCTAAACAAATTATGGTAGGTACATGAATGTAATGTAACATTACTCTGATGGGGGGGGACAGCTGGCTGGTGGAGAGAACACCAGGCTGGAGTCAGGAAGATCTAAGTTCAAATCCAGTCTCCACACTATCTACCTCATTTGCAAAGTGGGGAGAATGATATCCCCCTATCTGGGTTGTTGTGAGAATCAAATGAGGCAATAACTGTAAAGCACACAGCAAGTGCCTGAAACATAGTAGGCACTATAGAAATGTTGGCTATTATTATTAGCTATAAGCAATGATTCGAGAATACAAAGAAGACTTATATAAACTGACAGAAAGAGAAGAGGAAGCATGAAAAAAAAAACCGCACAGACTACAACAATGCAAACAGAAACTACAACAACAAAATATTTACAATTAAACATTGGGAACTGATAACAAGTTTGGCACCAAAGCAGAGAGACAGAAGGCACCTCCTCCCCCCTTCTTTGCAGAGATGGAGTCAGATTAAGGGTATGGAATAACAAAAAAAAGTCAGACTTGTTCCTAGACTGGCTGGTTTGGCTGAAACATTCCCCCCCCCTTTATTCTTTATTATAAAGGCTGACTCTCTGGCATAGAAAGGGATACATTTAGAAATCTAAAAGGCATCAGTGGTTTGTTTTTGTTTTTTTTAAAATATGATCAAAGTAAAGACAAAGGTGGCAAACTATATAATAGCAGAACACATTTCCGAAATACATAGTAAAAAAAAATCCATACTGAAATTCGTAGGCAATTCTTTTTATAATAATACTATTACTACCAACCTTGCACAGAAGCCATAGCCTACTTCTTGCATGAAGTCTGCCAGAGAGCTCTCCATCATGGTTTTAGCTATCCCTCCAGAATCAGGCAGGATCCTGTCCATTAGAATGTCCCGTTTTTCAGAGTAAAGTAGTGGTGCAAGCACCACGGGACAACGTTCCTGGGGAAAATCTGTCCAAGAAGAAGGATGGTTAAAAACTAATAATAAAAATACCTAGTATTTATAGTATTTATATAACACCTACTATGTGAGCAGCACTGTGCTAAGCACTTTACAAATACTACCTCATTTGACCTTCAAAACAACCTTTGAGGCAGGTGCTATTATTATCCCCATTTTTACAGTTGAGGAAATTGAGGCAAGCAGTGGTTAGGGTTTGACCAAGATCACACAGCTAGTTGCCTATGGCTAGAATTGAACTCAGGTTTTTCTGACTCCAAGCCCAGCACTCTATCCACAGAGCCACCCAACTACCTTAGACAAGTGCTCTGCTGTTGTCCAGTCATTTTTTAGTCATGTACAAAACTTTGTGACCCCCTTTTGAGGTTTTCTTGGTGAAGATACTGGAGTGGTTTGCCATTTCCTTCTCCAACTCATTTGACAGAAAAGGAAACCAAGACAAACAGGGTGAAGTGACTTGCCCAGGACCACACAGTTAGTAAGTGTCTGAGGTCACATTTGAACTCACGAAGTTAAGTCTCCCTGACTTCAGGCCCAGTGCTCTAACCACTGTGGCACCTAGCTGCAGCACCAGACAATTTTTATGTTAATCAAATATTAAGCAAGCCATTTTTCACTTCCCACAAAAAACTTGGCTCCTGTCATTCACAGGTTCTTTGTCAAAGCAAGGCTCTGTCTTGATCAATCCTAGGATGAGTTACTGAGCTCATTTTAAAACCTAATTTCCATGCTTCATGTCAGTCAGTCAGTTCTAAAGCACATATTTTGTTATTTTATTCTAAAGCACATTTACTATGTGCCAAGGACCCTGTTAAAAGCATACATATGCACTCCTCATGTTTCTCCTTTGGAAAAGATGACTCTTGGTGATGGGACACAGCTACTGGGGTCAAAAGTACAAAGTCAGGGAAAACAGGCCCTGCCCTCATATGCTATGTGTTCTAACAGAGAAGGCAATGGGGTAAATACAAGAGAAATAGGAGTATATGGAAAATAAGCTCAGAGGAGAAGGCCCCAGCAGCTAGGGGGCCTAGCAAAGGCTTCCTGAAGAAGGCAGGATCTGAGATGAATCTTGAAGGAAGCCAGGGAAAAAGAGGCGAAAATGAGGAGAGCATTTTAGGAATGGGGATACCTGGCACCCGAAATGGGAAATGGAGCAGCATGCAAGAGGAACAGCAAATAGGATGGAGTACACAGCGGTGAGTCTAAGACGACTGGAAAAGTAAGAAAGGGCCAGGCTGTAAATGCCAAATGTCTCTATTTGATCCTGGAGGTAATGGGAAGCTGTGCTGTAAGAAAATCACTTTGGTGGTTGAGTGGGTGGACAGTAGACCAGTCAGTCACTATTTCAATGCTCTAGATGAAAGGTGGTAACGACCTAAACTGAGGAGGCAGATCTGAGTAAAGAGAAGGATGTGTGAAAAATGCTGTAAAAACAAAAATGTTAAGATCTGGGACTATACTGCACATGTAGAGGAGAGAGAGAGGAGCTAAGGATGACCCTAAGGTTGCAAGTCTGAGTTAGTAGAAGGATGGTAGTCCTTGAGATGACTGTGACAGTTCAGAGGGCATGGTTTGGAGAAGAAAGATGACTCTGTTTTGCACTACTCTAGCCTAACAGTACTTTTTAATAGAGCTTCCATATTAATTTGATTAAAAATGACCAGTCAGTGTTAGTTTGGTAACATTCACAAAAACTAAGATTTGATTTTCCCCATAAGAGAACTACCAATCGATTTCCAATTCAAGAACTGACAGAGAACTATGAATGCTCCTATTTGCTTCCCTTTAACTGAGATGAAATAGTACAACTCAAAATGAAGCCTACAAGCCCCAGGAGACACCAAGAAAAGCCAACATCAATGACAACAACTATGCCCCCTCACCAAGAGGCCCTTTTCCAAAGCAGAAGCATTAAGGGCCATATTCTGAGACTTAAAACTATTACTTTCAGTTTCAATTATCCTAAACTACTAACAGAAAAATAAAATGTGCAGAAAGCCTTAGAACTGATGACAACCTCTCAACTTTCACTCATATTCAGCTTCTCGGGCAGATTTGTTTGGGCTTAACTACAGTTGCTCCCAATGTTCACATCATGTTAAGCACTCTTCTTAAACCTATTCAAAGACCTTTCCTGCTCTTATCCTAAAAGATTTAACTGGAGAACCATATTCCTCCAGTTAAAATATGAATTCCAGTTCCAACATAGGGTTCATTAGATCACTTAACCTTCTCTCCAAGTAAAAGACCCCAGAACGGGAATCACAAGATAGGTAAAGAAGATGAAACAGCACCATCAAGAATTTCTAGCACAAAATGCTCTGCAATGCTTTTAATAGGACATTTAACAAGAGCAGAAGGGTGAATGTCTCCCTTTGTAGGGCCCACCTACTAAATAAATTATTTTTAATCAGCTAAAGTGAAAGTGCCTAAAGACTGCCATTCATAGCAGTCCACCAGACAGAGGGAAGGGTCTTACCTCTACGCAGTGTCTTAAGAAAAGCGTCGATCTGTTCCTGTCCAACCCCAAAAGCTCCCTTCTGCCCAAAAAGGAGATGGGAGAGGAGGAGGTGCAGGACCTCTATGGCAATATCTTGGAAGCCACCTTCTTGATTTCCACTGACGTCTGCGTCAATGTAAGAGCGCAGAAGATCTGGAAGCTTCTGTTTGACAAATTGGGCAGCTAGAACAAGAAATCAACAATAAGCCATTATTTCTGTGCTATTAAAAAAATAAAATAAAAAATAAAAAACCCAAACTCCTAAGAATCCAGTGCTTCTCTACTGCCTCTCAAAACCTCACTCTTCATTTTCTTCTTGGCCCCAACTCTAACACTGTCAAATCAGATCAGAATCAAGCCTGACACTGGCACAGAACCAATTCAATTTAAAGGGCACCACACTCTAAAATGAAGCTATGTTAAAACACCCACAGTCTGGGTTTGGTCACTACTACTTTTTAAAAATCCCCATCCCCTCTCTCTGTCCACACACACAGACACAAATATTGTAAGCTAAAACAAGAAAAGGAAAAGGCAGGTTATCATGAGACACGGTCACTGTGTTGGTTGATTATGCTTAACTGTTTCTTCTTTTGAGACAGCTGGATGATACAGTGGATAGAGGGCTGGGCCTGGATTCAGGAAGATTGAGCTAGAGACTTAATTTGGTTGTGCGACCCTGGATAAGTAAAATGGGTATAATAATAGCATCTACCTCCCAGAGCTGCTGTGAGGATCAAAAGAGATAAAAATTATAAAGCACTTAGCACAGTGCCTGGCACACAGTGAACACTATACAGATATTAGTTATCACAAGGGAGAGTTTACTGAAGGGTGGGGGGCGGGGGTAGGTGATATCTGGGAATGGCTGATATAAAAAACATCAATTAAACAATATTCAAACTGTTGTTAAAAGTTGTCATGGGGCAGCTAGGTGGCACAGTGAATACAGCTCTGGCCTTGGAGTCAGGAGGACCGGAGTTCAAATCCAGCCTCAGACACTTAACGCTTATTAGCTGTGTGACCACCTTGGGCAAGTCACTTAACCCCAACTGCCTCACCAAAAAGAAAAAAAAAAGTTGTCATGGTTGTGTCTTTTCAAAGTATGCAAGCACCACATAGAAGAAGCAGTCTATCAAGCTTAAAGAAACATTTCTAAGTACCATGGCTCCAAATAATCAGCAAGAACATGTGGAAACATGTTTTCAAAATCATCTTCCCACATCTTCTACAGCCTGACTTCCTTTCAAAGTGCTACTGCTAAGAACCAGGGTTATCACAAGGTGATGTGTGACAATTAGGTGACTACTTATTATTTCAACATCCAAGAGGCAAACCAAGGTTAGACAGAAAATAAAACACCTGATTGATTACCTGGGCCTATGTAAGTTCTATTTTACTTTAAAAGAGTAGGAATTCTAACTTCATTAAAGCATTTTGAAGACTTTACTGACTTACCAAAACCTCGTAGATCTGAGCTAGAAGAATTCAAGAGAGCAAGACCAAAAATGACCTGAAACAAAAAGATGAAATTAAAGTAAAAACCTTGATATGTTAATTCCAACTTACCCCACCTTCACAGTCCAAAATCACCTACCTCTTGAACCTTGCTTAACTTGAGAACTTTACTCAGCTGGGCAAATAAGTGAGGTGAAGGCTTTAGACTCTGAAACCAACAAAATTGTGACACATGAATGACTTTATTTAAGTTTCCTAAAACTTCTATCTATTCCTTGATCTGGGTATCAGCGAAGATAAGCAAAACAATTCTACAGAGGGCCTGCCCACAGCAAAACACACTAGAACTCATATTTATGGCCTAGTATCTATCACCCTTAATTTTCAATCAATCACATTTCTTCTCCAAAAAAACTATGAAGAAGGTAGTAAATATGGCCCAGGGTCACAAACTAAAAAAAGAAAGTGTAAGAGTCCAGGTCTTCTGACAATAAGTTCAAAACTCTTTAAAGTCAGTCAAGTTTCCTCTTCTCTTTACAGTAGGAAGTGACTGCAGAGCATGATCCAAACTTTGCAGAAGTCTAGTTTATCGCACAAGCTGCCTGCATTTCATTGAAGAGGGGCATGGTCACAATGCCAACAGTTAAACTACAACGAAAGCTAGTAGGAAAGCTGTGGGAAAAAGCTCTGAATGTGGAATAAGAAAACTGGGTTTGAATTGCAGGTCTTTTCAGTACTAGTACTAGTGTGACTTCGGGAACATCAATCACTATTGTCCAGGAACAAAATTCCCTAATCTACAATATTAAGGGGTTGACCACATGACCCCTAAGGGTCATGTTTAAGATCACAATTCTAAAATCCTGTATCACTTGGGGTGTAAAAACAGCATAATGCTAATGCATTATAATCTAAGATCTTTGCCATCAAGATAATAAACTAGATACAGGCATGAGAAACCTGCAGCCTCCAAAGCCACATGTGGCCCCTCTAGGTCCTCAAGTATGCCCTTTGACTGAATCCAAACTTCACAGAACAAATCCCCTTAATAAAAGGATTTGTTCTGTAAAATTTGGCTTCAGTCAAAAGGCCACACCCAAGGACCTAGAAAACCACATGTGGCCTGGAGGCCAAAGGTT
Source organism: Vombatus ursinus (assembly GCF_900497805.2). Taxonomy (NCBI): domain Eukaryota; kingdom Metazoa; phylum Chordata; class Mammalia; order Diprotodontia; family Vombatidae; genus Vombatus; species Vombatus ursinus. Next base: position 1,273,654 of record NW_020952293.1, read on the forward strand.
CCCCACTTCTGAACTAGAACATCTGAGAAAGACAAAATGGCTCTTCTGAAAAACCTAATATCCAGTTCACAGGATAATTATAAAGACTACAAACCTTCTGATAGTGCAAAGGATTATCAATGGCATAGGACAGCGTCGAGATAAAATTTGGCTTTGTAATCAGTGATGCACACTCCTGAATCAGAAACTGAGTCTAAAAGAAAGAATAATTGGTAACTATTCAAATTGTTTAAATTATTATTCAAATGCTTATATAACATAAGCACCTGATCTTTTCACAATTTTTTTAAACAAGGGGTATATAAATCTATTTGAATACTTTCTCCTCATTACTTAAAGCAACTTTAAAACATATTCTACATTAGAAAAACAAAACTATAAAGACAGCTAAATAAATGCAATGACCAATACTAATCTTAAACAGATGAGCAAACACTTCTCTTAATACAGAGATGAGGGACAAATCTTTAGTATTTAAATGTAATATTTACAACCAATACAAATGCAATGATACTTTTACTACAAAAAGATATTTCCAATACTTCAGATTCATCACCAAAGGTAATTAAGAGGTAGAAGGTCTCTAGCCTCAAGGAGGTAAAGTCTCCCCTTCCCTTAGCAGGGCATTCCCTCTATCCTCAACAAGAGGAATTAAAGCTTCTTAACCTGTGATGGGGGGCTGGGGAGTGAAGAGAAGTGTCCTACATTCCTTAGAATGATCCCACAGAGTCAGTTAGCACCTACTCCACTTTCAGGTAAGAAAAGCCCAAAAGATATATTTTCCCTGAACTAGATCCAGGACCCCTGAAAATACCCAAGACAGCATCACTGCCTATTCTTTAGCCACTAACACCACTGTCTTAGAGCCATATGAACTAAAATTCCCTACCAATTCCCTCCCAGTTATTAAAGAGGATTATCTTCAAAGCATTTAATTGATTTGTCATTGTCACTGAATATTTTCTGCCCAAACTGAAAACTGTGTGGTTAAAAGAAATATATACAATTTGATTATATGCACAAAGTACCTGATGAAAATCTTTGCCGCTACTTTTACCATCGCCACTGAAATCCACATGAGAAAATAGGCAGCGTAATAAATGCCTATCTGCCTCCGGGCCGTGTCGATTCACAATCTGAAGAAACCAATGAACATGTCTTCATTTAGAACAGGAAAGAGAATACGTTTCTTTGCTTAAAAACCCAAGTCACAAATAATTCCCAATCTACAATAAATACCCAATTATAGAAGAAGCTGAGATGCAGGCCCTATTGACTTTATAAATAATGAAATCTATTTAAATCATTCGGTCATCACTGACAAAAGGGAAAAAAGCTAATTAGGACACAACCTTAAAATCATTTTAATAAACAGGTATAGCACAATTACTCTAATCTTGAAGGTACAGGTAACTTTAAACCAGCAACATTTCACATGGGCCATGTTTAAATAATATCATAATTTTTCTAAATTTGGCTAAATTAAATGTCTTCCCAACCTGCCCTAACTTTTTTAACTCATCTACCTCAAAAAGGGAAGCAAATAGATTTCGTAGTAGACAGAGTTCTGGGGTCTGGAGTGAGGAAGACCTGAGATCAAATCCAGCCTCAGATACTTACCAGCTGTGCTACCCTAGGCAAATCACTCAACCCTATTTGCCTCAGTTTTTTCGTCTATAAAATAAGCTGGAGAAGGAAATGGCAAACCACTTCAGTACCTTTGCCAAGAAAATCCTAAATGGGGTCATGAGGAGTCAGGCTCAACTAAAAAACAATCAAACAAAAAACCTCAAGAAATAAGCTATTGGTCCAAATACAGTAGTTTTAAATGAATTAAAAAGCATTTAAGCATTTACTATGTGTCAAGCACTAAGCTAAGCACTTGGAGATACAAAGAGAAAAAATGGAATAGTCCCTGCTCTCAAGAAGCTCATACTCTAAAGTGGAAGAGATCACGCATTTAAAAAAAAAAAAAAAAAAAAAAAAGGAAGTTTGGCTTCAGGGTCCTAAGGGTACAGTGGTGAGGCCAATGTCAAGGCTGAGACATACTCAAGTTGCATTTGTGAATCAGATGGAAGTGTCCAGGGTCTGGACAGGATACAGAGGCATGGAAGATGGTAAGACCTAAAGAACCTCAGGTCGTCCTCCACTCCACTAGAAGGAAAAGAGTTGTTGATTCCCATCTCATCTTAGCCACCTGAGTGGCCAAGTAGCCCTGTCTATGAGCAGCTTTTTTTTTTTCTTCTTGGGGGGATGGGGGAACACCCCTAGTGCCACTAGTACCTAGGCAGTTAAAAACATTGTTCCTAGAAGTTTTCAGCTGTTCTACCCAAATTCAAGGGAATCTTACATTGAACTTAATATTCAGAAAGCTCCCAAGTCAACTAGTACCCAGAGTCAGGTTTGGAGAGAGCAAGAGACTTATCTATTCCAAGAACTTGGACTACAAGAAGATCAAAGTCAAGAGGAAACTTACTAACAGGACAAGCTGTATGCATGCAAATTAGTTGTCATTTCCCCCGTGCTTCTTTGAAATGATTGCTGACCTTTACACTATATTCACCCTAACATTAAATGACTGCCTCATTTTAGTCTTCCCTCCAAAAAAAATCTAGCCTAATATGCAACAGGAGAGTAACAATCTAGATCATATTCAACATACAAGAAATATTTCATATTTCATATATTCATAAGTTTCTCATCTGCTAACCAGGACCAAACTATAGTATAAAAATATCAAAAAAGGAAAATAACCTAGCAAATCTTTAAATCAATTCTAGAATTCCAATCTCCAAGGTCAACAAGTCACCAAGAGAATGTTGAACTACACACCTGTTTTTCCTGTCTTCTACATCAAAGAAAATGATCTTGGTAAAACAAAAGGGTAGGCTATTTTTTCCTTTCTAACAACCAATTTACATTAATTGCTCCTGGTCTCCAAATAAACACTCCTGTTATTTACTATAGAAAATGTGATGAGGAGCAGCTAGGTGGCGCAGTGGATAGAGCACTGGCCCTGGATTCAGGAGGACCTGAGTTCAAATCCAGCCTCGGACACATAACCCTTACTAGCTGTGTCCATTGCCTAGCAAAGTAAAAAAAGAAAAAAGAAAAAAAAAAGAAAATGTGATGAAGTTAGATTTGAGTTGTATAGCTCTGTAAAACGTGAGAGCTAAAAATTCAGATTCAACAAGTAAAGCTTGCACTTTTCAAGTTGGTTGTAAAGACCAATAACAAAGGTTCTTTGATCACTTCATTTCCTCAGAAAGATCAATCGGAGTCTCTCTACCTTAAATAGGAAAAGCACTAGATTTCACTGGACTTCTGCTAACTACATAGCATTTCAGGCTGAGACCTGGGAAAGACCTTAGCTTAAAAAGGCCAAAGTCTCCCATTGCATCTGGGGCCATCTCCAGTCATCCTGATCTATACTGCACCCTGATCTATATTGCCACTGGACCCAGATGTCTCCGGAGAAGTGAGGCTACTGACTTTGCATAGCCCTGCCTCACTTAACTTGCAAGTCAAGACAACACCTTCCTGATGTCACTGGTCCTCTTTAAGAACAAAGGACAAACAACAACAGTATTTTTGTGACCCTGGACAAGTCACTTAACCCTGTTTGCCTCAGTTTCCTTATCTGTCAAATGAGCTGGAGAAGGAAATGGCAAACTACTGCAGTATCTTTTCCAAGAAAACCCCAAATGAGGTCACAAAGAGTCAGATTGTAATCTAAAAAACTACAAAACTATACACACACACACAAATATATTTCCTTCTACCTCTAAATCTACAGTCCCATGAACTGAGACCCCCCCCCCCCACTGACACTTATTAGTTGTGTCCTAGGCAAAATACTACATCATTGCCTCATTTCTAAAAAGGGGAAATAACTGCACTATCAACCTCATTGTTACGAGCAAAGAGTTTTTAAAAACCAAAAAGTATAATTAATTATAAGTTTATTAATCATTACAATACTTTGGTATAAAAGAAAGGGAAAATATAATCATTGGTACAATAAGCAATCATATCTTCAAAGGAGATGTGCTATGCTAAAAGCTGAATAAATCACAAGAGGAAAAGAAAAATTTTATCTTACTGTTCATATATTAGCGGTTGAAATAGAAGTTTAGACTGGACAAAGACACCACTAATATTTCACTCACAGGTTTGAGAAATACCATAATACAAGGACAGCAAAAATAAGCTGTTAAGAGTCAGCTAAGTGATATATTGGTTAATGATGACTTACAATCAAGAAGACCCACGTTTGAACCCTGCCTTAGTAACTGACAAATCACTTAACTTCACTTCTGTCTCCTCTGCTGGTTCTTCATCTCTATCTCAGACTATGTATGCACCCCAAAGCTCTATTCTGGGACTGTTCTTTTTTCACTCTACATGAAACCTCATTTGGTGATTTAATCAGCTCCTTCTCTAGGCAAATGATCCCCATATCTATACATCCAGCCTTAGTCTCCCTCCTAAGCTGTCTCTTGAACATCTCATACTGAACGCCCTGATAAGCCTCTCAAAAGTAATGTATCCAAACCCTCCCAACTTATTTCTTGTTACTGACAAGAGTGCCACCATTTTCTCAGTCATCCAGGTCATCAGCCTCAGTATCATATTCAATATCTCACTCACTCTCACTCCACAAATCCGATCTGTTGCCAAATCTTGTCATTTTTACCTATACAACACCATATGTGTGTATACAAAGCATTATACATGTATATATTACAGACATATATATTATACATACGCATATATTTCTCCTCTCCACTCACATACCCATCACCCCAAGTTCAGATCCTTACCACCTCTCACCTGGACTACTGCCAAAGTCTTCCAATTGGTCCCTCTTTCTCAATTTACTCCCCATTACAATCTATACTCATCCAGCTGCCAAAGTAATTTTCCTAAAATGTAGATGTGACTGTGTCATCCTCTACCCAATCAGGTTCTGTGGCTCCCTATTATCTCCAGGATCAAATATCACACTCTGTTTGGCATCTGCAACTCTTTGTAACCTGGCCCCTTCCCCTCCTTGCAGTCTTCTTATACCTTAGAGCTCTTCATGGCCTCTACAATCCAGCTTGCATTTCTTCCCCCTAACACTCCATTTGTCCTTCACCTGGCTGACTCCCATGCCTAGACTTTTCTCCCTCCTCTCCTCCATCACTTCAGTCCCCCCACCTTCTTGAGGCCTTTTCCAGTGATAGTCCCCTTCCCTGAGGGACTTTGCTGCCTTCTTAGGATTTTCAACACTTAGGATAATGGCTGTGGCATAATCAGTGCTTACTGACAACTTCATTCATTATCCAAACACACTACATCTAGCTTATAAACAAGTTACATTTACAGCTACTCTTAACAAGTGAATGAATTTAAGCAATTTATTCAAAGCTCCAAAAAGAGCAATTGAAAGTCAGAGATCAGAACTGATTACAAGTCACTTGTTCATACTTCCACCAAGTATTTTCTTAATGTGATAACTTAAAAATAATTGCTGAGTACTTATGCTACGGTGGATAAAAACGTAAAAACTATACTTTTTAAAAAACCAACATGAAGATTGTCAAGGTACGCTGAAGTTGAACAGATATCATCATGCAAAAGAAAATTTAATTTTTAATGTTCCTGCATGTGATAATATGTTCAAATAAACTTTGGTTAAATTTTGCAAATAGGTTGCAACATACCATACATTATTTCGTACTAATCCCCTCAACAACTCAGCAGTTCCTGGGCCAATTCTTTATTTTTTTTTTGGTGAGGCAATCAGGATTAAGTGACTTGCCCAAGGTCACACAGCTAGTAAGTAACAAATGTCTGAGGCCACATTTGAACTCAAGTTCTCCTGACTCCAAGGTCAGAGCTCTATCCACTGCGCCACCTAGCTGCCCCCAAGGCCAATTCTTAATAGCCAAAACACTGGACCCTCACCAAGAAGAACTAGATTGAAGCCCCACCTCTAACACACACTGCCTTTTGTAATCCTGGACAAGTCACTTAAACAGAATGGTCTAGCCTGGTGGTGTCAAACTCAAATAGAAACAAGGTCACTAAATTTTATGTTAGGGTACCTGTGGGCCACAAATTATTGACTTGGAAAACCACATAGTAACATTTATAGTATTTTTATTTATTTTGTTAAATATCCTCCCTCACTGCCCTCTATTACATTTTAATCAGTTCCTACTATTGCAGAGAAGGTGCCAATATGAATTGCTACAAGGCATCTTATCACCTGGGGAGTACCTTATATTAATAAAATGACAGCTCCAATACTATCCCTAAATACAATCAGCAACTCTGCCATAACATGAAAGTTACTATTCAATGAATGTGTATCAAAGAGTTTTGAAAGTCATATAAGTGAACTGGTCAAAGTCCCTTTAATACTTTGATTCATCTGGGATTACAGAAGTGATAATTTAGTTTACTAAAAGTACCTATAGAAATGAACTGGTCCAACCATTCCGGAGAGAAATTTGGAACTATGCCAAAAGGGCTACAATTGTGCATTCTATCTGACCCTGAAACATTGCAAGCTCTGTGTCCTGAAAGAGATCAAAGAAAAAGGAAAAGGACCTAGTTGTACACAAATATTTATAGCAGCTCTTTTTGTGGTGGCAAAGAATTGGAAATTGAGAGGATGCCTATCAACTGGGGAATGGCTAAAAAAAGTTATGGTATATGATTGCAATGGAATACTATTGTGCTATAAGAAATAATGAATTTCCTTTCAGAAAAACCTGGAAAGACATGAACTGATGTAAAGTGAAGTGAGTAGAACCAAGAGAACATCATACACAGCAACAGCAACACTGTGTAATGATCAACTGTGAATGACTTAACTATTCTGAGCAATACAACGATCTAAGACAATTCTGAAGGACCCATGATGAAAAATGCCTCCAGAGAAAGAACTGATGGAGTTTGAATGCAGATCGAAGCATACTATTTTTCACTTCATTTTTTTCATGGGGTTTTTTTTTTGGTCTGTGTTTCTTTTCACAACATGACTAATATGAAAATGTTTTGCATGACTGCACATGTATAATCTATAATAATTGCTTGCCATCTCAAGGAGGGGGGAGGGAAGAAGAAATCTAAAACTCAAAAATTTTTTAAATGAAATGTTAAAATTATTTTCACAAGTAACTGAGAAAAAAATTAATTTTCTTTTTTTTTTAAAGAAATGGACTAGTTCATTCTAAAACTAGAAATCATTTGCAAATTTTAGTTACCTCCTAGTCTCAGAATAGTAAGATGAAGATCATTAAATACAAACAAGTTTGGAGTTTTTAAAAATTTTAGTAGTTTTTATATCCTGGACATTTTACAACAACAAATACAGATTTTAACAAGTTGTTAGGTATACATACATACATACACACACACACACACACACACACACACACACTTAATGTTTAGTTTTTAAAGTCTGTATATATGTGTGAGAGATATTTAAGTTGACCTTTTGACTTAATCAGTATAAGGATGCTTAGTATGGAAACTCCCTCCATTGATGCCTATTGAAGAACACTGCTTAAAATAAAAGGCATTGTACAAAAACATATACAGACATATACCTAAGTTATGAAAGAAGTAGGACTTGAACCCAAATCTCCTGGACTCCCAGAGCCTGCCCTCTCTCCTGCATGACATTCTTCCTCTTTTGGAAGACATCAGACTGAGCCTTTAAATACTACCCTACCCTCATCAAGGGGAGGGAGCAGTATATGGGTCCTGGTGGTATTATTTATAGGGATTGTATTTTGATGGTTGACTTATGTATAGAAAATACAGTACCCAAACATTCACAAGTCAGCTGCTAAATTGGAGATGATTTACTTCCCAATGACATGCATTTCAATTTTTGGAAAATAATTTTTAAAAAACTACTGCTTTCTGCCATAGTCACAAAATAAATCATTGATTTACATAAAACACTCATATCTAATATAGATCCTCTAAAGAACTTTTTTTTAAAGTTTAAAATTAGCTGAGGAAGTTTGGCTTTGAGAAATGTGAGGAGTCTCTTATTATTTTAAATTCATTATTTTGCTAGAGCTTATTTACAATTTAATCTATTTAAAAAAAAAAAGCTTGCACTGCAAATCCTAAAAAACTCTTCCAGGCTTCCCACTAAGCTTTCCAGAGGGGGTTGATAGAACAGGCTGAAGGCCTTCATCCTTTTCTTCCAACATTGGAAGATTACTGGTGGGGCACTCTGGCTGTCCACCTGTACCTCATTCTTGACCATGTAATCAGCCTATTTTCTTTTCCTTTCATATTATACTTGATAATATCTTTTACAAATGTCTTCCTGAGTTCCTTATTGCTTATAAGCCTGTTCACACCCACTTCTTTGCCCTCAGTATGGACACTAATGTTAATTCTTCTAAGGCAGTTGTATTCCATATCTCAATGCCATAGATCAAGTGGCTGACTGTCAGTATTTTTTAAAAAATAAAATAAAAATGGGTCTTCACTTTGTGAGAAGCTTGCTGTCAGCAAAGGAGCCTTGCAATTTTCCTAAGTTGATTCCCCTCCTTCTAATCAATGCTGGACCCACCTTGTTGTCCATCTATACCTTGTCTCAGATGTACCCCAGTGTGCAAGTTACCTGGGCCAAACAATAATTTTGCCCTGATTTCACTATCTTAAAGTGATGATCATGATGTCTGTACTTCTAACACTAGGCTTGAGAATGGCTTGAGTTTGATGGCATGAGACTAGAATGAGTAGGTTTCCCCACTTCTGGTCAATTCTGTCAGTTGAATGTTGAATATCACACAACAAACATGTATTTCACTGTTCTCTTTTGTAGTGTGTTTTAATTCTGACTCCAAATTTTTGCATTTTTACTGCAAAAGCAGTGGTAGCTGTTAGAAAGCACACTTCAATTACATGAAGGATCATTCAAGCCCACAATAAAGCAGGATCAGTCACACCAAAGCACAAAGTAAAGTGCAGCTGAAAATGAAAAAAAATGTGCCAAGAACAAACTATTGTTGCAAAAAGCCTAATTAATCCTCAGAAAACAAGCAAGGCCCTTCAGAGGCCTCTGGCCTCTGGAGTCATTGTTATTGATGCTTCTACAATGCAGTGTAGCATTCTTATAGTTAGAAGAACCAAAGACTAGAATACTGATGATTGGAAAGAGAGTGATTTTTACCGATGAAACTCAGTTTTTCATTCCAGTATGTCCTTGAGAACCAGGTACAATCAGAATATGTGTGTGTGTGTGTGTGTGTGCGTGAGTGTGTGTGTGTGTGCGTGTGTGTATGGTATGAGAGATTTTTTTTTTTACTTTCATTGGCATGAAAATCTTGTCCCTATTGAGGGAATGATAAACTCCGATAAATACACCAATACACTGTAAAGCAGAATTGTTTCAGCCCAAATGGGAACCTCTCCAAAGGGAGGTGAAATGCTACACCACGATCTTGCCACAGGTGATAAATTGGTTAAGAAAGTTACCCAAGAGACAGAGTAAAGCTTGCTTCAATGGCCATGGAAACTTAAAAAATTTGTCTCAACACCAATGAAAACCTTATAGATTATGTAATCAAGGCCAAACTTGGGGAAATTGGACTAGTCAAAGTATGCTTAATCTCAAATATGCTAAAAAGTAGTTTCATGATGAAAAATTAAAGAACATGTCAAAAATTTATTCAACTCAATGTCGAATATAAAATACCAGCTTAGGACTGAGAGGACCTGAGTGTTCTCTCACATTTATTACCTGTGTGACCTCATGCAGGACACTTGACCTTTTCTGAGCCTATTTCCTCCTCTGTATGTAAGAAGAGGAGCTGAACCAGACATCTAAGATTCCTTTCTACTTCACTTCTAAATCAAAGGATTACAGATTCACAACTAGAAGAGTTCAGAAGCCATCCAGTCCAACCCCCTCCTTTTTCAAGTAAGGAAACTGGGACCTAGAGGTTCCTTACTCAAGGTCTTACAAGTAATGAGGGTCAGACATGGGATTTGTGGGGCAGCTAAGTGGCACAGTGGATAGAGCTCTGGCCTTGGAGTCAGGAGGACTTGAGTTCCAATCCGGCCTCAGACACATAACACTCACTAGCTGTGTGACTCTGGGCAAGTCACTTAACCCCAACTGCCTCACCAAAAACAAAAACAGGGATGGGATATGAATTTAGGTCTACTGTCTCCACTCAGTGCTCTTCTCCCTGTACTATGCTTCCTCCACAATCTGTGAAAATGGTGAGCAAAGACAGTATTCATAAATTGTTATGGCTAGAACAATACACATGCATGCACGCACGCGTGTGACACCCAGACTTGAAGGAAAACACAGTAGTGGCATGACACTTGGTTTGGAGTCAAAGGAGCCAAGCTGAAATCCTCACTATCACTTGCTACTTTAGGTAAGTTTGGGAAGAGCATAACTCCCTAGGACTCGATTTCACAGCTATAAAATGAAGCATCTGAACTAGACGCCCCCTTCCAGCTCCAGCTCTATTATCCTACAGTGCTTCAGGGTTATACTCCACCGGCATAATCTTTGCAAACCTATGGTAACTTCCAAAACACCAGGGGAAGATTATTTCACTAAAGATTCTCAGTGAATCCATGTATTATCCCTAATAAAATGCACTAATGTCTCTCACTTTTTACTGTATATCCTTCATCACAAACAAGTAATATAGGCAATATTAGAATATGGATACATTCTACTACCATTAGCCATTCACTCTTACCCATATTAATAATGAGCACGTCCTACCAGCTTCCATTTGCCTACAAGTTGGCTGAATTTGACTTTAACAGCTACAAGTACAAAGTGTTTAACGTGATATACTTCCAGAAGTCTTTCACCCACCCTAAAAACTGATGAAACAAGTAAAAGCAATCTGATGAAGAGGTTGGGGGTCTGAATGCAGCTCTGAAAGAGGTAGCCAGGGCCCAGGGATACACATGTAAAATTATTTCTGGAAAAAGGCACCCAGTTCAAAACTGTTAGTGGGGTTTCTATTTATCAAGGATCATTCAGAGACTTTCAAATGGTTTAGAAAGAGTATCATTCTTTTGTTCTCTTAATCACTTAAACCACCTGCCTTAGTAGAAAAACAACTGTTATCTCATTCATCCTTAACCCATTTCTTCCTACCATCCTCATGGGACACCAGAGTATACAGTTCTTTAGGATGCCATGCTACAGGTTTATTGGAGAAGTTAATCAACAGACTAATAGACCACAGAGCTCTTTCAGATTTGGTTCCTAAATGACTGCCAAAAATCATACACTGATCTTTACTGGACAATTATCTGACAATCAGAACTCAAGCTTAAGCTGTTACCTCTTTTTATGCTCTCCCCTACCCAAGTGAATGTCAAATGCCATCTTGGGATCAGTGTGACCAATTCCACAATAAAATCCAAAGGCAAGAAAAGTCAAATTGATAAGACACTTTCTTCTGCACTGAATGAATGAAAGAAAAAACATTTATTAAATGATTATTATGTGCCAAGCTCTATGCTAAGCACTGGTGAAAGGAGCTTACATTTTAATATGGGAAGACAATACACATAGAAGAAGTAGTAACCAGGAGGTAATGTTTGGTTAGTCAATAAACATTTAACAATCATCTACTATGTGCCACATATCATGCTAGGTGCTGGGGATACAAAAAAAGGCACAAAGTACTTGTTGTCAAGCTCAAGATCTAATGGGGGAAACAACACAAAAACAACTACATGCAAACATAGACAGGATATATTGGAGATAATCAAGAATGAAAAGTCACTAATAGTAAGGGAAATTGGGAAAGGCTTCCTGGCAAAAGGTTGGATTTTTAGAAACTACGAAACGGAGAAAAAGAGGGAGAGAATTCCAGGTATGGAAGATGGCCAGCAAAAACATCCATTAGTCAGAAGACATGGGTATGTTGTTCAAATAATAACAAGAGAGCAATGTCACTGGACTGCAGAAGATGTGGATGTTGGGGGAGAAGAGAGAGGAGAAAGATGTAAGAAGCCTGGGAAGGTAGAGACTGGGGCAGATTATGAAGGGCTTTGAATGCCAGATGATATTTTATTTGATCCTGGGGTAATGGAGAACCAGCCACTGGAGTTCACTTCGGGAGGGATGGGGGGGATATGACATGATCAGACAGGCACTTTAGGAATATCACTGACAGCTGAGTGCAGGACAGACATGGGGAAAGACTTGAGGCAAGCAGACCTACCAGCAGCTACTACAGTAGTCCAGCTACGAGGTGAGTAGGGCCTGCACCAGAATGCAGACAGTGTCAGAGGAAAGAAAAGGATATATGAAAGATGCCAGGAAGGTAAAATCAATAGGCCTTGGCAACAGATTGGATACGGGAGTGGAGGCAGAGGAGAGTAAAGGATGACACCTAGGCTGTGAGTCTAGGTGGGTGACTGGGAGGATGGTGGTACTCAACAGCATGGGGAAGTTAGGAAGAAGGAAAGGTTTTAAGAGAAAACTGAGATCCGTTCTGGACAAGAAAGTTAAAGGGAATTGTGTCTTGTTAGTTCTTAATCTCTGCCTAGTGTTGTCTGTCTCCCTCTTTGGGTTCCTTTTGAAATAATATTCCCTTTAAGGTTAACAAAGTATTTTCCTCAAAACAACCCTGTCCGGTTGAGTAGTTTTGACCTATTTCACAAATGAGGAAAAACAGACTAAAGAGATGTAAAAAAAAAAAAAAAAACCAAAAACCCCTGAGGGAGAATTGTATAAGCAAAACGACAGCATGAGCTATACCATTTAGTTTCTGTGCAACTGGCTGGTGGCCAGGGTACCAAGTGGTAGTTTGGGAAGAGTTGCTCTACCACTAAACAGACAAAAAGCCACAATAACTGTCTTCAAACCATGCACTTCAACTTTCACCGACAGCCTTCCTGCCTCCACCACACTTTCTAGGATAGAGGGCACTTCAATGCCTTTTCCCAAGCCCCAACCCCCCCCCTCCGAAGGTGGTAAGATAAGACACACATAAGCATTAAAAACTGAGACTAAGACAGCCCAGAAAAGCTACAAGAGAACAGAGAATTAACAAAGCCTAGGAAAGTCAGAAGCACTAAAGCTCAAAACAAACCGAGGCTGGCAAAGGAAGCAAAGGACCATGAACAAGTTTTTTAAAAGGTATCTTGTGGGGAAGCTAGGTGGTGCAGTGGATAGAGCACTGGCCCTGAAGTCAGGAGGCCCCGAGTTCAAACTTGGCCTCAGACCCAAACACTTAACACTTACTAGCTGTGTGACCCTGGGCAAGTCACTTAGTTTCCCCTCACCCCCCCAAAAAAAACTATCTTGTTCAAAGCAGACAGGGCAATTAAAAGAGATGAGAATACAGGCACAAGTACTCAAATGCTCAACCCTCATTCTGCTATGGGAAGAACACAACAAAAATGGCTCATGGGCAGATGACCTTCCAGAACACTTCACTACGTATAAGAGTATCCAGTTGTCCTTAATGAATTCACATCATGAAGCCCTGACTACAGCATCCCAGAGAACTGAACATGACTGCTGGGTCCTTGTCCTTAGAGAGATCAAAAAAAGAAATGAAGTTAGTTTGACATAATCTTCTCTTGACTCTGCCATCATCTCTTCCTTTGTTGGTGTTCACTAGCTTCTACATGTGTTAGAATTTTGTCATGAATTGAAGGCATGGTTACCAGTCCAGTTCACAGACAGGACTAGTGAAATATGAAATACAGGGTCTGTATTTAATAGATGGGTAAACTGAGTCTCAGAAAGGTTAAAGACTTGTTCGATGTCATAGCTAATAACCAGGAAAACTAAAACCTGAACCCTACAGTTCTAGCCATCCTTCTATTCTAGCATGCTGAGCTGCCTAAATTCCAACAAAGCATTTAACACAGTTTTTCATCTCATTCTTCAGGACTAGTAGAAGGAGGTAAATTTGGAACCGGCTGAACAGCTAGACCCAAAGAGTAGACATCAATACTAGTTTATTAATGTTAAGTAATAGTTCAATGTCAACTTGCATAAAGGCATGGATGGTTATATGCTTCTCAAAATCACAGAGGACACTAGAAGGGATGACTTATTTCTATAACACTGTGACTTGTAAAAGCTCTTTTCTCACAATTATGTGAGGTAAGAGATATATCAAATACTAAGAACCCTTTTATAGGCTCTAAGATTAAATAATTTGTTCATGATTGCATAAGCTAGTAAGTGACAAAGGCAGGATTTGAACCTAGAGATCCTCTGACTCCAAAACTATCCCCTCTACCCTGGTGCCTCATATATTCAATAACAGAACCTAGGAAACTCATGCTAGAATTAAAATACTGGGCTAAATAAAATTTAATAGGAATAAAAAAGCCTTACATATGCGTTCAAAATGAGAAAGAAATTTCACAAGTACAAAATGGAGATGGTCTAGCTAGATATCAGCTCATCTGAAAAACACCTAGAGATTTTAGTCAACTACCAGCTCAAAATGAAACAACTGTGTGATACGGCAGCCAAAAATCCCAGATACCATCCTTGTCTGCATGGAGAGAGGCATAAGGTACAAAATTACAGAGAGCCACATCTCACCATCCATTGATCTGTAGTAAGACCAGATGTTAGGAAGGCATTATTAAGCTAGAGAGTATCGAGAAGAAGTTAAAAAAAATGGTAAAGGGCTTTGTGACCACACACTATCGAATCTGTTGAAAGGCCTGTGGATACTGAATTGAAGAAGACTCCCGGGGGATGTGAAAGCAGTCTTGAAGTACTTCAAGAACAAAGATTAGAACTACCATCCAGAAGAAGGGCTTGCCAAGGGGTGGTGGGTTCTCCTTCCTTGGAGATCTTCCAGCAGAGGCTAGATGACCACGTGGATATGTTATAATGGGGATTTCTTTTCAATATAAATGGTTTGAGCTAGTGATTACGCTCTGCTTGTCCAGAGAGCTAAATTAGGAACAATAAATGACTTACAAAGAGGTAGACTGAGGTTTAATATTAAAAAAAGTTCCTTACAATTAGAATGGTCCCAAAGAGGGGGCATGCACACACACACACAGACACAGATGCAGAGCCTTCCAGCAAAGACTAGGTCTGATAAGATGCAGAGGCAATGCTTATTCAAGAATAGGCTGGACTAAATTCCAACTTTGCAATATTGTGGTTCTATGAAATCTGAGGCCATGCATTTCTAAATATATCTTAATGGGCTCTGAAGGTATCGCTATATTATAGGACGGTTTAATTATTATGGATATTTATTATGAAAACTCCAAGTCATGTAACCAAAAGATGAAGAAAAATTAGCCAGCACACACTGAGCATATTAAGGCAGGAAAGTTTCAGGAA
Source organism: Vombatus ursinus (assembly GCF_900497805.2). Taxonomy (NCBI): domain Eukaryota; kingdom Metazoa; phylum Chordata; class Mammalia; order Diprotodontia; family Vombatidae; genus Vombatus; species Vombatus ursinus. Next base: position 1,288,997 of record NW_020952293.1, read on the forward strand.
GATTTCCAATAAAAAATATTTTGGAACTCAAAGAATATTTCATTTGTCACTTACATAGAATAACCGCAACCCCTAATACCAGCCATACACAGGATCAAGAAAATACAGCTACAATCTGCTCAGCTACCACAACAAAAATTTAGTTGCAAACAGAACATGTTGAAAATGCTTTCATTAGTAGAACTGTATAGGCATAACTCAAAGAGGCCACAAATCAAATGAGCTCTAATGCTAGCCAGACTGGCAAAATCTGCAATTCACTTCACCTTTATCTGCTATATCCATAAGGTTCAAAATAGGATATTCATACAAATGTCACTTTAAGTGTAATTTATTCTGTGATTAAATGCAGTAATACAGAAAATATAGTGCTACATACAGTTATAGGTGACTAATCCTAATTCTAAGAACTAATATAGTTCAACAACTTTTTCCAATTTTATTGCTTTAGCTAGAAACAACCCCATCACATATGATGCCAAAGAACAAAATGATTCTGGCAGCCAAAATAACTACCAAAAACCAAAACTACCAAAAGCTCTTGTACTTTTGTCTGTAATAATTATGTAACAAATAAAAAATATAAATTGTCATTTCAAGATTTTTAAATTAAGAATAAGGCAAGTTCAAAAGTCTTAAGTTAGAAAACAAGTGTCAGAAGATTTATACCTGAAGAAAACTATTACGTGTTACATCTTGGGACATGGAGAGAACTCCCTTAAAAATAACTTATGATTTAACATCCACTAAGAGTGCAACCAAGTAAATTGCTATTAAAATCAAAATTAGTAGACTGGCTCTTGAAACCAAAAGGAGATTCAATCACTGAATTCTCAATTTGAACTGTAAGTAGCAAACTAGGAAAAAAGTTGGCAGTAGTACCCTACAACACATAAGAACAGTGAGGTAAGCAGACCCAAAGAGCTTTTCAGTTTCCCCCTCATTTATCAAATGGCACAATCTCCTGTGGGTTTACTCACATGCTGTATTTCCTGCTGGCTGGCTCGGTAGTTTTTCTTGGTTAAATTATCCACCAGGTAGCTGATTTGAGACAAGGCCAGCGAGAGCGAGTCAAGATTCATTGCTGGTTGGGGCGGAAGCAGGCGGCCGAGCCCGGCGCAAAATCACCATTATTCCCCTTTAGTCACCTCAGAGACAGGTTAATTCTTTCTTGTAATTAGCCTATATCTGATTTCTGTAGAATTTCTTCAGTTCTTCTTTACCAAGGATCTTATTCGGTTCTGAAACATGGCACCTGAAACAGATTCAAAATTACAAATCATTTAATTTTTTAGAAATAAAAGTAGCCCACAAAAAAAATCTTTTAAAAAATTGAGTACACTTTACTTCTTTGGCCATCTCCTCAAAAGCAAGCTACTAAGCTGTTTCCCCAGCCAGAATCAGGATCAAACTGCTCCTTCTAAGGATATGTCAATCTACTACCCTGTGACTCCATTCAACATTCCTGTAAACTTAATCAAAATGCCTTTCCCCTGGGTACCACTTCCCTATATGTGTAGAATCCCTCTCTTAAAATTTAAGCTCTGTAAAGGTAGGAAAGGTTTTCCTTTATACATGTATCTTTATCACATGTCCTGTTCTGTATCTAGCCACTGGACCCAGACAGCTCCAGAGGAGAAAGTGAGGTTAAGGACTCTGCACAGCCCTCCCTCACTTAAACCCAATTCATTTTCATGTCATGGCATCGCCTCCCAGGTGTCATGGTCCTCTTCCTGAACGAAGGACAAACAACAACAATATCACATGTATTGTGCTTGACACTTAAATGCTATTTAAATTCATACATCCAGATAAAAGATACAAAGATGGGGCAGGTACAAGGAAAAAAAATAAAAATGAAACCAGATTAGCTTTTTTTTTTCCAAATCTTGATAAAAAAGGATTTCTGCATAATGATAGTCTGTTATGGTTTTCTAGCATTAAGCACTTCGGACTCGGCTGAGACACAGGCAATTTGAAATATCATTGAATAATGATAATAACTCCAGTGTTCTACCAAACAATGTCCTACCATTCACCAAGATTACTGTTTTCCATTATGTTTAACAAGTTAGCTCATTTTTGTTACAATTTATACATAATAGGAAAATATTTATTCCAATCTGTTAGACGTAAAAAAAAAAGAGAGACATTTATTCCACTTTTACTTAAACCTGTTTTCAACCTTGCAAAATTAACAGCCTGCAAAGCAAAGAATATACAATTTAATTCACTTGGCTACCAAAGCATTTCCTAAGAGTCAGATAGTTCTGATTGTTGTTTCCTTTAAAGTTGTACGCAGGACGGTAAAATACCTATTTGAAAAGCAAGGCAGGACCATTAGAATCACATTCCTTCTAACCGTGTAGAAGCTATTCAGTAGAACACAGCAAAACAGCTAAACTTAAAAGAAACCCATCAGTTTAATTCCAGCATCCTGAAGCATCACAGAACTGCCCTGTACAGAGCTGCCCAAGTTCTAGGAGAATTCACTAGCCACCCATTTCCTCTGCTCCCACAGCACTAGGTATGTCTTTATTGCTTTTGTTTTACACACTACTTTACATAACTAGTTCAAAGAATAAAAGGTAAAATCAAGTCTTAATGACTTTGATGGGGACAGTCTTATCCAGTATTGACTCAGAAATGCAGACAATGAAGCAGAGTGCAGAACTTGAGTTTCAGACCTAGTTCTCTATCACTAATTAGCAGTTTAACCTTGGACAAGTCACTTGAACACTCTAGGCCTCAGTTTCCTTATCTGTAAGATGAAAAGTTGGGAGGGAGTAAAGGATAACTAAAAAAAATCCCTTCTAACTAATTCTAAAGAATCCCCAAGCTTCATAATAGAAGCCTACTGCTGCATTACAAAGAGTACATTGTTCAGTAGAAACAAAGCAAATGTTTGTTTACACAGAGTAAAGAGTGGAAATGGGGGGAGATAGGCACAAGGATAAATGCAGGGTGGTGTACAAAGCATTGCTGCCTAAGGGAATAAATACTCCAGCTGTTTCTAGCTACCTCTAAACTGGAATGCAATAAGACATCCTAATATAAAAATATCACTATTATAAGTTAGCAATACCAACACAGGCTGTGTTCAGAAATTGGTTTCAGATCCACTGTGAAACTTCAAAGACATAACTCTAGAAACGTTAAAGACATATCTCTAGGGGCAGCTAGGTGGATAGCGCACCGGCCCTGAAGTCAGGAGGACCTGAGTTCAAATCCAGCCTCAGACCAAACACTTGACACTTACTAGCTGTGTGACCCTGGGCAAGTCACTTAACCCCAATTGCCTAAAAAAAAAAAAAAAGATATATCTCTAGAAACATTAAATTCACATAAGTCTAGTTAGAGCACTGTACCAGTAAAACTTAACTACTGTGTGGTATGATGTGTCTACAGAAAATTACATTTGGAACTTCATATCCAATTATTTTAAATAAGTAGAGAAGAGGAATTGTATTTCAGATTCCTAAATTAACAAGGATATGAACAGAAAACCAATGTGCACTGTAGTATGCTGTGTAAATTGCCACATCTATATATGAAGATAGGCTTATGGCAGCTGTTCAAAGTAACCCACTTATGCTTTAGGGTCTATATTGTCAAGAAGGGATCCATTTTTTTGGAGCAGAGATGGCTCATGAAATTTCAAACTAATCATCAAGCTCCAAGCCACTTCAAAGCAAACACTATGACAGGCCAAAGAAACCACCTGGTTAAGATTCCTGCAGTGTTCAACATTATTAAAATCAGATCTTTCTGAGCCAAACGATATCTTGCCATCTCTTACAAATTAAAATAAATGGTCTTGGGTTCCCCAGCTCTAATACACCTCTCAATTCTCCTACAAAATAATTCACAGCATTACGAAACTGCTTTGATAGTTTATCTATAGGTAAGAAGTATTCTTACGAAAGAGTTTTTTAAATCACCAGTTCAAGACTTTCAACGAAATGTCATTTTCTTAAGACATCCACTTTACAGGTATTAAAATACAATTACTGTATAAAGGAATACCATGCCAAAGGAAAGATACTCAGTATTTTCATTACTAAATGGACAGAGACTTATAAAACTTATTACATATTTTCTCCTTTAATATAATTCACTGGATCCAAAACACAGCCTTGTAAAATGAGACAAGGAAACAGACTTCTTATATTGAAATACTCATCCTAATTTTTGGAACTCAATTATGTACAAGGTACTGAGCCATGCACCCTGTCCTCAGCGAGCTCACAGTCTAGTAGTAAATTCAAGCCATGTCCACAAATAAATATACTATAGAATGGAAAATATGAGAAAGATAAAAGTTCTCACTCAAGGGAATAGATCACTTCCAGATAGCAGAAAAGGAAGGTAGGGTTCATGTTACGTTTTGTTGTTGTTCAGTCACGTCCAACTCTTCGTGACTCCATTTGGGTTTTCTTAATAGAGATAGAGTAGTTTGCCATTTTCTTCTCCAGCTCATTTTACATATGAGGAAACTGAGGCAAACAGGATTAAAAGTGACTTGCCCAGGGTCACACAGAGTGTCTCAGGCCAGATTTGAGCTCAGAAAGATGAGTCTTCCTGACTCCAGGCCCATCGCTCTATCCATTGTGTCACCTAGCTATCCCCATGTTATGCTAGCAAAGCTATTTTTTGCTACTATTCAATTTAATTCAAGGAACACGAATTAAGTACCTGCATTGTACTTAGGGAAATGCAGAGTTTTGATAAGACAATCTATACCCTAATGAAGTTCAGTCTAATAGAAAATGACATATACAACCATAATTCATAAATGCATTAGAGAGTTGGCTTCAGGTTGACATGGACCTCAAATGAACTTTCTACTTGTTAAGCAAAAGGGAACCACTGAAGATATTTCAGCAAAATAACGAGAAATTACATTTGGAAGATTAGTACAATGGGGGTGTGAGGAAGAAATTAGCTGGGGAAGAGGTAGGAAGACCTGTTAGAAGCGGAGTACAGGAAAGGAAGATACTAAGAGTAGGAACAGAAAAAAAGATGGACAAATAATAGAGAGAGAATAGAATGAAAAGAAATATGACCCAAGCTGGTTATGAAAAGGATCACACCAAAGTTTTAAACACAAGAAAATGAGTGAATGGTGCTGTCAGTAAAAAAAAATAGTGAGGTTGAGAGTATGAATAGTATGGTGAGAGTGATAGGACATTTGGACATTCAAGTATTTATGTTATATAGGGAGTTGGATAAATCTATCTGGAGCTCAGAAAAGAGGTTAGGCTGAAGATAAAAGTTTTAGCAATGAATTGTATACAAATTATAAATAAACTACGGGAGCTACTGACATGATTAACAGAAAAAATACAGACGAGAAGACAAATGGAATAAAAAGCTTAAAGAAGATGAGAAGTGGATAGATAGGAGGAAAACCAAAAAAGGGTGATGTGTCTGAAGCCAAGAAGAGAGGAGACTGTTCAGAGAAGGGGATAATTAACAGTGTCAAAAGCTACAGAGAAATCAGGAAGAAATTTGAAGACAGTCATTAGATTTAGGGATTAGGAATTTACTGGTGATATCTGAGATAGTTTCAGGATATGGCAGGGGCAGGGAAGCCAACCAGCAACAAAAGTAGGTAGGCATGACACTGAAATCAATCAGGCAGAGACAGTTTTTCAAGAAGCTTTACATATTTTTTTAAAATCCCCTTATCCCCTTACTCAGCCACCCAGTCAGTACAGGCACTAGAAACAGTAATAAATAACCCTTTTAAGACACCGACTGTTATCTTTCAACTTGAACATTAAGGTTTTAGAACTGATTTGATATAGGATCATCTGAAAATGTGCCTGCTTTTCAACAAGAACACCCAAGCCAATGAATCCTATTTGCATAAAATTTACATCATACCAAATTAAAATACATCAGTGAAATGCTCAACATGCCTTAACAGACTACATGTTTTATTAAAAGGACAGCTGCAAACTGCATCTTAGGACTTTCCAACCTATACTTGTATGCATTCAACATAAGAATGGATGTAATCCCTGAAAAAAGCAGCTAGATGGCACAGCGGATAGAACTTGACTCCAGGACCCATATTTTAGCCACTGCACCACCTAACTGAAATCGGGAAGAACTAAGTTCAAATCTGACCTCAGATACTAACTAGCTGTGTGACCTTGGGCAAGTCACTTTTCCTCACCTGTAAAATGAGCTGAAGAAGGAAATGGCAAACTACTCCAGTATCTTTGCCAAGAAAACCCTAACTGGGGTCAAAAAGTCAAAAATGACTGAAATGATTGACCAAACCTCTGAAAAATACTTCCTTAACCAGAAGCAACAATTACATTAGTTAGGTAAAGAATAGCATTTGGTAAAGTTGAAGAGATCACTGTTACCCTTTAACCTCAGGGACTATACATATCTCTAGTTCATTACAACAGTTAACAGTTACAGCAGGTTGTGTTTGCTCTCTTGGTTAGAGGTCAAAATCTACTTGGCCTTACGCCTACATTTTAACTCTCTTCCTACCCTGCTCCCCACATACATACACACAAATCACCTTCAGCCTAAATGTCTGAGCTATTTTCTGATTTTCGCTCACAAGCTTCATTTACAACTCATTAGGGTACATATAAGTTCATAAAGTTCTAACTCTCACAAATCACATGTGCTAATGAGAAATTTACTCATCCAGGGAAATGGATCTCTCTCCTTTCCCTCACTTTTGGAGTTGGGGTGAGGGATGAAAATCTAGGATAAAATCCTTTTAAGTTTGGCCACAGGATCACAACTTTCAAGTTGGAAAGGACCTTAAAGGTGATCAACGGAGAAACACAGAAGAGAAGACCAATGGAATAAAAAGCTTAAAGAAGATGAGAAGTGGATAGGGATAGAAGGCTGACTTGCCCAGGATCACAAGCTAGTTGAGCTAGTGTCTGAGGAGGGATTTAAACCCAGTCTTTCTGACTCAAAGGTCAATACCCTATCCATTACAACCGTGCGGTCTCATTTATTCTAAAGTTCTGGTTTTCATCTATCCAAAAATTTTATTGGGGATGGGGGTGCCGCTGATAGGACAAATTCCTAATGTCAATCAGTAAGCATTGAGTTGTCGATGACAAATATTTCAACTTTACGTATATTTCTAATATCTCTAATTCTAATCTCTCTCCAACCCCCAAACACCACCTCCAAGTTTCCCTTCCTAGGTCAGTGGATGGTAAGCCATTCTCTTTATTCCCCAAAACAAAAATCTTGGTCTGGTACCTACCCTCTCCACAAGTGCCAGGAACATTCCTGAAGTGTGACTTTCACCAGGTGAACCTGTCCCCCCTTACTCCATAACCTCCAGGAGCTCCCTATTTCCTCTACTTGGCATTCAGAAACACTTAACACTGGCTCTAAATGGCCTTTCTCTTCTTCTCGGCCATTTCTCCCCTCTACACTTAACATTTCATCTCCCGTCTCGAGGCATCTTCACCAGCTGCTCCCCACAGCTAGAATGTGCTAGCTCCTCATCACTGCCATGAGTGCACCTGTCTCACTTAAAATTACTGCCTCTCTTCTAGACTCAAGTAAGTCAAGTACTGACTCCTTTGAATATCATTTACTGATTCCCCAGTTGTTAGGGACTCCCTCCCCAATCACTCTGTATTTATTTTGTATACACCCTGTATTTCTTCAAATACCAACCTGCACTAGGCACCCTGAGGAGAATGGAATCTCATTGAAAGCATGGGCTCAGTTCACTTTTGAATTCGTATTTCCAGCCTCTACCAATGCCTGGCTTAATGTCTGTTAATTGATTAATCCTTTTCATACACCATATTCTCCAAAAATTTTCTCTTAATCAGTCCATTCACCCCCACGGTCACCATTAAAATCCTGGGTCTCAACATGAAACAAAGCATCGATAAACAAGCATTTTCTAAACACCTTATCTGTCAAGCACTATGTTAGGTGCTGGACATACAAATTCAAAAATGAAAACAGCCCAGGGGTGATGAGAATGTAGACCAAGGTGGTTATGCTGTGAGAAAAGGAGATAGATGTAAGATGTTGAGGAGTCAAGCTTGACTACTTAGAAAAGGTCTCTATCTAAATTCCTAGAAATGTGTAAAACAAGTTACTACTTTAAAAATAAAAATTGTACTATATAATAGCTTTTAAAAAAAAAAGTAGAAATGAGTCCTTCGAGGCTTATCTATTAAACAGTTATCTTAACAGTATAACTGTGACACTTTTCAAATTTTTAGTCCTGAACAAAACTACTTACAAAAAAAAAAATCACTGCAACCCTCAGTTTCCATTCCTTTTTTTTTCTTTTAAATGCATACTGGCTATCAAGGTGGTTCCTAGATTTAACTTTCCATTACTAATGGAAGGATAACTATGAATAACTCAAACATGATTGGTCAAAATAACTTACATTCATACATGAAAGGCACTGAATAGCTTATATTTTTTCTAGGTGAGGGAAGGAGTTATAAAGAATAAACATTCTTAGCTGCAGGAATGTTAGTTTGAAATTAAGAATTTGCCAGGAATATGCCATTAAAGTGAATAATCAAAAAATGGCTCTATACAGCAAAGAGAATGTGCCATTTTAAGCATTTTGTTTTGCTCAACTAAAATTACAAACCAGTATTTTTTTTTTTTTCATTTCAAGCTCTACTAACACCAAACCAGATTATACAATTGGCTGGAAAATTATTCCATCTAGTAGTGCTTTGTGAATCTTACCATATTTTGCACAACACAAGGCAGGATGACACAGCAGACACAGGATGACAAAACTGGTCTCAGACTCAAGACCTGGGTTCAAGTCCTGCCTCAGACACATATGGCTAAGTGAGTCAGCAAGTCACTTAACCTTTCAGTGCTGCAGACAACTAAGAAAGACTAAAAGGCTTATCAGTGTATCTGCAATAATAAATGGAGTTTAGGAATCAGTTTTATTTAACAGTAGATAATTTACTTAAGTTCCCTCACATTTTAAAGATTAAGAAATTAAGGACACCAAAAAGGTTAAGAATACTGCCTCTTAAAATGAGTGGGGATGGGAGGGGGAAGAATTGGAACAATTCTAACCTCTAAGACCTCACTATAATATTGAAATGGACATCTAAATAGTATGTTTTCCAGCATTTATTTTTTAAGCTAGATTTTCCAACAACATAATATGTATAAGACTGTAAGATGTCAATAAGTGTAGAGCATTCTTCAATTAATTTAAAAAAGAGTGGTCACTCTAGAAATCCACATAGAGAGAAGCAGGGCAGAACAATAGAAAATAACAGAGTCTGGAGCTCTGGATTAGAATTCACACTTCAAGTAAACATTAGTGACTTTGCCTCAAGGAGGGCTTATCTGTTAAATTCTGACATTACTGTTATTATTTGAATGCAATGCTTTCTCCCTTAAATAACTTTTCTACTTTAAGAAAGGAAAATCTACTTCCTTTCTAAGAGGAATCACAAATTACAACAAAATTAAGTATTAAATGCTCATACTCATCTTAAGAGACTGCCTTTTCACACATTAACATGTTTGTGAAGTTTTCTAGCAAAAGTCAGGATATGAGATAGCACCAGATCAGCGGCTAAGGTAGAATTCAAAACGGGAAATAACAAGATATAATTTTTATTTTATTTTAAGAATGCACACAATGCCAGATACTCTTACTCTCCATGGTAGAAGGATTGGCTGTATGTGTTATAATACCAGGCATTATGGTGCACAGTAACATAAAGGCATCACCTTCAAAACTTGCTTTGGACACACAAGTTAACCATCCCCCTACACTCCAAATCTTTTAGTTTAGTGATGATAAATGAGTTCCTGTCTAGGTGGAAACCTGGACAAATTGCCTTATGATCAGTTTTATGATCATTCAACAACTCAAGTCTTTAATTCTTACCTTCAACTCCTATAATGTCACTGCTCCCACTTCAACTTCCAGAGTCATACTACTCAAAAAGCCATCAATGAATTTACAACACCACAACAGGAGGGAAAGAAAAGCCATTCATAAACAGGTAATACTCAAATGCACTGATTCCTACTAGAGAAGACCATTCTCACCAAAACAGAACAATATCCAACAAACATTTGAGCTCTTGATCTGAGAAGGGCTCCTGCCCTCAGAGAGTTTACCAACTAAAGTCAACATCTAGTTGGGGGAATAAGATCTCTACAGGCAGTATGAAATATTCAGAGGAGGTAAGGTTAACGCCATCATTTCTATATTACCTCCATGGGCAAAGAAAAAGGAAAAAGCCTGTCTTCAAGGAGGTCAGTGAGAGGGGTTGTGAACTGTCCTCAATACAACAGAACACAGACTAGGTCAAAAGATACAAGCAAAACGCTACAGAAACATAGAGGGAGAGCTGATGTCTGTTTTGAAAGAGACAAGGAAGGAACAAGAAAAGTTGGTCATGGGAGTTGTATTTGAGCTGGTTCTTGTAAGATCAGTAGGATTTCAACAGGTGGGGGGCAGAACATGCTAGGCAGAAAGAACAATATATGAACAATGACAGGGAGGAGGAAAAAGTTTGGCTAAAGCAGAGTGTGAAAGGGAGTAGTGAGAGATAAACCCAGAATTAAGATCAGCTCAGATTTGTAGGAGGGCTAATGCAGGGGCTCTTAACCCTGAGACTATGAACTTTTTTTTTTCTTAAATATTTTGTCTTTAAAAATCCTATGTATTTTATTTTATCCATCTAAAAACATACTGAGAAGGGGTTTATAGATTTCACCAGACAATCAATGTCCCAAACATACACAAAAAAGTTTTAAGATCCCCTGCTTTAAAAATCAAGGTAGAACTTGGGTTTTATGTGCTAAGCAACAGAAAGCCCCTGAAGATTATGTAAGCAGAATACCATGATTCAAAGAGGGAAAGAAATGGAGACGACTATGACATATTTTGATGGAACCAAGCATTTAATCTTGCTTTTATGCAAAAACAAACAACAACAATAGCTATCATTTATACAGTGCCTCCTATGTGCCAGACACTTAGCTGGGTGCTTTACAAATATTAACCCATTTATCCTCACACTACCCTATTAAGTGCTATTATCATCCACATTTTACAGTTGAGGAAACTGAGGCAGAGATTAAGTGATTTGCCTAGGATCACCCAGCCAGTAAGTGCCTGAATCTGAAGTTGAAAGCAGGGCTTCCTAACTCCAGGCCCAATGCTATATCCGTCCCGACACCCAGTTGTCCTTTTCTTTACAAGCACTAGTTCAAACAGTTGCGCTGGGGGGCAACCAGGTGGTTCAGTGGATAGAGCACTAACCCTGGAGTCAGCAGGACCTGAGTTCAAATCCGGCCTCAGGCACTTAACACTTACTAGCTGTGTGACCCTGGGCAAGTCACTTAACCTCACTGCCTAGCAAAAAAGAAGAAAAAAAAAGGAAAAAAAGACTATTGGAATGGGAGACTGAATAAGAGAAGTGGAGAGAATAACAGCACAAACTAGGGTGATATCAGTTCTTAAAAATGGTACCTTGCACAATATATTGGGAAGAAGGATCATATTATCACCCACTTCATGCTGGGCTATCGCCATTCATCTGGACTTTTGTCTTGCCACTGGACTTGATGACTCTGGGGGAGAGGGTGAAGCTAAGGGCTTTTCAAAGCTCTTTCTCACTTAAATCCAATTCGCATATAAATTAAAACATCACCCTCCTGATGTCATTGGTTCTCCTCGAGAATGAAGGGCTAACAACACAGTATCAGAGTTAGAGCTAAAGGGGGTTCAAAGGTTATCTAGTATAACCTCTCCCTTTACAGATAAAGAAACTTAGGCCCAGTGAGGTTAAATAACAAGGAGAGGAATAAGGTGAGAAATTAGCATTAGTCTAGAACAGTATTTCAGGGAATAAACATAAAACACCACAGAGAACAACAGTTAATACCCAGCAGAGTCCAAATTGAAGTACGTTCCATATAATGGGAGAATACAATTGGTTGTTTACAAAAATCACGTTGTGCTGGTTATGCCAAGCTCTAGAACATTTCAAAGCCCCTAAGATCCATAATGGCTCAGAGTTCTAACTAGCAATACAAGAAAAAACACGTAGGTGAAGATGACATCTACTATCCAGATTATAAAGAGCAATCTATTGAGCAGTGTGAGCAGTATATACCTCTGGGACAAACACTCTATATGGAAAATGAAGGAACTGGGCCCAGAATTAAAGGGAAGAAAGATAAGCAGGACTGTAGTTGAGAAACTACAAACAACTTCAAAGAGCCCAAGCTTCTCCTGAAACAAAGGCCCAACTTTTTATCAATAGATTTCCAGTAATGCCATACAATTCCATGATAAAGTCACTATCTTTTTTAAAAGTGTGAAAGTTGCAGGTCATCCAAAGAGTAATGAAGAGACGTAATGACAGCAGGCAGCAGCATATTACCAAAGAATCCTCGGGGAACATTAGTGTAAACTGTTAAGGGTGTCACAGCACTGACTGAAAAGGAAGACCTAGGTCAATCAATCAAGTCATGAAGCACTTAAGTGAGGTGGGATGCACTGTGCCAAGAGGTGAGGGTACCAAGAGAAGCAAACACTGAGGAATAACCAAAAGAACCATCCCAAGAGGGTCAAAGGAGCTACAGGAAGGCCCCCAGCACATCAGCTCAACCTCTCTTGAAGGATTTACCAGAGCACAGGGACAAGAGTTTCACAGGCTAAGAAAGTGTGGGAAGGGGTTTCCATCTGTATTATAAAAGGAAGTATTCACATGGATAAAACTTCACAGATCCATGTTCAGTAATAAGGCTGAGAGCAATACAATTTAATACCAATCTGCTCCTAAGAAAATGATAGAAAGACTCTGGGGGTGTGAATCTTTTTTTGAGCGACTCATTTATAAAGCAATATAAAAGTCACAGGTATATTAATATTCCAAAACAATCTAAAGAATCTGGCAAAAATTATTTTAAGTATAAAGTACCAATATTATATATAGACTAGTCACCGTGCATTGTAAAGGCTCCTATTCTTGTCTCAGATGCCAATATATATATTAAAAATTAAAGCAAACAAATTTAAAAGCATATTTTAAACCACAAAAACAATGAAAATTAAGTTAAATTTAAGGTAGCATTGAATCTCAAAACTACCAAATGTCTATCTTGATCCAAACCTCACACCTCTTCTATTGGCATAAGTGTTTCAAAAGCCTTTTCCCATACTACTACATCCTTACTAACTTACAAATAATCACTTACTAATTGACAACTAAATTAGTTGTCTGGGTGAGACAAAGTTTAGCTGTTAATCTGAGGCCTCCTAAATACATTTGTGCAGAATGGTAAATGCTGCAGAAAGTAAAAACTGAGAATACATGGGTAAATTCCAGCTAGAAATTCTGACACCAAAAATACTTCCCTGCAATTTGTTACAGTAATAGATCCCTTGATCCATTTAACATTTTCGGAGATTTTTAGTAACTATGACAAGCACTGAAAGAACCCAGAAATATTTACTCCAGTTTTAAGCAGTAACTATACAATAGTCATAACAAAACTTCCTCACATTCCTGCTTCTCTTCAATTGAAAAATTTGCCCAAAAATCCTTACGAGTCTACTTATAACTACAAGCTTCCTTACACACAACATTGTTCAAAGGCCAAGGTTAGTTTATTTGGTTTCGCTTTAAAATATGATGCACACTTGAGAGGCTATGCAAATGAAAATTTGGTTGATTTTAATGGCCTTTCAGAAAAAAAAAGCACCTCTACCAATTTTATCCTTAACCTTTGCTTTTAAAAAGTTAACCAGAGATTCAAGATTTAAGCAGAAACAGCATTCCTGGTTTTTCTATCTTCATAGCTGAGATTGATGCAAGTCTCAGTAGGATGCCATTTTGAAGTTTCCCAGAAAGAAATTCAGATTGGTTTGAGGACTTAGAATAAGGTCAGGAATGTATCATAAATGTAGAAATTTAGAATGCCAGTACATCAGTCAATACATTTTTTAAAGATTCCTGAAAAATCACATTTTGTTCTATTACCATAAAGAAATATACCAAGTTCCTAAAGAGTGTCATTTCAAAATGGCAGCCTACCACTTGTTACTTCCAGAAGTACAAATATTTTTAAATACTCAGTTCAGTTTAAAAAAAAAAAAACTGCCTAAAAGCATAGTACTAGTATTATACCAAATAAATTTCCTTCTTTTCTAAAGAATGCTACAAATTTCTTGACTTTCTTCCAGATTGACACTTTGTCTAAATTCTGGGAGCTCACAAATTTTAGGAAGTATAAAACTAGGCAATAATATCCAGAACTCAGTATCTGGCTTAACAAAACTGCAATTACACTTAGAGAAAGAGGCTATATTTTTTAATTCAGTCAATGATATTGGGGGGAGGGGTGTTAAGTGGCTACTTCATTTAAGGTATACTTTAAATAACAGATTTGGCATTTTCACTATGCTGAAAAATTCAAGGGATGTGTGTTTCAACTGTCTTCAATCTGAAGCTGACAATGTTGGGAGTCAAGAGAACTTCAGTTATCCTTTGCAGATGTTCCACTTTTGGTACCTAAAACTTACTAAACTTTTTTTAAAGAGTCCAGGACCCAAAGTGCTGTTGCCAAACGAACCGTACGTTCAAGGTAGTTCTACCAAAATTAGAGTTGAGATATTCAAGAAAGGCCTAAAACCTACTGAAGCTGCAGATAAGTAGTTTTAGTTTCAGTCTTCCTCAGAAAAACAATGTAACAAGTTTCAGTCTCCTGAAATGTGAGCTATTAACAGTAACTATGTCACATTAAGCCTCGGCTAATACACTATGTATGGCCAGTCTCTGGAAGGTAAATAATTCTAATCTGGATCACAGAAAACTGACCTCTCCAAAAATTACCAGTTTTAGTTTTTTAAGTTTGCCTCTCCTTACTCAATGTAACCAAAGTATCTACTATTTCTTTTTAAATCTAAAACAAACCCAAGTAAACTAATGATGCCATAGTAAGCAGAGAAAAGGAGTATCACTCAAATTCAAGGGGGGGGGGGGGGGTGTTAGGTTTTGAGATTCCCCTTACCTGGGTCACTTATTACAAGAAAGGGGGGAAAAGTTTCGTGGCAAAGGGATTAAGGCTGCTTTTCAGTCAAACGAATGACAAGCAGTTTTATTTCCAGGGGGTCTCCCTTTTTTGCTTTTCTTCATATCCCCAGAGCCTAGCACACAGTAGACACTTACTCAGTGCCAGGGCTTATTTACTAGAAAAAGCTCTACAGGGACCTACAGGATTGGCACATAGTAGGCCCTTACTAAGTGCTAGCTCACTTGTCTACTATAAAAAGTAAAATCTAGAAAGAGACCTGAAGAATAAACACACACACTAAGTGCCAGCTGACTTTGACTACTATAAAGCAAGGTCCAGAAAGGGACCTCAAACAGTGGCACACAGTAGGCACTTACTGCATGCCAGTTGGCGTGACTACTACACTGGCACACAGCAGGCACTTACTGCATGCCAGTTGGCTTGATACTAAAAAGCAAGGTCCAGAGAGGGCCCTCGAGGACCGGCACACAGTAGGCACTTGGCCCGCCCCCGTGAGCGGGTGGGCACCCGACAGGCGCCCCGGCCCGGAGGGGCAGCAGAGGCTTCGATCACACCGAGGCCTACAAGTGTCCGGCTCGCAGGGCGGGAGCAGGGGAGCTGTGATGCGCCCCCAGCGGGGAGGGGAGGGGCAGCACGTGTGAGTGTGAGAGAATGTGTGTGTGTGTGTGTGTGTGAATGTGAGTGTGAGTGTGTTCGCGTGCGCGCGTGGACGTGGGGACGCGCGGCTGTCGAGGACGGCGTGGGGGCCGCCCTCCTCTCTGGAGTAACTCGGCCCGCCGGGCCCCCAGCGCTGACAACGTGCGCGGCGCGGCGGGGCGGGGCGGCCCCCCCCCCCCCGGGCAGCGGCGCGGCGCGGCCCGGCCCAGGCTCCAGCCCCCAGGCCTTCCCGCCGGGCCACGAGCGGGGAAGAAGTGGGCCGGGGCCCGGGCCCTCCCTGCCCGCCTGCCTGCCTGCCTCCCTCCGCGACCCGGGAAGAGGCGCCTCCGATGGCCACGGGACACCCCCCCCTCCCCCGCACCCCTCCCCCAGCCCGCGTCCGCGTTCCGGAGCTGACGCGGCGGGCGACTCGCCGGGCCCCCGCTCCGGCCGGGCTCACCTCAGGCGGCTCCGGGGGCGCTGGACACAGGCAGGCTCCTGGGTCCCGGGCTCTCCCTCTCCTCGTCCCTCCTCCCCCTTCTCTCGCTCTCTCTTCTCTCTTTCTTTCTCTTCTCTCTCTCACTCCCTCTCTCTCCTCTCTCTCTTCTCTCTCTCTCTTCTCTCTCTCTTCTTCAGTTAACTCCGCTTGTTTCTCCACAAAATGGCGCCGGAGGTCGCGCGCTCACGTCGCGGCCTTTCCCCTCCCCGTTTCCATTTCACCATTCGCTGCCTGCACGGGGCGGGAGGTCCTGTACCTGGACCAATCACGGTTCCAGACCTGTGACTTATATCCAATCAGCGACCCGGGACCGCGGTTTTAAACCAATCACATGCTATCACTCGAGGAAAGTAAGGAAGAAGCCCGGCTCTTTTTATCAACCACCAATCCAAACTAATCTTTCGCGGGCCTTGGCCAATGGCCGCTCACCCGTCCCTCGGGAGCTGGAGTCAGGCAGCTCGCGCCTGCGCTCATGAATCGGGCCAATGAGAGTGCGCCTGTGCTTCGATTTGGGGCTTCTCGGACATCCCGCCTGCTCTTGAGAGCTTCGACCAATAGGGTGGCGGCCCTGCATCCCTGAGCAACAATAAATGAAGGGGGGGAGGACGGGCGGGATGTGGGGAGAATAAAATGACCACAGGCGGGAATTTCTTCTGCACTAACATCGGTTTTCTCTCTTCCCTTCTTTCGAAAGTAATATAGCTCAGGTGTCCCCATTCAAGAGACCAGAGTGACAGTGTGGATTCCCCTCTTCCTCTTCTCTTGGAGTGATGAGGGCCATCCACACTCCCAAGCAACCCCATTACAAATACCTCCTTTTGACTGCTCCCCTCCACCTCCGGACTACATTTCCCGTAGTGCAACGCAACCTCGGGCGCGGGAGGGTGGAAGAACGAGTGCTTGCGCGTTGCATTCTGGGAGACGTAGTTTCCTCAGAGGTTAAAAGTTGTAGGAAGAGTAGTCCTTGGAGCGAGGCATGCTGGGAGCTGTAGTCTGTTGTGCTTTATACCTGGCCTTTAAAGAGAAAGGTTCCAGGCTACCCTAGTTTCCCCTGGACCTAGGCGTCTTCCCCATATCCGGTCTACATGAGGTGCAGGACCTCAGTAAGGGCCTGCTTCTTGTAATGGGACCCCAAGCATCCTCAGAAATACCGACTGAGAGAGAGAGGCAGAAGAAGCCTTGTAGATCAGCTGGTCAAAACCTGAGGTTCGAAGGGACCTGCCCAAAGTCACCGGGCTGGGAAGGGTCCTTTGACTGTGGAACCTCGAAGCTGGAAAGGACGTCAGAGACCCCCTAAATCCGATTGAATTCAACAGGTCCCCTTACTTTACAGATGACCTGTCCAGGCTTAGGCAGATGCGAGTTAGCCGGCGTTAGGATGTGGACCCAGACCCCTAACACCAAATCCTGGGTTCTTTCCCTGACTATCCCACTTCCTTTGTGAGCCCCCGGCCTTCCACCCTTCTGTAAAGCTGGCGCTCGGAAGGGCGGTTGCTGCCAGCCACTGGCCGAGAAACATTTCTGCTCCTGAGAAGGAAGTGTCGGAGAAATCACTCCTACCTACCCCGACGTCATTAATAGTAGATGCTAGGGTGGCTGTAGTCATCCATTCCCAAACGACTGCACAAGGGACAGGACTGAGCACAGAGTGTTCTGTCTTAGGAGACTTTCCTCCCAGCAGCCCACCCCAACCTCTCTCCAAAAGTCCCTTTTCCACAGAGTCCAGGTACAATCTCTTCATTATACATCCTCACTGAGGAAAATTCCTGAAATTTGCTTTCAACCCCCTTTTGTGTTATAAATGTTTCTTTAGCAGGGAAACAATAATAATAACAGATAGCATTTATGTAGTGCTTTACAAATATTATCTCATTTGATCCTCAAAACAACCCTGAGAAGTAGATGGTGTTATTATCTCCATTTTACAAATGAGGAAACTGAGGCAGACAGTAGTGAAGTGATTTGACCATGGTCACACAGCTAGGAAATACTTGAGGTTGGCTTTGAACACAGGTGTTTCTGACTTCAAGTCCAATGTTCTGTACAATGAGCCAGATATATAAACATTTCAGAAGTAGGCAAGACTAATTAGTAGATTCATTAATTGACAACTGGTACCTAATCATTGCTTCAACAAATATTTATCAAGTACTTACTATGACTCTTTGATGCTTCATCACGGGGCAGGGGCAAGAGTCAGTCCTCAGGCATTTATTAAACACTTCCTGCTTACTAGTCATTATGCTAAATATTCCGGATACAAACAAAGGTAGAAACAGTTCCCGCTCCCAAGGAGCTTCCATTCCAATGGGGGAGACCATGTGTAAAGAACTATATACATAAAACACCCCTGGAGAGGAAATGGAATATAATCTCAGAGGGGAAGACGCTAGCAGCTTGGAGGGTAGGGGAAAGCCTCCTGCAGAAGGTGGGATTTGAGCTGCTTGGAGTAAGAGTATTACAGGCAAGGGTAAGAGCTGGCACAGAGGTACAGAAAAAGGGCACAGACTGTCTTCTGTAAGGGACAGCAAGTAGCTTACTGGAGCTAACTCATCGGCTGCATGAAGACAACTGCAAGTATCAGAAGCCTGCAAAAATAACAAGGTGGTGGTTTGTTGTTTTTCTTGTTTAGTTGGGTCCAACTCTTTGTGACCCTATTTGGGGTTTTCTTGGCAAAGATACTGGAGTGCTTTGCCATTTCCTTCTCCAGCCAATTTTACAGATGAGGAAACTGAGGTAAACAGTGACTTGCTTAGGGTCACATAGCGTCTGAGCTCGAATTCAAACTCAGGTCCCGACTCCAGGGCCAGTGTGCTATCTACTGTACCACCTAGCTGCCAGTTTGTAAAGGACTTTAAATGGCAGAATGTGACACCACCACCACCACCACCACCACCCCCTCCTCAAGAGCTAGACCAATGGAACACAAGTTGTGGGAAGTTCTACCAAGATGCAGAGGTTTCCAATTTGAGCCCTGGGAGGAAGAGTGTCTTTTGTCCAAGGACCAGCCTGGCTAAGTAGGATTAAGGCTCATCACCAGCTAAGTGATAACCAGCTAAGCAATGAATTTTTTGGCCATGGTGCACCCATACTATGAGCAAAGCATTGTGCTAATTTCCCAAGGGGGTGTCTTACCCTTCTATTAGACCGTGAACTCCATGAAAATAGAAACTTCATGGAATCTCAACTTTGTATCCCTGAGCAACTAGCATAGTATTGTGCATGAAGCAAATGTTTAATAAATATCTTTGAATGTTTGTTGTTATTGTTGTTATTTGTCCTTCTTTCTCAAAGAGGACCATTCCAGAATGGGTGGACATAGATGGATAAACTAAATGTTAGAGAGGATAAGACTCATTTGTTTAAGATTTAAGTAAGTGATATAGATAAGACTATGTAGGAGAATGAAACCTAGAAGAATAAGGGGAGGTCCCTGCCCTCAGGGAACACACAGCTGGATAGAGCTGTTAGTTTAAATCAGACCCCATACCTGACCTCTAAGTGCCAATATATGGCAGATATTGACCAAGGCTGGATCCCCTTTATAAAAGCAAAAGTATAAATTGTAATTTGCTGTAACACATAGAAGGTGAGATAAGTTTCAGGAGGAAAGGGTCTAAACTATAATGAGATTTAATAGGAAGATGGGAAAGCCTAGGAAATCTTCATAGAGAAGATAGCATCTGTGCTGGGCTAGGTGGATCCTTGAAGAATAGGAAGGATTTTAGCAAGAGGAGATAGAAATGGGGAGGGGAAGTGGGGTGGCATTCCAAGCATAGGTGTGGAAAGATATGAGCAAAGTCTTAGAGGCAGGAGGGAGTATGATGCATGGAGGGCACCCAGCTGTTCCACAGCTATAGACACAAGTAACTCTATTACAGCAAAAAATTAAACAGGCAAAAGAATAATAACGTCTGGCACTTATAGAATGCATTAAGGTTGCAAAGTGCTTTGCATATGTTTTCTCATTTGATCCTCAGGTAGGTGCTATGATTATTATTTTATAGATGAGGAAGCTGAGTCACAAGCTAAGTGACCCATCCAGGCTCACACTCACTAAGTGTCTCAGGTAGTATTCAAATCCAGGTCTTCCAGACACCAAATCCATAACTCCATTCACTTTGACCCCTACCTGCTTAATGATAATAAGCATCATGAAAGAGGTGTATACATCCCTCTTACCTTCTATGGGAATGCAGAGCATAATCTGGGATCAGCTTAACTCAGAGCCTTTACTTTGATTTTGAGTGTTAGCAGATAAAAATATTGATTGAAGTTGGATTCCTTCTGTGGAAGCTTGAAATTTAAGAAGTTTAAATACAATCACTAACTGGACACTAATGACTAATGGTGGATGGGAGAATCCAGTGTAAACAAACAGAATTGAGCTGGCAACAGAAGAGGAAGCAGGAGAGGGAAGAAGCCTGTCTATGTTCTTTCCCAAACTCCAGACTTTGTACTCTGTTTCTCTCTACCATTGACAGATGGATATCTTGAGTCCTTCAAGTATATGGATGGTATCATGTACCAATATACAATAGATACTAAGAGCTCACAACTATACAGGGCTTTAACATCTTTGGACCTCGAAAGGGTGGAATAGATGGTACAAGTATTATCACACTGTGGAAGCATATTCAAAACTTTTTCAGTTCAACTGAAAATATCAAGAAATAATATGTTCTCTAGGCTAACACTCTCATCAGACTTTTCCCTTTGGGAAAGTAGACAGAACAAAAGCAAAGGAAAATTTCTTAGGGAAATGGATTAAGAGTAATAATCCATTTTAACCCAATCTATCTAAATAGAGTAGCCAGCCCAAGTCATTGATTGGCTCCATTACCTGTTACCTAGGGCAAGTATCCTCTTTTCCATTTCAGAATTAACATATCAATCACAGGAAAGAAGCCCTTTCAGTCCTTAAAGGGGGAGGTCTAGGAAGAAATTGTATAGAATAGAGTATTATGTCCAATTTATCACATATATAGTAGTTTGCACGTTGACTCCCCCATAAGACTATGAGCTACTTGAGGGAGGGACTGATTTTTTTTTGCCTTCCTTTGTATCCCCAGCACTTAGCACAATACCTGGCACTGTGAAGACACTTAATAAATGCTTGTTGACTGACAACTAATATTTGTTAATAATAATAATAATAATATCAGCCTTTACATAGAGCCTTCTTTGTGCCAGGAACCATAAAGTACTTTATAAATATTAACTTATTTGATCCTCACAACTCTGAGAAGTAGGTGCTATTATTATCACTGTTTCACAGTTGAAAAAATTGAGGCAGAGGTTAAATGATTTGCCCAGAGTCATACAGTGTCTGAAGCCAAATTTGAACTCAAGTCTTCCTGACTCCAGGCCCAACATTCCACCCGCTGCTCCACAGAGCCTCAGAAAAGCCAAGTGATTGGCAAAGTGGCATATCACTGAACCCTGGTTTTCTAATTCTGAGTCCAGCATTTTTGGTCTTGCTTACTATATATAGATACACTCAGGAAAATCTATACTATCTATGGTCAATGTAACAAGCACTTATTAAGCACCTACTGTGTGCTAAGAACAGAAGAATATGTTTCCCATCCAACAGTTTTAAGGATTTCCTCTGGAACTGACATCAAAAGGAGAAGGAAAATAAGGACTCAGGACAAAAATCTTAGAGGCAGAACCAGAATCTTTGGGAGCCATTCAGAAAGCTGTTTCTTTGGGTCATTTCATTCTGATTTCCTGTTGCTATACTGAATTACATTTGTGTGAACCTGAACTTCATAGCATCATAAATTGTGGGCTTAGAAAACATCTGAAGAGTCCCTTCACCCTCCCCAGCCAACATGGGTCGAGTTTGGACCAAGACTGTGAAGAAGGCAGTGTGAGTCATCATTGAGAAGTACTATACCCGCCTGGGCAATGACTTCCACACCAATAAGAGCGTGTGCGAGGAGATCACCATCATCCCCAGCAAGAAGCTCCGCAACAAGATCGCGGGCTATGTTACTCATCTGATGAAGAGGATCCAGAGAGGCCCTGTGAGAGGTATCTCCATCAAATTGCAGGAAGAGGAAAGAGAAAGGAGAGATAACTAAGTCCCTGAGGTTTCTGCTTTGGATCAGGAAATCATTGAAGTAGACCCTGATACCAAAGAAATGTTGAAACTCCTGGACTTTGGTAGTCTGTCCAACCTGCAAGTTACCCAGCCCACTATTGGGATGAACTTCAAAACACCAAGAGAATTGTTTAATATTTACTTCTGCTTTCTTTCCAATAAACTTGGAAACCCCAAAAAAAGAAAACATCTGAAGAAACCGAGGCTTAGAGAAGTAGTATGACTCCAAGATCACACTGCTACTTTTTGTAGTCACAAAGAACCAGACACCAAGGGGGTGTCCATCAAGGAGAAAATGACTGAACAAAGGCATAGGAATGGGATGGAATATTATTGTACTATAAGAAATGATGAAAGGCATGAGTTCAGAGAAACCTGGAAGATCTGCATGAACTGACCCAGAATAAAGTAAGCAGAGCCAGCAGAACAATTTATACTGTAATCATAAAATTACAAAAAATTAACAAATTGGAAAGATTTCAGAAATCTGATCAAGGTAATGATCAGCCATGATTCTATAGAACTGATTTCTAAGCATGCTCCCCAGACTCAAGATGTAGATTGAAACATACATTTTTGACATAGCAAATGCAACCATTTGCTTTGTTTGGCTATGCATATATCTTATAAAGATTTTGTTGTCCCCCCCACCATGGGGAGGAGTGGAGTGAAAAGAGACTTGAGCTGAATTTTGCAGAAGTCCAAGGAAGCTACAAAGCAAAGGTGAGGACGAGAACATTCCAGGCACAGGGCACAGCTAGGGCAAAATTACAGAGGCAGGACTGATGAAGGACCAGAAAATAAAACAGTGAGGCTAGAGTGGAGAATTCATGGAGGGGAGTAAAATGTAAAAAGACTAGAAAGGCAAGAAGGGGCCTGGTTGTAAAGGGCTTTAAAAGCCAAATAGAGGATTTTATATTT
This sequence comes from Vombatus ursinus, assembly GCF_900497805.2. Taxonomy (NCBI): domain Eukaryota; kingdom Metazoa; phylum Chordata; class Mammalia; order Diprotodontia; family Vombatidae; genus Vombatus; species Vombatus ursinus. Next base: position 1,312,234 of record NW_020952293.1, read on the forward strand.
GATCCTAAAGATAATAGGAAGCCATTGGAAGTTATTGAGTTACAGGGAGTGACATGATCAGGCTTGTGCTTTAGGAAAATCACTTTAGCAATTGAATGGAGGACAGATTGGAAGCAGGAGGGATGAGATCAAGGACACGTGCGGAGGGATTTGCCTTGGCAAGGAGAAGAGCTACCTCTATTAAAAACAGGAGCAAAGGAGGAAATTGTGGGGGAAGATTTCTAAGTGATATGAGAAAAAGAGAAAAGGAAAAGAGGTCGCTCTCAGCAAATGGCTTATGTCTTCTCAGTGAAGTAAGAGGTGAGGTTCTCAATTGAAAAGGGGAAAAGGAGTGAAGATTGAGGAGAGATGAAAAGGTTTGTTATAGCTTTGTGAGTTAGCAGGATAGAGAATTGATTAAGTAAGAGTAGCATAATTGCCTTGCTGCAGTGAGAGCCTAGCTGAGATAATGGAACATAAATTTCTAGTGGACCATGAGCATGATTTTGTGGTCCCTTCAACAACACAGGAACAAGAGGGATGGTGGGGTTGTGGGTTTTGGTTTTTGGTTTTTTGGTTTTTTTTGGAAAAGTGAGAATGATGATAGGACAAGGATCTGAGGGAAGGCAGAGACTGTCGCTTTTCAAAAGTGTATCCTTGGCACTTCAAGCTGTGCCTTGTATATAGTAGGTGTTCAACAAATACAAATTTGTTTCATCAAATTTTCTGAGTTTATGTCTTAATCCAAAGAGGAATGGAGATGAATGAGTTAAAAATCATTTAAGATCTTTGAGGTCCTGGGTTGGAAGGGGCTGAAGCCAATGGTAATATTATTGTTATATCCTGAGGTCAGCTGCCCTTTGACTTTTGCCATTACTCTTTCCAAGAGTCTACCCCACCCCCTGTCTGGCCAACATTTGTTTAAAGATGGTTCTCAGCCTAGGCCTGGGTTTTATCCAACATGCAGCGAAACAAAGAGCAGTAGCATCACTTGATTCTACCAGAGGTTGTGAGATGGTGATTTGTCTCCATCCCTTTTTTTAAACCTGGGGTCCATGGACCCTGATTTTAGAAGGTCCATGAACTTGGAAGGGAAAAAAAAAGAAATTACAATTTTATTTTCCCTAACCTTTGGTTTCCTTTGTTAATCCTATATATTTTATTTTACACGTTTAAAAACATGATTCTAGGGAGTCCCTAGGCTTCCCCAGACTTCCGGAGGGGTCCAGGATACAAAAAAAAAAAGTTAAGAACTCCCCCTTTTAATGGATTGCAGCTATGTGGTCAATAGGGATAACTCCCTGTTCTTTCTCCTCCCAACTCCCAAACTGTGAGCCAGAGAGGGAAAGTAATTGAATCATAAAATGTTAACCCCATAAGGGATCTTAGAGATACTTTTATCCAATCCTTTCCCTGTCCATTCTCCACTATACAGAGAGAGAAAGTGAAAGTCTTCCGAGGTGATTTAAGAATGACTTTAAAAGATCTGAAAAGAAGGCAGGTCTTAAACCCAGGTGCCCCTAAATATAATTCCTGATGCTTTTCTCTGCTCAAAACCTATTTTTTTTTTTTTTTTTTGCTAGAGGTAATGCCTCTATTGTTTTGAGTCTAGAGTAAAAAGAATTCCCATCTTAATTCTCATTCCCTAATCTGCTCAATACACTACCCCGCACACCCCGACGGAGCCAGATTAAAGAGTATTGGCAGCCCCTCCCCCCAGCTACCCCAACACCTCCCCCGTTGAGCTCTTCCAGCTGGGCCCACTAGATAAACAGCTGGACTTCTTTAGGATCCAAAAACCAGTGGGGAGAATGCTGCAATTAACTATGAGTGATTCCAAGGCCCTTCAGCTCTAGCCGGAAAGCTGGGAAAAGAGGGCAGTAGCAGAAATTTTCCCTTACCCTTTACCCCTAGACCAACCATTCTTCCTAAGGCTTATACACAGGGTTCTTTGAATCACTTGATAACTCACCTATTATGTGTCTTGAGGTTCAAAGGTATTCGGGATGTGTCAGCCAGCTGTTAATTACTCACTAGGTCTCTCTTTTAATAATTAGTTTTGCATCCAAGGATCTAGAAGTGCCTTCCAACCTCACTAATTGTTACTCACAACAGCCGGGAGGGGAGATAAGTAGTGAGGAGCAAATTGTTATTTAATAGGGGGTAGGTGCAGAGCTAATGACAGAATTCTTAGTTCAGGTTAGGATCTAAGCCATAAAAATTCTTGGAAGAAAAGTAGGAGAACAATATAAGTCCTTGCTGTGGTTGTTGTATTATTATTATTACTAGTCTCATCTGTAGATGGGGGCAGTGGGGTACATAGGAGAGTGGAGTCAAGGAAAGAGGTCAAGATTTAGAGTCAGAGGAACTGGGTTTGAATTCTGCTTTTTTGACCATTGCCTTGGGTAAATCCCCTAACTTCTTGAGGATTTTGATACCTCATCTGTAAAATGAAGGCCCTAGAAAAGATGGATGTGCCTAAAGTCCTGCCACCATTTTATTGTTCTATGCTCAAAGGTTCTTTTCAGCTCTTTGACTTTGGGCAAAGGCCCACCCCCATTCTAATCTCAATTTCTCAAATGAAAGTGTTGGCCTAGATCAGGGGTGGGGAACCTGTGGCTTAGAGGCCAAATGAGGCCCTTGAGGTCCTCAAGTGTGGCCCTTTGACTGAATCCTGGACTTGAGGCTGGCAGGTTCCCCATGCCCCCCAAGGTTCTTTCTAGCTCTAAATTCTGTACAGATGTAGAAAGGGAAAACAGCCTGCTTAGTGCAGAAATGGCTTCCTCCAGAAATCCCTCCCCTCTCTTTCCCTGCTAGCAAGACACCTGGATTCTGATCCCAGCTCTGACTACTGATGCATACGAGACTAGATGTCCAAAGCTGAATTCATCATCTTTCCCCCTAAACTATTCCTCTCCCTAAGGACCCTATTATTGTCGAGGCCACTGCCATCTTCACGATCACCCAAGCTTGCTACCTACACGTAACGTCTTCAACTCCTCACTCTCTCACCTCACATGTCTAATCTGTTGTCAACACCTATTGATTTTACCTTTGTAACATCTTTATATTATGCCCCTTCTCTCTTCTGACACTGCCATCACCTTATCACCTCATATGTGGACTACTGCAGTAGCCTGCTAGTTGGTCTTTGTAAAGTGCTTAGCACAGTGTAGGTGCTCAATAAATGCTTATTCCCTCTTCACACAATAAACTCCAGTGACTCCTTATTACCACTAAGAACAAAGATGAAATCCTCAGTTTGGCTGTTAAAGCCGTCTGTAATTGGAAATTGAGGGAATGCCCATCAGTTGGGGAATGGCTGAGCAAGTTGTGGTATATGAATGTAATGGAATACTATTGTGCTATGCTGACTTCAGAAAAACCTGGAAAGACTTATATGAACTGACGCTGAGTGAAATGAGCAGAACCAAGAGAACACTGTACACAGTAACAACCATATTGTGTGATGATCAACTATGGTAGACTTAGCTCTTCCCAGCAATGCAAGGATCCAAGACAACTCCAAAAGACTCATGATGGAAAATGCTATCCACAGCCAGAAAAAGGAACTATGGAGTCTGAATTCAGATCAAAGCAACTATTTTCACTTTTTGTTTGTTTTTCTAGTGGTTAAAACCTTTTGTTCTGTTTCTTCTTTCACATCATGACTAATGTGGAAATTGTGTTTAACATGTTTGCACATGTATGACCTATATCAGATTGCTTGCTGTCTTGGGAAGGGGGAGGAGGGGGAGGGGGGAAAGATGGAGAAAAATTTGGAACTCAAAATCTTATAACAATGAATGTTGAAAACTATCTTTATGTATAATTGGAAAAAATAAAATACTATGTATAGAAAGCCTTCTATAACCTGACTCCTTTTTACTTTCCTAGTCTTCTCATACCTTATAACACAACCTATTCCCACCTGCTCTTTGATCCAGTAACACTGGCAGTCTTGAGGTTCCTTGAACACCCTACACCCCGTGTTTGGTGTTCTCCACGCCTGGAATTCTCTCCCTCCTCATTGCAGCTATAGGACTTTCCCAGCCTCCTTAAAAACCTAGCTAAAATCCTAGCCTTTTCTTTTCCCCCTTAATACTAGTTACCTCTCTCTGTAATTATCTGTAATTTATCCCGAATATACCTTGTTTGTATGTAGTTTGCATGTTGTCTCTCATTAGACTGTGACCTCCTTGAGAGCAGGGACTGTGCTTTTGTCTTTCTCTGTATCCCCAATGCTTACCACAGTGCCTAACACATAGTAGGTGTTTAATAAATGCTGGCTGACTTAACTATCTGGCCCTCCCCTCTTTTCTACGCTGACTCATGGGCCTTTGTCTCAGTCAGCACCCTGATTCATTGATGTTCTCCCAAAGCCTCCTCTGATTAGTAGTACGAGAAATAACACTATCTAAAATTGGGTCATGATTACTTACAGCAAATGGATTATTGCTCCAACATCTGGATCAGAGTATTTAGAAAAATCTTGATATACTCTCATGTGACCAGAAGGAATATTTATGCCAGTATTTTTGTGTATACATAAAAAAAATTTTTTTGTATGCCAGTATTTTTGTGACCATACGTAAATGGACATCATTGCATTCGGATGAGTAGTTGTTAGGGCAGCATTCCATTTGTTTATTAATAACAAAAAGTCATCCACCCAACTGGTTATAAGCTCCTTCAGGGAATGACTGGAGTTTTATTCATCCATTCCATAGGAAGCAGGTTCTGCCTTCCAAAGAATCACAGAGCTAAAAGGGACCAACCCAGATTTGGAAGAGGCAATCTGACCCGACCTTTGTCTGAAGAGAAATCCCCTCTACAGTATGACCAATTGAATACCAACTACTTACCAAGGCAACAAATTCCTTTTTTGGAGAGCTTTATTGTTAGGATGTTTTTCTATAGATCACAACTCAATTAGCCTCTCTACCAGCTGGAATCATATATATATATATGAATTTAGGAATCATATATTTTATTTAGGAATCATATATATATATATATGTATTTAGGCAATGAGGTTAAGTGACTTGCCCAGGGTCACACAGCTAGTAAGTGTTATGTGTTTGAGGTTGGATTTGAACTCAAGTCCTCCTGAATCCAGGGTTGGTGCTCTATCCACTACGCCACCTAGCTGCCCCTAGAATCATATTTTGAAGGGCTCTAAATGCCAACAGAGGACTTTGTGTATAAACCTAGAGACCATAGGGAACCACAGGAATCCCTAGGGCAGAGGCGTGATGTGACCAGCTCTATGCTTTAGGAATGTTGGTGGTGGAGGGGAGAGATTTGAGGTAGGGTGACACTCCTCAAGGCAAGAATGATGAGGACCGGAACTCAGGTGTGGGTAGAGAGGAGGGCGTGGGTACAAAGGTGTGCTGGTAAATGTTTAAGAGTCTGCTAGGGGGGGGGGGGAAGGGGATGTATGCAGGACATACTTTTAAATTTAATCTGCATTGGTTCTCCGATCAGAGAACCAATCTTAAGTCTGGTCAATCAACAAAACAATAAACTAAGCCCTAACCTGTACTAGCCTTTGCTAATTTCCGAGGTGTAAATGTTCACACTGAAAATTTTACAACTGGCTCTTTGCAGTCAGTAGGAGCCTGGTGCCAGGGCTCAATCACATCCTAATGGCTAAGGAGATGAATCGGGGTAGGGGCACTCATTGACCAACCTAACAGGGAAAGAAGTCAGGTCCTTCTTTGATAACTTCGAAGACCTGATCTGATAGGACACAGGATCGCCGGTACTGGGGAAATAAAGACATCCCTGGGCCAAAGACATCAGCAAAACCAGGAAGCAAACTGGAATATACGACAAGCTACCAATATCTTAGAGGGAAGGGTCAGCCCCAGAGAAAGTGGGAGATATTGAGGAGGTAGAATCAGTAAGTCCTGGCAACGGAGGGAGGAGAGAGTAAGTATGAAGCATTGAGAATGACTCCCACGTGAGCAGGAAAGAAGCACCCACTCACCATGTTAAGCACCAACCAGCACTATGCTAAGTGTTTCACAAATATCTCATTTGATCCTGACAATAACCTTGTGAGATAGGTGTTATTATGATTCCCATTTTACAGTTGAGGAAACTGAGGCAAACAGAAGTGAAGTGACTTGCTGCTAGTGTCTGAGGCCTGATTTCGACTTTTTTGTTCATTTGTTCATGACCCCATTTGGGGTTTTCTTGGCAAAGATACTGGAGTGGTTTGCCGTTTCCTTCTCCAGCTCATTTTACAGATGAGGAAACTGAGGCAAACAAGGTTAAGTGACTTTCCCAGGGTCACACAGCTAGCAAGTATCTGAGGCCTGATTTGAACTTAGGAAGATGAGTCTTCCTGACTCCAGGCCCAGTGCCATCTAGCCTTCCAAATATTATTGTTCAGTCTTGTCCAACTCTTTGTGATCCCATTTGGGATTTTCTTGGCAAAGATACTGCAGTGATTTGTCATTTCCTTCTCCAGTGGATTAATGCAAACAAAGGTTAAGTGACTTGCCCAAGGTCACACATCTCCATTTGAATTTAGAATTTCCTAACTCCAGGTCTCTTCCTCAATCCACTGTGCCACCTGGTGGCCATGGTAGCACAATGCATCAGTGCTCTCAGCAAATACAATTTCATCCAGCAAAGGTTGACCATCACCAGACTTAGTTGATAATCTCAGGGAGATGCCTGAGACATATAGGGGCCACACAGATAATTAGTGTCAGAGGTGAGATTTCAACCCAGGTCTTCCAGACTTAGCCCACTACTCTTTCCATTGAGTTAAACTGTCTCTGTATACCTTGCATGTAGTAAGTGCTTAATAAATAAATATTTTGGACAACTAGGTGGTGCCATAGTGCATAGAATGCTGGGCTTGGAGTCAGGAAGATTCTCCTTCCTGAGTTCAAATCCATCCTCAGACACTTACTAGCTGTGTGACCTTGGGCCAGTCATTTAACCCTGTTTGCCTCAGTTTCCTCATCTGTAAAATGAGCTGGAGAAGGAAATGGCAAACCACTCTAGTATATTTGCCAAGAAAACCCCAAATGGAGTCACGGAGAGTCAGACACTACCAAAAACAACTGAACAACAACAAAAACATTTTTTAAAATGGTGGTGCCCTTGTCAGAAATAGGAAAGTCCAGAGGGGGGATGCCCTTAGGAGGACTTGGTTTTGGAAATGTTTGTATTTGAGATGCCTATCCAAGCAGAGAGAGGGACGGTGATTGAAGGGACAAATTCCTGGAGAAGACAGGATTAAGGAACAAGTAGAGAGATTCTAGCCTTATCATTCCACCAGCACTGCTCTCTCCTCCTTACCACATCCAGCGGCCTCTCCTCCATCCTCATTCTCCTTGACCTCTCTGCAGCCTCCAACACAGTTGATCACTCTTTGCTCCTTAATACTCTCTTCTCTCTAGGTTTTTAGCACACTCCTCTCCGCTGGTTCCCCTCCTACCTCTCTGACCACTCCTTCTCTGTCTCCTTTGCTGGATCCTCACCCAGATTACACCTTCTAACCATTGGTGTCCCTCCCGGTTCTGTCCTGGGCCCTCTTCTCTTCTCCCACTATACTACTTCCCTTGATGAGCTCATCAGCTCCATGGAGCTCTCACAACTACCTTTCCTGCCCCAAACTCCCTGGTGACCTCCAATCTCAAATATCCAACTGCCTTTCAAACATCTCCCACTGAGATGTCCTGTAGACATCTCAAACTCAGTATGTCCAAAACAGAACTCGTTAGCTTTCTCCCAAAATCCTCACCCCTCCTACTTGCCTTATTGCTATAGAGGGTGTCACCATCCTCCCAGTCCCTCAGGCTCAAAACCTAGGAGTCAACCTGGGTTCCTCACTGTCTCTCATCCCCCATATCTAATCTGCTGCCAAGGCCTATTCTCTCTCCTGCAGTCTCTCCCCTGAATGTCCCCTTCTCTCCTCTGATACTGCCACCACTCTACTGCAGACACTCATCACCTCACCTCCTGGACTATTGAAATAGCTGCAGGTGCGATGACCAATATTGATGAACTTAACCCTTCCCAGCAATACAAGGATCTAAAACATCTCCAAAGGCCTCGTGATGGAAAATGCTATCCACATCCAAAGAAAGAACTATGGAGTTTGAATGCAGATCAAAGCATACTATTTGCTATTTTTTTTTCTTCTGTTGAGTTTTGTTTCCTCTTTCTGGTGGTTCCTCCTATTGGTTCTAATTCTTACAACATGACTAATGTGAAAATATGTTTAATAGGAATGTATATGTATGGCCTATATCAGATTGTGCACCGTCTTGGGGAGGGTGGTGGGGAGGAAGGGGGAGAAAAATTTTAAACTCAAAAGCTTATGGAAGTGATTGTTGATAAGTCAAAATAAATTAATTTTAAAAAAGAAAAGAAATAGCTGCAGGTAGGTCTGCCTGCCTCATTCACCTACGCACCAGATAATAATCTGGTCATGTCAGCCCTCTCTCCCTACTCAAGAAATGTCAATGGCTCCCCATTGCCTCTCAGATCAAATACAAAATGCTCTGTTTGGCATTCAAAGCCCTACGTAGGGGCAGCTAGGTGGCACAGTGGATAGAGCACTGGCCTTGAAATCAGGAAGACCTGAGTTCAAATCCGGCCTCAGACCAAACACTTGACACTTACTAGCTGTGTGACCCTGGGCAAGTCTCTTAACCCCAATTGCCTAAAAATTAAAAAAAAAAATACAAAGCCCTACGTAACCAACTCCTCCCTCCTCCCACACTCACCTTTCCGGTCTTCTTCTACTTTGTTCTACCACAGGTACTCTCAGCTCCTGTGACATTTGTTCATTCCATCACCAAGACACTCCATTTCTGGGCCTTCTTTCTGGCTGTTACCCATGCCTGGAACATTCTCCCTTCTCCACTGGCTTCCTTTAAGTCCCAACTAAAATCCATCTTTTAAGGGAAGCCTTCCCAAACCCCTTTTAATTCTAATGCCTGCTCTCCATTAATTATTTCCTATTTATTCTGTATACAGTGTACTTTTTTTAAATATTTGTTTTATGTTGTCTCCTCACAAGGACTATCTTTTGCCTTCCCAAACCCCTCTTTTCCCCTTTATTAATCACTCCCCTATTTATCCTGTATGTGGGAGTGCTTGTATATATTTGTTTGCTGTGTCCTCCCCCTACCAATAGATAATGAGCTCTGTTTGCCTCTTTTTGCATCTCCTGTGATTAGCACAGTGCCTGGCACATAAAAGATGCTTAATAAATGTTGATTGATTGATTGGTGTTTACCAGAAGAAGTCTTCTCCTCTGAGACCAGATCAAAGAGAGAGTAAATAGGTGGCCTATTGAGTTGATTCGAAGTATGGAATTGGGGAGGAGAGGCAGATCACAACAGATGAAGTAACACACTTTTATATTCATCCTCTCATTTTTGTTTCCATATTGTATTCTTGTCTCTTAAAAAAAATAAGTTAGTTGATGAATTTCCTGCACAGATACATAGGTCTCTTTAATTCAGTTCAATTCAGCAAACAATAAGTGACTACTCTATGCCAGCCGCTGTCTTTGGGCAGCTGTTCCTCTTCCTCCACATTGGAATTATTTCTATTTTTGGTTCTGAAGTCAGAGAACCTGAGTTCAAATCTCACCTTTGATGCTTATTACCTATGTGACCTTGGACAAGTCACTTAACCTCTATGAGCCTCAGTAAAATGGGGGTGGGTGAACTAGATGACCTCTGGAGCTAAATCTATGCTCCTATCATCTTATGAACCTCCAATCCCTCCCAAGCTGGTTTCTCTTAAATAATTTCAGGCCATGAGATCCAAGCTGCCCTTTCTATGAACCCTTTGAGATCTGACTAATGCCTGGATTTCCTCTCTTCTGTCACAAATTTGGAAATAGAGTGGTCACCTTCCCCTGAAATTCCAGTTCTTCCTTGTTGGTCAATATCAGGTCCAGAATGTCAGTTTCCTTCCTGACTTCCTCCACCATTTGAAAGAACAAGCAGTGAATATCTGAGCGACTCTTAAACATAATAGACTGTTAGAGTGCCAAGAAAACAGGGCTTTAAGGAGAGTGGTTTGCATTCTTCCTAACTGGGGAAAGAAAGGTTTATGCATCTGATAATTTTGGAGTCTAATTCTGTGTGGTTTGCTGAATGAGTAGGTGAGATGACTGACAAATGAGTTTGGTAGAGACTAGAAAAGGGAATTAGGTCCAAAATTATATAAGAAGATCCCAAACTGCTCCATACTACAAAAGTCCCTCTTTTCTTAACACCCGTGAAGTACCTGGGGTCCCCTTCACACGTGAGTTTCCTGACAGCTACTCCAGATGCAAGGAATAGTGGAGGGCAGCATCCACTCAAAGATCATAGCTATAAGCCCCCACCAATCTATTTCTTTAATACCCAAACAGAGGAAATATTAATTCAAAGCAAAAGATATTCAATCAATGACTAAAAAGATTTCCCCCTTATGTACACTTTCCCGTGGGTCACCACAAAATCAGGAATACACATGAGGAATACTCTTGTCCAGACAACATAAATGTAGGGAACATGTGGCCAGGAAATACCACGAGTCAGGGCAACTCCTTTTTCTGGTAGCTTTCCTGAAGTGGCACTGATTTCTTCCAGCAATATAATCGGGCTGAGATAATTTCTGCTGTTGTTACTGATCACAGCTGGCTGTCTCTGTTGAACTGCCGCTGCTTTCCAGTTATTTTGTATCCTGTTTCCCCCACTGGCGGAAGGGTCTATCAGCTCTTTTGTATGATAGCCTCAGGGGCTTTGTTAGCTCTTTTGAGATGAGGACCTTTGCCAATAATACCTAGCCAGAGAGTAGCCAACCTGCCCACTAATAGCTAGAGAAGCCTTAGTCATTTGAGGCTGTTTTTTGAACTACACTCCTCTGCTGCCACTTGAATCGCACCATTCTAAACTCTTATGTGACAAAAATCCTTTTAACTGCTGCCCTGGTTGCCCACCTGGGTCCCTGAAAATCATTCCTGGAGTTCTCAGTAAAATTACAAAGAAACTGAGTGGAGCTGTGACAAGGATTCCTCTCAATTCCTATCATGCTCTTGGTCTATCACTTTAGGAAGAAGACAAAAGGACTTAGTGTAGCTGATGACCTTTGATCTACTTCCCCCTAACAGCCAAAGCAGTATACATCCTACACCAGTATTTTCCCTACAATACTATATGGCTGCAATTCAGTGAGCTCTGTACTCTCAGAAGATTACAAGTGTTAGGTGACCCAAAGGGCAATGAAAAGATGGACAGTGGGTGTCGGCAGGCTACATAGCCTATACAATGGCTTATGGGAAAGAGGTGGCATAAAAGATATTATCAGGGACGTCAATGACCACAAAAGAAAGGGGTCTGGCTGGCTGTGAATGTAGCGAATGGCAAAGATAACACATAGAGCTTCAGTACTGTACTGGTGTCCTTGAAATGGTAATCAAACCAGAAGAAGCCTTCTACAACACTGGGCAGATAAAAGACATTTCTAAGAATCCCAGTGGAGGAGAGGACATGGAGAAGCCGTAATAGGCATCTTTTGGGGGAAGTACCCCACACCCGGATTAAATTATAAGATGCCCCCAGAACACTGAATACAGTGCACATCACTGATTGAGCCTAAAATTTTACAGATGTGTCTTATAAATAAATACCTTATCTGCCTGAAGGCAGGATACTGGACGAGATGATCTCAGAAGAAGGATTGGTTTTCGGAGGAAGGAGCAGACACTTAACTCATCTTGTGACCAGAACAAGTCCTTGTACCTTTCTAAAATGGGAATAATGGTGTTTGTGCTGCTTACCACACAAGGTTGTTGGGAGGAGGACACTTGGCAAACTGTAACATATTATATAGATGTGAGTCGGGGTGGTAGGGCTGGCTATTATTATCTCTTAAAGTTCCTTCTGTCTCTAAGATCTCAGAGTCTATGATTATGCCTCACTTTTCTCTCCTGTCTTAGGAGGTATGCAGCCTGAGGCACACCTCTGTACATTTGGGGGTGAGGAAGAGATGTTGGGGGGGAAGGGGATAGAAGCTGTCAGAGAGACTCATTCTCTCTAACATGCCTGAGGTTAAATGAAGACCAAGAAAACACTTGGGAACTTCACTTTTTATTGCAGAAATTGATATCTTTTCCAGTCCTTGAAAATTTGCAAAGTATTGTTCATTTGGGTAAGCTGGGATTGCTGGGTGAGCTACCAATTGTGGGAGTTTTTCAAGGACCCCAGGTCTGCTATCTCAAGATTAGCATGGGCAGCCTGAGAAGTATCTATGTGGGAAAAAAAGAGAAACAAGTTAAAAAGAGAGAGAGAAAATCAGCAGATAGGTTTCTATCATGCCCCTGGGGATTGATACTTTAGTTCAGAAAAGTATCCTTTCAAGGCATTGCTCCCATCTTTAGAGTTTCACAATGGTTTGGTTTTTATGTCTATCTCTTGTACATAGAACAATAGATAGGGCTTCAGATGTCCTGGTGGGGGATCTGGTTCTGAGTTCCCATTTTGATACTTTTTCTTGGCAAATCACTGAGTCACTTACCCTTTATGAATCTGAAAGAAGTGGGAAAAGTCAGACTCTCAGAACCTACCTCATAGGGATGTTGGGAGAAAACAACTCCATAAACCCTAAGCCTTCTATAAATGTGAGTCACCATTTCTTTAACATTTTAAAGTTTGTAGAGTGCTTCACAAATATTATCTTATTTGATCTTCGTAATAGCCCTGGGAGGTAGGTGCTATTATTATTCCCATTTTACAGCTGAAGAAACTGAGGCAGACAGAAGTGTTATGTGACTTGCCTAGAGTCACATGGGTATAATAAGTGTCTGAGGCCAGATCTGAACTCAGTTCTTCCTGAATCCAGGCCTGGTGCTCTATCCACTGTGCCACCATTTTATAGGTGAGGAAACTAAGACCCAGAAAATTTAAGCGACCTATTCAACATCACCTGGCAGGTTTGTGGGAGAATTAGGACCTAGATTTCAACCAGTAATCTCAGCACTGAGACCCATCTCCTACGTGGCTCCCTCTCCCCTATGTGTCCCTCCCTTTATCCTCTCCCTTTTTCACTCCTAACCTCTTCCACCACTTTTCTCCATTCCTCCCAGGCTATTCATCCTTTCCCCTTCCTTTTTCCTTCTTACCTGGTCCCAGAGGCCACAATACTAGTGACAGCTCAGGTGTCATCAAAGTGCCATACCCAGGATATGAAAGAGGGAAAGAGCCCCAGGAAGTGAATCCAGCAGCAGAAGCAACCCTCGGCCCCTGCTGCCCACCAGGAGTTCTTACCAGCAGCAGAGGAAGATCACAGGTATGTGGTGTTCCTGAGAAAAGACTCAAACATCTTCAGAGCCTGAGCAGGTCGGTAATGGGGAACCATGAGTCCAGTGCCCTGTGGGTCAGACAGAGAGAGAGGGGTGAAGAGGAGTCCAGGGAGGAGACAAAGGAGAATCCAAATGGGAACGAGGATACAAGCTCCCCCAATGTGGGCTTGGATTGTGGGAAAGTAGGGTCGCGTGGCCAGTGTGGCAGATGTAATAGGGATGAAGCAGTGCTAGGTATTAGTCTCTGAAATCATGCCTAGGGAATGAGAAAAGGTAGGACTAAGCAATATCTCTTGGCTCGGGCTAAGGCTATCCAGGAGATACCAGTAACCCCACAGAAAGATAGCAGCCAAAAGGACCTGCCTGCCCAAGGTCCCACCCGAACCTTACTACATCACTTCAATTCCATTCTGCTATGTGCAGAGAAGACAGAGTGCTGGACCTGGGAAACAAGAACAACGAGATCGAAATCATGCTTACTAGCCATGTGACCATGGGTAGATCATTTCAGTTCTCTGAACCTCAGACAACTTTTGAAGACTAAGTTATAGGAAGTTGTAGTTATGGTCAGTTAGGTAGTCAGTGACTAGAGTGGTTTAAGGTTTCCTGGAAGTTGGGATGACCTGAATTCAAACTCTGCTTTAGATACTTACTTAGCTCTGTTTTCTTGGGCAAGTCATTGAATCTTTGCTAGCCTCAGTTTACTTATCTGTCAAATGGACCTGAGTTCAAATCTTGCTTCAGACACTTAACTCTATAACCTTGGGCAAATCATTGAATCTTTACTAGCCTCAGTTTAATTATTTGTCAAATGGAGATAACCTCTCCCAGGGTTGTTGTAAGAATAAAACAAGATCATGCTATATATATACACACACACACTGCTTTGTGAACCTTAAAGCAATAGATAAATGCTAGCTATTATTAACTTGTACAGTTGAAATCACAGGTTCTGGATAGAATGGATGTGTACAGAGCACTGTGAAAGCTCTGCTCCAATCAGACTGACCTAGTCCCCTTCCCCACACCCCCAAATACCATCTATAACACAAAGAGGTGGATGGTATAGTGATAAAGCTACAGCCTTAGGTACGTGCTGTCTCCTCTAGAGGCAAGTCAATAAAGGATGTAAAATGCCTGACAGTAGAGACTGTGTCATATTTTTTTTTATCTTTGTATTTTTTTTTTTTGGGTTAGGCAATGGGGTTAAGTGACTTGTCCAGGGTCACACAGCTAGTAAGTGTTATGTGTCTGAGGCCGGAATTGAACTCAGGTCCTCCTGAATCCAGGGCTAGTGCTCTATCCACTGTGCCACCTAGCTGCCCCCCTATCTTTGTATTCTTTTCACCTAGTGGTGCACTGCACATAGTAGGTACTTACCAAATGCTTATTGAATTAATTTTAATTCACCTCCACCAGTGGTGGCTTTTGAGTTCTTTTGACCGAGACCTTCCTTGGGTTTCAGTTCCCCTATTTGCCTTATTGAGAACCTTAAGTATATAACCTGTAGTAAGATTATTTTTCTCGGCTCCCATCCTCCTCAGAAATACTCCCATCTCCATAAGATCATAAGGCATATAACCAGAAGAAACTTTAAAGTTCACCTAGCCCCTCGTTCTGCAAGTATAGTCCAGGGACCACTGGGGGTCCTGGAGGTCAAATATATTTTCATAATAATACTAAGATGTTTTAATTTCTATTTCAGTAACAATCTATAGAATAATCAATTGATAAATACTTATTAAGTGCCTATTATGTGTTAGGCACTGAGCCAAACACTAGGGATACAAAAAGAGGCAAAAGGCAGTCTGTTCCCTCAAGGAGCTTACAATCTAATGGGAGAGAAAACATGTAAACAACAAGATAGCTATGACCCACATGAACAAAAGTTCTTTGGTTGGGAGTCCTCAATAATTTTTTCTAGTGTCCATCATATTATATCCTATATATTTTTTAAACTATTTTTATTTCTTAAAGGCAGGTTCAATTCATTGTCTGTGGGGTGCAGATTATCTGTAAATGATTATGATGCCAAAAAACCCAACTAAACACACCACAAAAGGAATTAAAATGACAGCAAAAGAAGGAAAGTAAACATTTCAGGCTCTAGCTTGATCTTTAAAAAAACAACAAAATCAAATTGTAAAAAAATTTAGAAGAGTGTAAAGGGGCCCTGGAATCAAAAAGTTTGAAAACCTCTGATCTAGTCCAATCCTCTCCTTTTACAGAAAAAGAAACTGAGACCCAGAGAGGCTGAGTGATTTGCCCAAGGTCACAGAACCAGTAAGAGCGAGAGTCCTAAATAAATCCAGGACCTTGGGCTCTAAACCCAGATGCCTCCTCACTCTGCTAAGCTGCCTCTGTCCATTCACACCTAGTTCTGATGTTTTCATTACGGGTTCCCTTCAACCTCTCAGAGCCCTTCAACAGTTTGGAAAGATTCTCTCCCTTTGAGCAGCCCCGAGGGGACCAATCATGGGTTCAAGTCCACCAAGAGCTCCAGTGGTGAGCAGGTGACAGAGTACCTTACCTTGACAGTGAGGAAGGTGATTTGCTCATATTCCTTGAAGAATCCAGCAACCTGCCTCTTATAGTACCAAGGCCGGTAGAGAGTCATCACCTGTAAGAACCAGGGAAAGTGGGACAGCCTGAGCTACTGGCCTGTTAACAGCAAATTCCATAAGCATTTGCTAAGTACCTACTGTGTGCTGGGCTCCTTGCTAAGCTGGAGAGGATACACAAAGTCATCCTGCCCCTAGAATCCTCCTCACTCCTTCAAAGCCATCCTTAGGGTTGCCCCAGCCCTCTCCTGAGGCTGCAGCTACCAGGGAGGAGAAGTTGGCTCTTAAGCATTCAATTTGAATTTCTAACCACCTTTCTAATAAATTTCTAAACACCTTTGCAAAGCTCTTCTCTACATCTCCCCCACACCAGAAAGCTGGCTGTCCTTTTGTAACTTCTTTTAGAAATCTGATCTTCCTGGATACAAACATGTTCTAAGCAAGAGGTTCCCATACTTCCTCTAAGCCCTCCACCTTGACCTTCTAACTCCGCCACCCCCTTTCCTTCTTACGGGCTGGTTTAGGAACTCCACAAACTTCTCTGCTCCCAAGAAGTTGCAAGCCATGTCAGTGTCTCCATTGTACACCAAGACACGGATGTTGCTCTGCAGTAACTCCTGGCAGAAGGGAGCCATATCCATGTACTGCCTCTGGTATTGAGAAGTCACCTGGGTGCTGGAGGGAGGAAGACGACAAGGAGGAGCAGACAAAAAAATATAGTAGAGGGAGACTGGGAGTCAAATCAAATCAATATCAAATCAAAATCAATAAACATTTATTAAGCGCCCACTCCATGCCAGGCACTGTGCTGGGAATACAAAAAAAAAAAAAGGCAAAAGATAATCCCTGTTTTTAAGGGGCTCTTAATCCAATGGGGGAGATAACATGAAAACAAATATTTAGAAAGTAAACTATATACAGAATAAATAGAAAACAATTAATAGAGGGAAGGCTAGAATTAAGAGGGATTGTGGAAGGCTTTTTGTAGAAGATGAGATTTTAGTTGGGACTTAACAGAAGCCAGGATGCTCAGTGGTCAGAGCAGAGGAGGAAGAGTGTTCCAGGCATGGGGAAGAGCAAGGGAAAATGACTGGAGTCTAGAAATGTGAGTACATGGAGGAGAGTAAGGTTCTAAAAGTCTAATCCCACAATCACAGGGATAGTCATTCAAATATATGAGGACAGTTATCATGTTTTTAATCTCTAGGACCCTTCCCTTAATTCTCACCCCATTCTCAGTAGCCCAGGAGCCTGAAGCTAAGTGCCCTGAGAATTGTCTTGCCAAATTACTGGCTTTGCCTCTAGCACAGAGCTTGGAGCCACCATCCAGTGAAGGAGCTAGATGCCCCAGCTACTGAAGATGAGGAAGAGAAAGTTCTCACCACCCAAATCCTTAGCACTGACAAGTGGTTCAACATCAGAAATGGATATGGTTTTATTAGTGGAAGTGACAGTAAAGAAGATACTGTGATTGATTGAATGAATGAATGAGCGCTTATTAATCCTTTACTAAATTCTAAGGACTGGGGATATAAATAGAAAATGGGGATTAAAATGACCATCATAAAGACCATGGAACCTTTCCATGTGACTTAAAGCTGAAATCTCCTTCACATGTGACTTCCCCAGTAGAATGTGAGCTCCTTGAGAGTAGAAGTTGTCTTCATTTTTTATTTGTAACCTCAGTGCTTTGCACCTATTATATACTTAATAAAAGCTTTGTCATTAAACTCATTCATCCATTCATCTCTCACCAGTTTCTTTATCTGACCTCAGCAAGTTCTTTCTACTGCAACACAATTTTCCCACTTAGCCTTCCCCCCCCAACACATGTTTGTCTCTGTTGGTAAGCACCAAAGGAAACCCCTGAAGTCCCATTGGGAGCTTCCCCAGCCATGATTGTTGTTTGTCCTTCATTCTCAAAGAGGACTATGGCATCAGGAAGATGATATCATTCTCTTCTTGGTCTTTTAAGAGAGACTTTCTTCCCCACGCACAGAATAGCAAACAACCGCCTCACCTGCAAGGTTCCCAATTGGGAAGGAATACAGGAATATGGACGGCCTGCCTCACGTTGTCCTGGTTCAACCACACATACATAGCTGTGGCACTGATGCACCTGGGGATTCCAGGGATGGGCACTCCTAGAGGCTAATGGCAAACAAGGAAAAGGGTAAAAGATTCAGGAAGGATACACATCAAAAGCCCAGAAACCCCTGGAACTGATTCCTGAGTTGCTCCCTCCCACTCCCCCTACCCCAAGACTGAACCTTCACAAAATCTTATTTGAGATTTAGGGTGCCTTTTAGGGTGCCTCTCCCTCTCTCCAACAACACCCAGGTTTCCTCTTTAACCCCTTATCCCAAGACCATCTCTTCCTCCCCATCTGTGCTCCCATCATAGTAATAACTCATGCAGTGCTTCAGGACCTCATTTCATCCTCATAACTCTGTAAGGTAAGTAGTACACATATTATTGTTCATTTTAGAGATAAGAAAATTGAGGCTCTGGGAGGTTACAAGACAAAGGCTCTTTCAACTACACCATGCTGCCCCCATACATCCAGAGTATAACTTCAGACAGGGAGGAAAAGGCAGAGGCAGTCTCAAGAATGTAATGGACGGTAAGGGAGGGACTGAACATAGGTAACTAGCCACTTTAAAGCCTCAAACCATTCCTGAGAGATACTTCCTGGGCTAGACACTGAGGGAGATTCAAAAGTTAGATGAGACAAGGACAATTCTAGAATAAATGAATGAATGAATGAATGAATGAATGAATATAGCATTCATTAAGTGCTTACTATGTGCCAAAACTCTGTTAGGCTCTGGAAATACAAACAGAAAAGCAAGAAGTCTTGTTCTCAAGGAGCTTACACTATAAGAGTAGGGGGTTATGACACATAGACAAATAAGTATGCTACAAGAATAAAATACATAAAAATTTGTAATAATGGTGTTAAAGAGGGGGCAAACATAAAGTTCTTTGTGAGGTCCTAGGAGGGAAAAGTCATTTCTGGCCTGGGAAGATTAGGGAAAGCTTTCTCTGAGAGGCAGAGTATGAATTGGGCTTCAAAGAATTAGGTAGGTTTGGAACCCAAAATTTTAAAAACAAAAGTTAAAAGAAATTGTTTTCACATGCAACTGGGAAATAAGATATACAGGAAATGGGATATAGAAATCTATCCTGCCCTACAGGAAAATTGAAGGGGAAGGGGATAAGAGAAGGGGGGGAGAAACAGAAGGGAGGGCAGATTAGGGGAAGGGGTATTCAGAATGCATGCCATCTTGGGGTAGGGGTAGGGACGAGATGGGGAGAAAATTTGGAACTCAAAATCTTGCGGAAGTGAATGTTGAAGACTAAAAATAAATAAATTAATTAAAAAAAAAGAATTAGGTAGGAATTTAACATGAGGAAAGGAAGGCATTTCAGGCAAAAACTTTATAAGGGTGTGAATGTCATCCTTAGTGACTTTTCTCTTAGTCTTGTACAACTTTTAGGTCAGCACACATATCCCCTCCCCCCCATCTCTACTCCTATTAGGGCCAAGGTTTCCTTGGTGCAAAATGTTCCCAGTAAACTGCTACATATATTTTTTTTTTCATTAGATCAGGGGTTTTTAACCTAGAGTCCATGAACTTGCCTTTTAAAAATTTTTATAATTGCATTTCAAAGTAATTTGTTTCCTTTGAAATTCTAGATTTATGTCATGCATTTAAAAACATGATTCTGAGAAATCTCTGGAGATTTCACCAGACTGCTAAAGAGATCTGCAGCACAAGAAAGATTAAGAATCCCTCTATTAATTTGATTAGCATCTTCAAATCCACCTGTATACCTTTTTTTTTGGTAAATATTTTTTTCCAATTGCATGTAAAGATAGCTTTCAAATTTCGTTTTTATAAGATTTAGAGTTTCAAATTTTTTTCTCCTTCCCTCCTTCTCCTCCCTCCTTCCCAAGATGTAAGCAATCTGATATGTTATACATGTGTAATCATGTAAACATATTTCCACATTAGTCATGTTGTGAAAGAAGAAATAGAACAAAAGGGAAAAACCACACACACACAAAAGGTGAAAACAGTATGCTTGGATCTGGATTCAGACTCTATAGTTCTTTCTCTGGATGTGGTTAGCATTTTCCATTATGAGTCTTTTGGAGATGGCTTGAATCATTGTATTGCTGAGAAGAGCTAAGTCTATCAAAGTTGATCATCTGTCTGCCTCTTTTTAGGCCAGTGCCTTCTATAGTGCATTGATCTTAAATGTTTGTTGGGATTAAATTGGAATCTCTCCTTTTCCACTTAATGAATCGCAGAAAAGTAAGAAGCACTCTCCTCAAATCACATAATATTAGCACTAAAAGAGATTTTAGAGGTCATCTCATCAAACCCTTTCGTTTTACAGATGCGGACAGTGGTGCCCTGAGAAGTTGGGTGAGTTGAGCTCTCAGGGCTCCCAGCTCTAAATCTGTCCCTCTTTCTGTCACACCAAGACGTCTCCCCCTTGTTCAGGGCTGCTGCCCAACAGGACTGGACACCCCAGCCTGACTCTGCCCTCCCACTTACAGAAGGTCCCTCTTCTTGCTTACCGGCACTGCCACGCTGAACTGGTATTTGCTATACAGGTTGCTCATGTCAGCGGCGTAGCGCTCCTGATATCCTGCAGTCCCCCAATATGGTGAGTGGAGGTTGTAGACATTGAGGCCCACCCCCTGGATCATTCTGTACGCCTCCAGGATCTGCGGAGAGACCAGGTGGGAGGCACTGCTAAACTGCCCACACTTCTTGGCACGGCTCCCTTCCTTCCTTCCATCACTGCCCACCCTAAACCTAGTCATCCCTTAAGGAAGCCACGTCCCAGGTAAAGGTGGGGTGGGATGGAGTGTAGTGGGACTGAGATTGTCTGGTCCATTCTCCTGAGATTACCCAAGAAGAGGTAACACGTACTGCCCCAGCACTGACCAAGCTAGAATCTACAGGATCCCCGAGGCTTTTTTGCCTCCCAAGTTTCAAAAGCTCAGGGTGCCCTCCTAACTCTGGGGTATTTGTGCCAGAGTTTCTAACCTGAGCCTTCCAGTCCTGGGGGTCAGGTATCCCTTTCCTTGGGCTTGGAGAGTCCCCCCACCTTCCCCTGTCCCCCAGCCCAGGAGTCCACGGAAAGAGGGGGAGAGCTAAGAGCCCAGGTCCCGGTTGGGGCTTAGAAGCACCCCGCGCGCCCCCCGGCCCGTCTCCGTAGTTTGCTGAACCTCCCGGGCGGGCAAAGATAGGACTTACGGAATCGAAGCAGGTGTCTTGGGTGCTGTTATAGAAGTTGCAGGCGTCCTCGGAGCAGCAGGAGGTGTTCAAGGAGTCTCAGAGGCTGCGGGCAGAGTGCAAGGGGAGTGAGAAGCGGGGGAGGCGCGCATGGGCTTCGCGCTGTCGCCCTCCCCCAGGGGGAGTTTCCACCGAAGCCAACCCCAGCCACCCTCCAATCCGGAAAGGCCAGTCGCATCCCACCACCTCCTTTCCACAGTTAGGTTACGGGTCTGTTAGACTAACTGATCCTCTAACGCAGCGGCCGCATCATTGGCATTCCACTGGGCTGCAGCCAGCGACCATATTTAACATTATTATTCTTTCTAATGGTATGGATTCGAATCCGTGCGACCACTTCAGGAGAGTCCTTATTCACACTAATTGGGACCTGGCTGTACCTCCGTGAGCTCGGGCAACTCACTTAACCCCCCTAAGCCTCAGTTTCCTCATCTGTGAAATGAGTGGGATTGGACTCTATAACGTCTAAGGCGCCTTTCATTTCTAAAAATGTATGATCCTAGGGCCCATGAGGCTTGAGCTGGGAGATGAGTGTCATTTTGGGGGCCAGGGCTGCTGGGGAGGTCGTTCATACATTCAATGAATCAATCAGGCAATAAGTATTTGTTAAGCTCTCACTATGTGCCCCAGGCACCGTGCTAAAACTTTTGGGACACCCTGTATAGAGGAACTTTTTGTAGGAAGAACAGGAAACAAAGCAGGTGCCATCCACTGGGATATGGGGAACAAATATTTGGTACATGAAGGCAAAGAGATATCACTGGGCTGTTAGAAATGAATGTGGAAAACGCAGGGAGGCTTGGGCAGTCTTCAATGAAGTAATGCAAAGGAAAGAAAGCAAAACCAGGGAACCGATGGGAACTTGGACCACAGCGTTATCAATGACAACAGCAATGATAACACCGACAAAAAAAGCAATCAAAAGTGAATGTTCCCTGGTTACTGTGAATGAGCTTAGCTCCAAAAAAGAGATGGGGGAAGGCACCTTCCCTTCCTCTTTTTCAGAGTTGGGAGATTCCACAAGGGAAACCCAGTATACATTGTTGGTTAGTTTTGAAGAACAGTATTCTTCTCCTCTTTCTTTTTATTCTTTATTATAAAGGATGGCTTTGATGGAAAGAGATGTAAGGGAATAAACCAGTGCAGGGATAGAGCACTGACTGGGCCTGGAGTCAGGAAGACTCTAGTTCAAAGTCACTGGCACATACTTACTAGTTGTTTTACCCCTAGGCATCTTGGTCTCAGTTTCCTCATCTGTAAAATGGGGACTATAGTAGCATACCCTCCCAGGATTGTTGTGAGAATCAAATGAGAAAATATTTGTCAAACACTTTGCTGACCTTAAAGCACTCCATCAGGGCTAAAGCTCTTAGGAAGGAGATCTAAAAACAAGAGACATTAAAAAAGGTTTTAAATGTTTACACCATACAAAGCCACTGTGCTGGGGTATACAAAAATGAATGAAACAGCTCCAGCCCTATTGGAATTTATAATTCAGTAAGGAAAATAAGGCAGATGTGACTATGATGGTCATGGTAACAATGGCTTATATTTATAGAGGGCTTTATAGCTGGCAAAGTGCTTTATATCCATGATCTCCTGGGATCCTCATAAAAACCCTAAGGGAGAGCTCAGGGCAGGATAATCTCCATTTCATAGAAGAGAAAAGTGAGTCCCAGAGAAGTTAAGTGGCTTGCCCAAGGCCATACAGATAGTGTAAACTCAAGAATTCTAATGGAGAACTTCTACCATTCAGTCAATCAATCAACAAGCATTTATTATTTTTTTTTGTTTGTTTTGTTTTTGTTAGGCAATGGGGTTAAGTGACTTGCCCAGAGTCACACAGCTAGTAAGTGTCAAGTGTCTGAGGTCGGATTTGAACTCATGTCCTCCTGACTCCAGGGCCGGTGCTCTATCCATCTCACCACCTAGCTGCCCCATCAAGCATTTGTTATGCACCTACAGTGTGGCAGGCCCTTCTGGGCTTTAGGAATATAAAGGCTCTTTCCATTAAAAGTGGAAATTGCCTTTCATGGATTTATTGATGTTTGAGATGCAGCCACTTTACCTGTTCGGTCCATCTTGGTCCATTCTCTTTCCTCATAATTGCGGTATCTATTGCCTTCTTACTTCTTTTACAAATAAGCCTGTCTGGCTGTCCCTGCCTTTCTTTCAACCAAATGATGCAACTGAGGGCTGCCGCAGATGGGAAAAAAAGGCTCCTTCTGACCTTGCTAAAGTTTGTAGGGGAGAAGGGCAGGATGAGGAGGGAGAGACAAATACTCACTCACAGACCTCCCTCTAAGCTTACTTGTCTCCAATGATGCCATGGTAGTAACTGAACTCAAGGAGCATCTCATCATTGAGCTAATAGTTATTCATTCCGTTCCCTACACCAAAGCCCTGAATGGGAAAGATTGCTTTGTAGGTCCAGGAAGCCCCAGCACAGGCTGCACTGCTTTTCCATCCCAGACTGTCTGTGAAAAAAAGCATTAGATGAAGGGTTTAGAAAAAAAGGGGGGGGGGGGCAAGACTGATTGTTTTGTGTAAATTCTGGGGCTGGAAGAGTAAGTGGTACCTGGCTCAGGCCTGGACAGAATCGGTACCTATATTTACTGGGGTGTACGGGGTGTTCAGGAGAACTAGCAACTTTGGGGTGAGGGCTTTTGTTGTTGAGTCATTTCAGTCATGTCTGACTCCTATTTGGGGTTTTCTTGGCAAAGATACTGGAATGATTTGCCATTTCCTTTTCCAGCTCATTTTACAGGTGAGGAAACAGAGGCAAACAGGGTTTGCCTAGGGTCACACAGCTAGTAAGTGTTTGAGGCCAAATTTGTATTCAAGTCCTCCTGACTTCAGGGCCAGTGTTCTATCCACTGCACTACCTGGCTACTTGGTGTGAGGGCTTGCCAAGCTCTTTTCAGGGCAACTTTTGGTGTCCACCTGATTCACCCAGCTCCTACCTGTAGTTCCCAGAGGCTGTAGTATGTGCAGCTGCCATACCCTTGTAAACTGTCTCAGCAGATGGGCTAAACTAGGTTGAGGGTAACTGATAGGCCTCAAACCTGTCAGTGAGTTAAGGGGACGTCTACCCCAAAGATGTGAAGACTTTCCTCGGTAGAATGGGTGATGAGAACAATTAGGTCCGATGGCCATGAAGGCTGCTAAAGCAGACATTGGGAATGTTTAGCGCTTAGTCAGGCATCAAAGATGCCAAGGTCATCTACTGTATCCCAGGCCATTGCCAGGCATCTTGACCTTTGTCCTGCCACTGGACTTTTTTTTATTAATTTATTTTGATTTATCAACAATAACTTCCATAAGCTTTTGAGTTTAAAATTTTTCTCCCCCTTCCTCCCCACCACACTTCCCAAGACAGCACACAATGTGATATAGGCTATACATAAACATTCCTATTAAACATATTTTCACATTAGTGATGGGAGGAACCACCAGAAAGAGGAAACAAAACTCAACAGAAGAGAAAAAAATAGCAATTCAACTTTCATAGTTCTTTCTTTGGATGTGGATAGTATTTTCCATCAAGAGGCCTTTGGAGATGTCTTAGATCCTTGTATTGCTGGGAAGGGTTAAGTTTATCAATATTAGTCATCGCACAACGTGGCTGTTATTGTGTACAACGTTCTTCTGGTTCTGCCCACTTCACTCAGCATCAGACCATACAAATCTTTCTAGGTTTTTCTGAAGTCAGCCTGTTCATCATTTCTTATAGCACCTGCCACTGGACTTTGATGACTCGGGAAGAAAGAATAAGGCTGATGACTTAGTACAACTCTGCCTCACTTAAATCCAATTCATGCACAAGTCAAGATGTTACCCTTGACATCATTGATCCTCTTCAATGATGAAGGACAAACAACACCTGTACTTACTTCGAAATTGATGGAGGCTGGACCATTAACAATTTGAGCACTGACAGAGGGCACATAGACCCTGCCATAGAAGTCATTGCTGGTGAAGCTAGGGAATTTGGTGAAGAACATAAGGTAATTTGGTAAGGCCTGGCAATTATCAGCCACCACCTATAGACCAAAACCAAATAGTCATAGAGTCATAGAATGTCAGAGCTGTAAGGGACCTTGGAAGATAGAATGTCAAAACTAAAAAATGTCAAAAACTAAAAGAATGTTAGTCCTGGAAAGAAAGAGAATGCTAGAACAAAGACAGATGAAAGGAACCTTAGAAAATAAATTACTAGAACATGGAATGGCAGCTGGAAGGGACCTTAGAAGACAGAATATAAGCTCATTGATGTGAATGTTGGAGCTGAAAGGGGCCTAGGAAAACAGAATATTAGAACATGGAGTAACAGCTGGAGGGGACCTTGGAAGACGGAATGTTAGAAAATGCCAAATGGAGGGATCTGAGCCTATTGAACCATAGAATGCTAGAGTCAGAAGAGACCTTGAGATCATCTAATCTAATCCTTTTTTCCGCTTAGGCTGGGGCCATTTTGTTCTTGCATTTAAAGGAACTTGAACTCTCCTCCTCTCACCCCCACACACATACAGAGGCCCTGTCCCTTTCCCTCATCTCCACTCACCTGCTGATCATTAATTTTGTAGTTCTGGCTAGAGGAGTAGGAATAGCCCACTCTAGCCGGTAACTCCAGGTACAGCACGTTAGCCACTAGATTCCAACAATGGGGGTTCATGTAGAGGGAGCCATCATCATTTATCTGCACAGAAACACAGACAGATGGCATTGGCCTGCACAAAGTCACCCACTCACTGTTTGAGGTTGAGGCCAGGACAGAAAAGGAAACCCAACTCTCATTCTCTCTCCAACCCTCCCCCAGGCCTGGGAATTTCCCCATTCTCACCCTGTAAGGGCCATTCTCTGCCAATAAGCCTTCCATCGATCTGCAGCCAGGGCCTCCATTCAGCCACAGCACCAAGGGGCCAGACTCAGGGTTTCCCTGGGACTCCATAAACCTATAAGGCCAGGAAGAGAAAAATCCCTCTCCTCTGGTGAGATTGGCAGCTCTTCTAAAGAAGGCAGGTTCACAGAGAGGGTTCCCTGTTCCTGAGGATATTGGGGAAGGGAATGGGAACTTGGGAGCTAACCACGGGTAGGTATATATTAGGAAATGACTTAGGATGCCCCCCCTTTTTATTTAACCACCTCCAACACCACATTTGGGATTGGCCTGAGACCTGTGAAGTGGGATAAGTTCCAGGATCTAGACAGCCCTTGTCTCACTGCTGCAGTGATGGAGTTCTTGTCTCCTGGGGGTGGGGTTTTGTGGGAAGTGATTGATTTTTCATCTTTTCCCTCCTTGTCTGTTCCCTTGCATCATGCCCAGCCCCCTATGTCCTATACTTTGTTGACTAATTGAGAATAGGATCAGGAAGTTTTTCTGTTCTATAGGGAAGGGGGTTGAGTTTTCTGTTCTACAGGGAAGGGGGTCACAAGATTCTAGGATGTACATCTGGAAGGGGTCTTCGAGATCATCTTGTCCAATTTCCTCATTCCACAAGAGGAACATAAACCCCAGAGAAGTGAAATGATTTTTCCAAGATCACCTAGCTGGGAAATGGCAAAGCCAGAATCTGAAGGTCCAGTGCTCCTTCCATAAGACTGCAATGTGGCCTCTGACCCAGTGAAATCATAAGGAACTTTAACCAGGGCTGACCTTGGAATCTCCTGGAGTCTTCAAAGGGGTCTGTAAAGAGATTTCTAGGGGTCTATGAACTTAGGAAAACAAATGACCGATTGACATTCACTAACCTTTGACTTCCTTTGTAAGCCTATGTATTGTATTTTATGCATTTAAAAACCCGATTCTGAGAAGGGTCCACAGGTTCACTAGACTACTCCAGGATTCCAGGGTACAAGAAAAGTTCTATTCCATAGGCTTAGCATCCTGGGTGATAACAGAGGCAGAAGCAGGGACCCTGCTCAAGGAGGCTGAGACTCCCATGTTTTGCCCCAGGTAGTGATGCTGTTTAGTTGGGCAGGTCACTAAATCTTTCTGGGGCCAGGGAATCATCCCTCTCATGTCACGGAACTCACCAGTAATGGAAGTATTTGTCAGAACCAGCTTGGAGGTAGCCAGACCACTCCTTGAAGTTGGGTAGATCAGCCAGGCCAGGAAAAGAGGTGATAAGGTCTGGGGCATATTGGCTGGTGCTGAGGCACCAGCATAGGCTGGAGAGGGCCAGCAGGCTGCACAATAGTTGCATGATGACTGACCTTTAGGACTGGAGCACCCCATCAGCTTCTCCCATCTTTATATGCTCCATTGATAACTACTGATAGACATGACCTGCAGGCCAGCTCGGTACCAGTCATTGGGCTGCTCACCTGGGTGGGTAGGTATTCACCTTTAATATCATGAAGATTTGCACAGAGTAGCCTGGTCTTCTGGAGGGGCTGGAGTCATTCTGGGATTCTATGGAGCTTAAGGTCTTGAGGAAAAAGGAGAATCTTCTGGGGGTCCTAAAATCATGGATTTGTTTTTAACCTGGAGGGACTTCAGAGATTATGCAATCTAACATTCATTTTTACCAATGTGCAAATTGAAGCTCGAGGAGGGAGAGTCAGTCAGTCAAGAAGCATTTATTAAGTACCTACTATGTGCCAGGCTCTGTACTAAATGCTGGCAAAAGACAGCTTCTGTTTTCTCAGAGCTCACAGTTTGTTGGAGGAGACACCATGCAAATGACTATATATGTAAAGGATAAATGGGATATAATCTCAAAGAGACTGTGCTAGAATCTGGAAGAGGCCTCTTGCAGAAGGTGAGATTGGAGCTGAGTCTCATAGGAAATCAGATACCCAGAGACACATGACCTCAAGTAGGCAGCTGTGCATCCCTCCAGCGTGTTGACCTGATCCTTTCCCTTAGAAGCAACTTACCCAAGGTGATGCCACACCTGACTTGAACTCAGGTCTCCTGACTCACAGCCAAGGCCCCATGCTGCCCCAGTTGTCCCAGCATACCCCCTCTACGAAATGCAGGGATTGGACTGGGCGATCTCTGCCTGCTTCCTGTTCTGACATTCTGTGACTCAAAGACTTTGCAAGCTAGGGAGTATTATGATTCTGACACTTGACTTAACTCATGCCTCAGTTTCTCCATCTTTAATTGAGGGTGGATCACAACTGTGATGATAATAGGCCCAGGACACAGTCTTGAGCTAACTCCCTCTTGGTTGTCATCGGCTGAGATGGTTTTAAGTCCCTTGATCTCCCAGAGGATGACAGAGTTGTTTTGCCACTTTGGCAGAGGCCACCTCCCTCCCACTCCTGTGTCAGCAAACATAGTGAGCATTTGTTTCAAGCAGAGTTCCAAGGTCAGCATAAGGGAGGAGCCCAAGGGAACAGAATGTCGTTCTTGGGGGACACAGTCTTAGTCCTTGGGCACCCAGCCCAGGCTAATGGGGGAGATAATACAGATACATCTGCAAGACTTCCTGAGGAGGATGTGATTCCTGGGCATGGTTGGCCTGAGGGGAGGAAGGCAGGGAGATGCAGTAAGATAAATGTATCTGCCTCATCCATTCACTCAAAGGCGGGGTCAAGTGACCTCCTACAGGGAAAACGCTCAGGAATGGGAGAACATTTTCTTGACTGTAACAAGATCTGGTTCGATCCCTAGCCATCACAAAGGGGTTTTTGTGGAATAGGGGGGTGGTGGGTGAGTTCTAGCATCTATCAGGTGTGTGTTCTGCTTCTCCTAATCCAGAATGGAGCGCACAAGAGAAGGTATCTAATGGATAAATCTGTGTGGATTAATTTGATGAGGAAAAGAACAATTATTATCCTTTCTTAGGTTTAGGAAGGAAGGAGGGGACAAAGCATTTATGAAGTACCTACTATGTGCCAGGTATTGTGCTAAGCATTTTACAAGTATCTCATTTACTGGGAAATTGTAAAATTTCAGATGGCAGGGATTTGGGCTTACATTTTTCTGTGGCACAGAAACCAGTCTGTGCTTAGATGTCTGGACTTGGAATTAGGAAGACCTAGGCTTGATCAGTCTCAACATTTTCTTATCTGTGTGATCCTGGGCACACTTCACCTGTCTCAACCTCAGTTTCCTTATCTGTAAAATGAGGGATAATAATAGCACCTCCCTCTCAGGGAGGTTGTGAAGATGAGAGAATCTGTATAACAAGTGCTGCAAACCTTCAGGCACTCCATCAGTGCCTAGCTATTATTAGTAGTGTTATTATTCTGTTACAAGAATAATAGGATGTTGAAACACAGACTATAGAATGTTAGAGCTGAGCTGGAAATAGGCCTTAGATTATAACAGACTGGTGAAGACAAAGGATGCTCTGGCAATCACTTAGGCCTTCTCCTTTACTGTACAGAGAGGAGGAAACAGAGAGCCCATGAACTGTCAAAAATTATAAAGGGATATGGTGGCAGAATCAGGGATAAAACACGCATCTTCTAAGACTAAACCCATTGCTTCTGTTTGTTTGTTTTGTTTGTATTTGGGGTTAAGTGACTTGCCCAGGGTCATACAGCTAGTAAGCATCAGAAGTCGTATTTGAACTCAGGTCCTTCTGACTCCCGGGCTGGTGTTCTATTCACTGCTGTGCTTTCTTTTAAGTGGGTCTTGTCTTTTTTTGTGAGCCCTGTCTCTGATGCCTCTCCCCTCTCCTCTCATGCTCTCACACTTAGATTTTAAGATTGTTGTCTTTTGAATCCTCTCTAGGCTTCCCTTCTCTCCCTGCTGAACCCCAGCATGCACCACAGGGCTCTGCACATATTAAATCAATGATTAACCAGCAAAGATTGATTAAGTTGCCTACTGTGTGCCAGGCACTGTCCTAGGTGCTGAGGACACCAAAAGGGAACCGGAAGAAGCACTAGACTGGTAATTTCACTGGTATAGGGAGCTCCCTCTCCCCACAAAGCCATTCCAGCTTTAAAGGAGCTTACATTCTAAAATAAAAGTGACTATAAGAACATGTATTGGAGTCAGGAAGACCTGAGTTCAAATCCATCCTCAGACACTTAGTAGCTGTGTGACTCTGAGTAAGTCACTTCACCTTCGTTTGCCTCAGTTTCCTTAACTGGAAAATGAGGATAATAATAGCATCTCCCTCACAGGGTCATTGCAAAGATCAAATGGGATAATAATTGTAAAGTGCTTAGCACAGTATCTGGAACAAAGCAGGCACTATATAAAGGCCAGCTATTATTAAGTATTTGCAGAATAAATAAAAAGAGAATAAATATGTGCAACTACAGTATAGCAGGGTGGGCAAGGTGGTAGCAGTTGGAGGTGATCAGGAAAGTCTTCCTGTAGAAAAGGTACCTGAGCTGAGTCTTAAACGAAGAAAAGGTGAGGCAAAGGTGAAGACAAAGTACATTCCAAGAATAGAGGATGGTCAGTGCAAAGACATGGAGATGGGAGATTTTTTTTCTTTTCCTCTTAATTCTAGTGCCTTCCTTCTCTTATTATATCCTATTTCTTCTATATATAGCTTGTTTGTATATATTTGCTTGCTTATTGTCTTCCCCATTAGATCTTAAGCTTCCTGAGGGCAGGGACTATCATCTGACTCTTTTTGAATCCCTAGAACTTAGCCCCATGCCTGGAACATAGTAGGTGCTTAATAAATGCTTATTGACTGCCTGAGATGGAGCATTATATATAAGGAAAAGAGAGAAAGCTTCTTTGAGGATTGCTCTATCCATGATGGCCCATGGGTCATTTATTCCATTTCGTGAGAAACTTGAACCTACTCCCCTTAGAGTTCCCAGAACTTGGTAACCAGGACTTCTTGGTCCCCAGAGGCACTGCCAACCTCACATTCTTGGCCAATATCTTTGTCGGAGATAACACAAAATCAATATTTGTGGTGTTAACAGGATTTTTTCCTCTCCTCAAGGACAAATTAAGGTTACAATGCAGAGTGGTTCCACCAAGGTTGCTCCATCCTCAAAAACCCAGGGCTATTTTTTTGGTCTGGGGGCAGAGATGTTGTCCAATATACTCTCATCAGTTAAGAGAGAGAAGCCAACAGCAGCAGGAAATCATACTAGTTTGAGAGTGGGAAGTCAGACTGAACAGGTTGGTGATTCTCCTTGCCCAACAGCAGGGAGTAGAAACCTGGCTGGCTTAGAAGCCCACACCCTGCTTTGTGGAGGAAAGGGAGGGCAAGGACAACTCCCTCCCCTTCTGCTCCTCCATTGCTCAAAGATTCTACTGGCTTCCCCATTCCACTGCCAATAACCTTATTCTCCTTTCTGATTTTCAGTGGTCTTCTCAAGCACCATGATAAAGGCACTGTTTACAGTTGTTAGTGAAGAGTCCCTTCTGACTTATGGGAATTAGCAGCCAAAGCCAGAGAGAATTACAGAATCTCACAGTTGGGAGGGACTTCAGAGGTCATCTAGTTCATGCCTGAATAGGAATCCCTTCTTCATCCTTTCTAAAAAGGGATGGTCAAGTTTCTTCTCAGAGTCCTTCAGTGGGGGAGAACCTGCTAACCATCCCAATTCGGGAGAAGCTCTGATTGTTAGGAAGTTTTTCCTTACATTCACCTAAATCTGCTCATCCATCCTGAAGTCAACAGGCATTAATTATTAAGTGGCTCTCTGTAGTTTCCATTAATTACTCTTCCTAAATCCTGGTGCTTAGAACCACTCAGAAAATTTCACAAGTTTTCTGATGAGGGAAGAGAACCAGGAGACTTTTACCTACCTCACCTGCTCTAGACTCATCATTCTTAATGTTGCCTGAGCTTGTATTCATGACTAGGCTGCCGTGTCACAGTGTTGACCCATACCCAGCTTGCAGTCCAGCTCTTTGTAAATAAAAACAACTCAATTCTTGGAAACAACTCTTGGTCCTTTTATCTTGTTTCTCATTATATTCAGTCAAGGGGAAAAGGGAGGAATTTAAGCGAAGACAAACTGGATTACTAGATATTCTCTGAGCTTGGCATTCCAACTTCTATCTCCTTGGTACAGGCTGTCCCTGGTGCCTGGAATTTACTCCCTTCTCACCTCCGCCTCTTAGAATTCTTAGTTTAGGGTTAGAATCAGGGCTCAGATCAGATGCTATATCTTTTATAAAGCCTTTTCTGATCATCCTACAGAGATTGCTAGTGCTTTTGTCATCCTCAAATGAGCTAGTATTTATTTGGTTGTATTCCACTAGAATGTGAGCTCTTTGGGAATAGGGACTGGTTTCATTGTACCTCCAGTACTGTGTACATAGTAGATTCTTAATAAATGTTAAGTCAAAACTCCCAGATCTTTTTTGGGCCAAATGTTGTCTAGCCATACCTCACCTATTTCATACTTATAAAATAGATTTTTTGAACCTATAAGGGATTTTTCTTTTATCACTATATATTTCATCTTCTCCAATTTGAACCATCATTTTGGCCTGTCAGGATATTTTTGAGTCTTGACTATTAATCAGTGTATCAGCTATGTCTCTTGACTTTGTGCCACCTGTCAATTTGACAGGCATGCCATCTATGTCTTCATCTAATTCACTGGGGAAAATGTTTCACAGTACAGGGCTAAGGACAGATATTTGCAATGGCTCAACATGGGAGCTCATCATTTTTGTTTAGGCCTTTGTTCTTAAAACTTGATCCTCTCTCTCTCTCTCTCTCTCTTTCTCTCTCTCTTTCTCCTCTCCTCTCTCTCTCTCTCTCTCTCTCTCTCTTTCTCCTCTTCTCTCTCTCTCTCTCTCTCTCTCTCTCTCTCTCCACACACACACACACACACACACACATATATACATATGTAATATATCATATATATCTGACCTCAAAAAGCATTTGCAAGGCTCTCTACTAATTTGTGGAGATTTATTCAGTGCTTCATTCCTATGTGAGGAATGGAGTTGGTAATAATCTAATGGAACTGACATCCTGGTCTTCAGACTTCCAACTTTAAGAGAGAAAACACATAGTTTCAGATTCTTTTCAGGTTCCTGAAGAGAGAGAAAGACTCTAGGAAAAAACTAACATCAAGAGAATTGGCACCTCAATTAAATCCCTTAGCTTAATACATCAGATACTTCAGGGAATTTCCTCTTGGATGAAATCTGGGACCCTCTCTTGACTGAGTTGAGATATTTCACTTCTAATGAGAGAGCTTATTCATTCTGTGTATTTTCTGGTATATATTCTCATTTATATATCTTTCTCTGATTTCTGCTTGCTATAAACTTGTATAAATGGGTTTCTTTGTAATTTGCTATGTGTATTCATGAAACTGGCATTTGGTGGGGAGTCAAGACTTAGAGATTTTATACATACATATATACATATAATATATATACATACATACATGCACACACACATATGTATATACATATTATATATATATATACATACACACATCTCTCTCTCTATATGTATGTATGTATAAACTTGGGGTTTACCTTCCCCATCAAGGGATAGCAGTTGAAAACTCTACCTGAACCTAAACTAACAAATATGGAGGGGGTTAGATGTAGTGCTTGCCTGGTACCCCTCTCTCTGAGGATGGACTGAAGCATGGAGTTTATCTGTTGCCTCCAGGAAGCCTCATTGGGATAAAATCTGCTGCCCTTCTTGGGCTTACTACCTGTAGCTGCTGCTTTCCTTCCCATTAGAATATGAGCCTCTTGAAGGCAGGGCTTGTATTTTGGCCTCTCTTTGAATTCCTAGAGCTTAGCTCAGTGACACCTAGTAAAATGCTCACCTAAATGCTTGTTATCTCACTGATTCCTTCCACAGCTCAGCTACATTTCTAGTCTATGCTAATAGTCAGGTCTTTAGGATGTCAGGATTAGACACATCAGGGAAATATTAGGATGTGAAGATGAATGATACTCAATGACAGTTTAAGTGACTCACTCAATATTACACAGCAACAGGAAGGAAGACTGGAACCCAGGCTTGGGTTCCCCCAGAATGGAAGGTTCTCTCTGTTACATTGCAGGCAACTTTCTGAAGAACGTGCTCCTTTTGTCTGTGTAGCTGTACAATTCAGCAGAGCCAATCAAGGCTGAGGACCCCCCAGTTCCCTTAATGAAGCCTCCTGTGGCATGTAGCTTGATGGCTTTCATCTTCTGGAGGAACTCCAAGCATGTCAGGGAGGAGGGCAGGTGACAAGTGCAGGCATAAAAAAATCACGGAGGAAAAAAAAGCAAAAAGAAAAATCACGGAGAAAGGAGTGATGTGATTCACTCTGTGGATCATTGTTTTAAATTTCATTAAAAAAATATTTTAATTCAGTTGAGAAAGCAAACCATATATGTGTGAAATAATTTGTGGATAAGAGAACTACAAATCTGATTATGAAACAGGAATATAGGAAAGTATGGAGAATTTTCCACCAACAAAGGTGCAATCTATCAATGATTTAGAGAAATCCCTGGAAGTGGTCTGAGACACATAGAGATTAAACAACTTGGTGGGTCACTGATAAAGTATATTTTGGTTTTTTTTTTTACCTTTTTTTTTTTGCTTTTTTTTTTTTTTTGGTGAGGCAATCAGGGTTAAGTGACTTGCCCAGGGTCTCACAGCTAGTAAGTGTCATGTGTCTGAGGCCAGATTTGAACTCAGGTCTTCCTGACTCCAAGGCAAGAGTTCTATCTACTGTGCCACCTAGCTGCCCCCCTAAAGTATATTTTGTAATGCTGATAATGGGGTGTCCCAAAAGTCTTAGTGAAATTGTAAAACTGAATGACTTCAGAAGTATCAATGCTACAAACTCACAAAAATATCATTTGAATGTTTCATTATTTAAATTTCTTTTATACTAATTTAGTTTTGTAAATTTTTAATAATATAATTTTCATATTCATTTGAACAATGTTATTGTGCATTGCATGTGTGACAGTTTCTGGATAACATTCTCTCAGGCCATTGGATCAGTAGAGGAGGTCCTCTTGCTTGACCACCTCAGATCTGTCTCCATTTGACCTTTTCTTGCAGGGTCACATCAAAACTGTCATGGATGAATCAAAACCTTCTTTAGATGATCATAAAGCAAGGGTATAAATGCAATCCTTTCAGTCGCCGAGAAGCAACTGTTGAAAATTTGTACAAAGTGTGAAGATTGCTTAGAGTGGTATATTGCACAAGATGGTGGTTATGTTCAACTTTAATAAGAAGCCTATCAATATTTAAACATTTTAAATACTTCCTATGGTGAATCCCTTTGCAAAATGAATCTGGATTCATTTCAGGCAAATTCAAAATATGAAAGTATTTTGGAAAGTGTAAAGATCACACAAACATGCTATTGTTAAGTCTATATTTTAGAAATGATAAATGTGATATTTAGAAGAACTAGAGAAAGCTTGTATGAACTGATGCAGAATGAAATGAACAGAACATGGAGAACAATTCACATGATGCCCACAATAATGTAAAGGTGAACAATTTTGAAAGACTTAAGAACTCAAGTCAATGCAATGACCAATCATGACATCTGAAGACCTGACTTATAGAGCCTGACTCCTGCTTCTTGGCAGAGAGGTCATTTACCAGAGGTGTAGAATGAGGCATGATTTTCAAATGTAGTTAATATGTTGATTATTTAAAATTTGTCTTTTTTTTTGCTAACTTTTAATTTGTGATAAAGGACAGTTTCTATTTGAGTCAAGGAGATATGACTTACTGGGCAGTGAGAGGAATGCAGAAAATTCTTTAAAAAAAGAATATTGATAAAAACATTAAAAAAATACAGAGAAAGCAAAAATTCAGAAGGGGATGCACACAGGGGAATTTTATTCCTATCTTGTTAAGTATATACCTTTTTTGAAGGTATATAACTGAAGCTCACAATTTTACATATAATCATTTTTCAAAAAATTGAAACATAGGTTTGTGTACAATTAATTCATAAAAAATAAAAATTTAAAACTCACAAAAATCATATTTTTATATGTACACACACATACACACACACACACTCAAACTGGGTCCTGGAAGGATACGGCAGCTGAGTGCAAGGTCTGGTAGATGCAACAAAGCTGGAAAGGCTTTGAGGATGCCCTCCTGTTATCCAAGGACCACCAGCTGGGTTAAGTTCAGAGAGGCTTCTTATTAGAAGATTGGTCACTAGATGATACGCTTTTTTTTTTCTGGCCATGACAATGCAAGACCAGTTATGGAGGGTGCACTCACACAAACAAAATTGTATCTTTTAAATATTAAGTATATACAATTGAACTCTGTGGGCAACATTGTG
Source organism: Vombatus ursinus (assembly GCF_900497805.2). Lineage (NCBI taxonomy): Eukaryota > Metazoa > Chordata > Mammalia > Diprotodontia > Vombatidae > Vombatus > Vombatus ursinus. Next base: position 1,348,611 of record NW_020952293.1, read on the forward strand.
GATTCTTTTGTATGTTTCTTGTTTCTCCTTGTTTCTTGTTTCTGCCTTGTTTCTCCCTTTCAGATGGTGAGTGACCTTGTTTGTTGTTTCTTAAGTTTCTCCTCATTCCAGGCCATCCTCCATTCAGGAACCAAAGTGATCTTCCTAAAGCATACACCTAACTAGATCACCCTCCTACTCTATAAACTCCAGTAGCTACCTCTTACTTCCCGGATAAAATATAAAATGCTCTGTTTTGTTTTTAAATTCCTTTACACTAGCTTTCCAGTCTTTATTTTCTACTTTGCTCTCCTTCAAAGCTCTCTAATCCAGTGACACTGACCTTCGTGTTCCTTGTACATGATATTCCTTCTAACTCTGCTTTTTCATTGGCTGCCATCCCCTGTGTCAGAAATGCTCTCCCTTCTTCCCTTCCCTTCCTGGCTTCCCTGGGTGCCCTCAACACTCAGCTTAAATCCAGCCTTTGGCAAGAAGCATTTCCCAGTCCTAGGCATTGCTAAGTACTTTCCTTCTAAGATTACCCCCCCCGTGTGTGTGTGTGTGTGTGTGTGTGTGTCTCTGTCTCTCTGTCTCTGTTTTTCTGTCTCTGTCTCTCATAGTTGTTTGCACGCCATCTCCTTTATTAGAATGTGAGCTCCTTGAGGGTAGAGATTGCATTTTTGCCTTTCTTTGTATCCATAACACTTTGCTTGGTGCCTGGCACATATTAAAATTCTTACATAAATGCTTGTTGCTTCACTAACCCTTGGATGCTAGTCCAGAGGTCTATATACAGTTTTTAAGGGAAGGTTTTGGTAGTGTTAAAAGGCAGTAGGTGAGACAAGCCTAATCTTATCCCTTAAGGATGATGAGATCATTGATGTTAGAGCTGAAAAGGACCTCAGAGGTCATCTAAGTCAGTTGTGTCAAATTCAGATAAAAATGGGGGCCAATAAACCTTACATAGGATCCCAGCATTGGCATATTGACTTAGGAAACCACACATTAATATTATCTATGTTGTATTGTGTTTTGATTTATTTTGTTGAATATTTCCTAATTACACTTTAAACTGGTTCATTACATTGGGGAGAGTTGCCAGCAGTTGTATTTGACACCTGTGATCTAGTCCACCACCATGATCCTCATTTTACAGATGAGGAAACTGAGGCCCAGGGAGATAAAATGATTTGACCAGGGTTGCACAGATAGTAAGTGTAGATTGAACTCAGGTCCTCTGACCCCAAATCCACCACTCTTTCCATTGTGCCTTGGTAAAAATAGGTATATTTGGTAGAAAGGGAGGATAGAGAAAAGGCAGAATTTCTTTGTTACAGCCCAAATCTCTCCTGTAACCCAACCAGGTGATCAAGAAGATACTTAGTCAACAGTCAATAAGCATTTATTAAATGCCTACTATGTGCTAGGCAATGGGGATACACAGAAGGGCAGAAACATGATCCCTGTACCCAAGGAACTCAGTCTAAAGAGGGAGACAATAAGCAAACAGTTATGTAAAAACAAGATATATAAGGGATAAATTGGCTTATAATCTCAGAAGAAAGGCACTGCCATTAATAGGGAGCAGGGAGAAGCCAGTTATAGAACAAGAGAACTCAGGCCAAACTCTGGAGGCAAGTGGTACCATGGAACCCTGGTACCATGGTCAGATCCAGGTTGATGCTGGCCCTATATGAAACAAAGGCGACCTCTAGTGGCCCAGAGAGGAAAAGCAGAGGCCAATAGAGCTTTTTCTCCACAATTCAACTGCAGGACATTATACCAGTATATCTTCTGGTCTTGCTGAGTAGGATGCTGAATTTCTGCTTTTTCTTAAACTTTACTTCACACTCACACTACTATGCTGGATAATTTCTAATATTTGGTCTAGCACTTTGAAATCACATTATAGGAGACTCAGCTGAAGGAATTGGAAATGTTTAGGAAAGATTTTTTTTTTTTGGTGGGGAGGAGAAGTGGGTGAGGATGACTGTCTTCAAACATTAGAAAGGATGTCATGGGGATGAGCCTTACTCTGCTCGGCCCCAAAAGAATTGGAAGTAGGAGATATAAACGTAGGCCTGATGGAAGGAAACTCTTCCTTACAACTGGAGACATCCAATCTGTCAACTCAATCCAAAGGCAAAATGAAATACAGTCTTTCCTCTCGAAGACTTTATTTTCTATTGGGGAAAACAATGTATGCACAGGTTAGCATATGCAGAATATGTACCAAGTAAATACAGGGTGATTTGGGGTGGAGAGGGAGACACTATCACCTGGGGGGGTCAGGAAAGGTATTTTTGGTATTTTGATGTTCTTTGAATTGAGTCTTGAAAGAAGCCAGGGATCTTAAGAGACTGAATTGAGGAGGGATGGCATGCAGGTATAGGGGATAACCTATGCAAAAGATGGGGAAGAAAATGGAATGACTCCTGCAAGGAACATAGACTTCTTTGGTTGACCACAGAGTGGGTAAAAATGCTGTTGTTCTCCTTCATTCTTGAAGAGGACCGATGACATCAGGAGGGGGATGTCTTAACTTGCAAGTGAATCCGATTTAAGTGAGGCAGAGCTGTGCAGAGTCATCAGCCTCACTCGCTCCTTCAGAGTCACTGGAGTTCAATGGTAAGATGGTCAGTATGACTGGAGATGGCCTCAGATGCAACGGGAGACCTGGTAAAGTGAGTAAGGTAGGTTAGAAAAGGTAGGTTGGAGGCAGGTTGTGGAGAGCTTTAAATGCTAAAGAGAGGGGTTTGTGTTGGAGTTCATAGAAAATAGCAGCAGAGCAGTAGCAGGGCAGTAATGGTAGTAGTAGTAGTAGTGGTAGTAGTAGTAGTAGTGGTAGTAGTGGTACTAGTGGTAGTAATTTAGATAGTGCATTCAAACTTACCAAGTGCTTCACCTTCAGCTGAGAAGTACAAAAGTGCACACAGAAGGAAAATTCAGGTAAATCAATCTCTTAATGCGGGTTGGAAATCCCATTCCCATAATCTGTCAGTAATCAATAAACATTTATTAAGCACCTAAAAACAAAGTTAATAGGGACCCAGGTGAGTGGACCTGATCCCAAAATAGAATGGGTTGTCTTAGGAAGGTAGTAGAATATCCCTCACTAGAGAGGGCTTTTGGCCAAAAATCTGGGTGCTATTATCAGATGTGTCATCATGGGGAATTCTTATTTACGTTGGACTGGCTGCTTCTGAGGGCCCTTCTCAATTTGAAATTGATGATGCTTATAACAACTCTGTGATAGAATGTATGCTACTCGGGTCAAAAACTATTTCATGTTTGTTTTTGTATTCCCAGCACCTAGAACAGTGCCCAGCACGGAGTGGGCACTTAATACTTGATTGATTGAGTGGCTGGTTGAAATGAGTAGCACAGGAATTATTATCCCCTTTTACAAAGGAGAAGGCTCAGGTTCGGAAAGGTCCCAAATTATTGAGTTAAATGGAAGACCAACACATCCAAAATTGAACGCATCTTTCTCCCCTAACTCTTCACTTCCAAATTACCCTCTTACAGTCAAGGGTACCACCATCCTCCCAGTCACCCAGGTTCATGACCTTTACTTTCTCTCTCATTATATTCCTAACAAACATCTCTTCTATCCACCCCATCCTTTCCTCCAACACCAGTGCTGGCCCGATGCATGTCCTCATCACTTTACACCTAGACTACAGCAATAGCTATTGATTGATCTCCCTGTCTCATCTCTCCCCAAGCCAGTCCACTAATTGTCAAATAATCTTCTAATCTAAAGTACAGGTCTGACTGTCACCACCCCTCGCCTGGAACTCTCTCCTTCTCCTGGCTTCTTTCAGGTATCAACTTAAGCTCCACCTCCTCACAAGACTTTCCCAGTGCTTTCCTTCTGAGATAATCTCTGATTTATCACATATAGACATGTCTGTCTATCTACCTATCATTGCTCTCGTTTATATATACATAGTAGGCTGCCTGTTGTCTCACCCATCAGACTACAAGCTTGTGCAGAACCAGGGCTGTTTTTGCCTCTTTTAATCCTTAGGACTTGGCCGAGTGCCTGGCAGACAGGCTCATCACCTTGAAGACCCCCCTTGGGGAAGTCAGGTTACCAGGGCCCAATTCTGCCTTCCCACCTTTCCAATTCAAACAGTAACTCCCTTTGCCCACAAGGTTAGAATCACACAAAGACAACTCAGCAGCAAAGTTCCCTTTTATTATTATGTATTGTCATGGTCAGGGGTACAGGGGTAGAAAAACTCATTAAAAATCACAGACGGGGGTGAGGCAGAGGGAGAACATTGGGTGGCGTGAACCAGAGTCCATTCTCTTTTCTGGCTTCACACACTTAATCCGCTCAAACAACTGCCCTGCCCTCATCTCAACTCTCTCTGAAGGGGCTGACACTTCCAGATACTATCCAACACTGGAGTGGCTAGAACAGACAGGTGAGAAGATAAAAGTCCAGACCTTGGCAAGAAGCTGGGCCTGTATTACCGGTTAGGGGAAGGGGGAAACAATGGAGAGACCCAGCTTGTTACCCAATTTCGACTTCCCACACAACTGAACCTGCAAGGTCCTGCTTGTTTATGTGGGAAGGAGGAGGATCAGGTCCCTGGCTGGACCTTCAAGGACACAGTATCCTCTGGGGAAAGAAGCCTCCTTCTTATAAACCAGAGCCTCCTTCTGGATCCACCAACACGGAAAAACCAATTGGTGAGCTAAACAGGTTTGGGGTACTATCTGTGAGTGACCTCTCCACTTCCTAAGGGTGGAAGTCTTGGCCTGGAAGAAGCAAGATGGCAGATGTATAGTTCTAGTTTATTATCCCTGGTCTTCCTGAGATTGTCCAAAGTGAGTAGGGGCTGCCAAGGAGCCCCAAAGTCACATGGCTTAATGCAGGAGTCACTGACAAAGGTGGAGAAATGGATAGCATGGGCTGACAGAGATGGAAAGCCTTAAAATTCTGTCATTTGCTGCCCGGTCCCGACTCTCTGGGGACCTCATCCTCCATCTCTCACCCCAAAAGAATAAAACACAATGTTCTCAACACCATCTACCTCATGATTATGTCACGGGGGATGCCAGACTAGGATCTGTTTGCCAATGGGACGTGATGGAGGGCAGGGGAGGGGCTCAAAAGCTAATGACTGCCCCTTTTCCTCAGATACAAGGGAAGAGGAAATCAAATGACTAAAGGAAAAGAGACAGCACAGGAAGTATTATCACTAGGCACGGAAAATCATGACTGTCCTGTAATCTACTAGGCTGCAGAAAGATGGGGTCCAATCCTCTCCTATCCCTAGTGTTACAGTTTTCATTAACAGTCCAATGCCAGGTGGGTCTTTCACACCCAGGAATGGTACTCACCCTTAAATGAAAGAATAGCAAATGGAAGTTTGGACAGAGAACAGCAAACACTGGCTGGGAGCTTCTGAGAACATTCAAAGGAGACAAAACAGCCATCTTGCCATCCTCTCCTCCTTCCCATTCTTAAAGGAGGTGCCAATTTGGAATTTGAGAGAGAAGAGAATTCCTAATCTGGAGGTAACAGATGGATACACGAAGCACCATAACACGTCAGCTCCCTCTTACAGATAGGGAAGCCCAACAGTCTCTGTAAACATTAGACTTAGTGAGATTCTGGGGCCGGATGATACCAAGAAGGCTGGCCAAGCCCCACTGGAATGTAGTGAGATGGAGGTACCTCAGGGCCATGGAATAGTGGTCTTTATTCTTCCTCGGTCCCAGCCAATTCGACGCTGAGAGGAAGAGACAAGGTTCCAGATGGCTCTGGGTATAACTAGTGATTAGTGGAAGGACATTTACCAAAACAAAGTGGGACAAAATGGGGTCAAGGGAGCCTGGAATCTGGCAATACAACTGGCTTGGGTCAGATCTCTGACCTTCGTTGGCCAGAGCTTGCTCACTCATGCTCTCTGGGCAAGGAAAGATCCTCCATTTTGTGATGGTCATTGGCATATTTTGGAAACCCACCATGTTGGAGCTACTGAACTGCACACTTGAAGTCACAAGTGGCGTTGGTCATTGCACGTAGTGTCCCTTGCATGAAGGCTCCCCAGAAGTGCTGGGCTCTGCTCCCTGCCCGGGGCCAACCTTCTGCAGAAAGTGTTTTGCAGCAGAGGAAGCATTTTCTCCTCACTCAAGTGAGACTAGGTTCTCTCTTCTGAGCTTTTCCTGCTCCTCTCTACCAACGGGTAAAAGAAATGGGGTTTTAATTTTGGATACAGAGACAGCAGGAGATCCTTGGGAAGATTCAGTGGTGAGAGAGGATTCTTTCCCACCATCCACAGCACTGCTGGTAACCGGGGAAGTTCCTGGGCCTGTCCTCTGACCAGAAAAGCCCCTTGGAAGGAGACTCCACCTCCCTGCCTCATAAGGGCACTGACGATGGGTCGTGATTAAACAAGATGCGATATGGTGTGGTCCCCCCGACAACAGCCAGAGGCTGGTGCATGGATATGGTTCCTCGAGGTCTCAACAGAAAAGGCCACTTTTTCCCTTTGGCTGTCCAGTCCCAAATTGAGAGGTTAGGCCGCGAGATTCATGAAGATGGCATTGGTTGTGGTTTGGCCAAAGATGAAGGCTCCAAGGGTGACCAAGAGGACACCGTAACTGACTAGTGCCCACCAGCTGTAAACAGAGAAGAGAGGAAAGGACTCTATCATGGGGTCCCAACAATCTGGGGTGACAGAGGAGGGGACAGGACTCTGTCATCCAGTCCTCGCAGATGGGTCTAGAGGGAAAATACTTCTCATTTGTATCCCTTCTGTCGTCTTCACCCTTACACTCTTTGAAGCACTTAATGTTATTCCAAAGTGCAAAAGGACAAGTAGAATCTCCATCTGATGGGTTAGGAAGCCAGGCTCCAGGAGGTAAGTGACTTTGGGCGGAGCTGGGCTTGCACCCTGGCTTCTTCCTCCCTTCCCACTGCCCCAGGTTACATCTCCCAAAGAGCCCTCAGGACAAGGAGTCATGAGACAATATGGAGCTTTACCTGCTTGGTTTGACTTCTTCAATTTCAGAAAGTTTGGCTTGAATGAGGCACAGCCCTAGGAGAAACCAAACCTTTGGTCAACCAACTGGCCAGCTCAAGCCAAGCAAGGGTTGGCCAAGAGTCTGGTTCCTTTCTTCATTGATTCCCTTCTCTGACCACACCCTCCCCCCAACACACACACACACACACACACACACACACACTCTCTCTCTCTCTCTCTCTCTCTCTCTCTCTCTCTTCAGTAAGTCAGAAACCATGACTCAGGGAAAGGGAGAGCTCAAAATGTTTCTCCTTCCCAAGACTGAGACATTTGCCGCTGCTCCTTCCAATTTCAAGGAGTGGCCAGCGTCATCTGTCTGTGCTCCTGAGCAGGACTGGAGGAGACACCTAAGCAATGGGGATTTTTGAGGCTGGAGACTAAAGAGGAGGAGAAGAGAGGGGCATTCCTAGTCAGTAACACATGGCTGGGCTCTGGACGCACGGTGGAGGGTGGTGGTGGGGCTGCCTGTACCTGGGAAGACGAAGATGAAGCAGGCTGCAAGGCCGCCGATGATGGAAATGACTTTCCCGATGTCTGGGATGAAGAGGGCCAGAAGCAGCGTCAGTAAAAACCAGGTGACCGTCTGCAGCACTCGGCGTCGCCTCTCCCTGGCCACGTCTTCCTCCACCGTCTCACCTTTGTAGCGCAGCCATAAGCCCTCCAGGACCGCCCTGTGCATAAGCTCACAGATTAGGAAGGGGGTGCGCAGGGGATGCCAGACTCTTCCCAAGATCAGTATAGCCTGAGGGGAAGAAAGTCTGGCCATGCCACGGAGTTTCCCAAAATGAAGCAGATGGGAAGCTGGACATACATACAAAGCACATGTAGTCAAGTTCAGGAAAAGGCTGGGAGTAGAGCAAAGGAGGAACAGGGGCAGGGGTGGGATGGCCAAGCTCTGTACAGGGAGACCCAGCACCCCCAGGACACACTCCTCTGGGGCATGGAAACATCTCTTCCTTGGGAAGAGGCATCACTCAGCTAGACACGAAGCCCCCTCCCCACTGCTGGCACTGCCCGCCCAGGCAGAGGGCCTCACCGTCCACAGAAGTGCAGAATGGGGTAGGAGGTCAGCACGCTGATGATGATGAAGACACGGGCAATGGCGACAGGTATATCATTCGAGGGGTAGGAGAGGAGCACATCGGGGTTCACACTGACCCCGAAGGTTAGGAAGCCACAGATGCCTGAGGGGCCCGATGGGGAGAAGAAAGTGCAGAGCAGTTGAGTCAGGATGGGAAAGGCAGATGAAAATGGTAAGGCTCTTGGGAGGAGGGTAAAGAATCTTTCCAATCTGTCTGGCCCAGGAAACAAGAGCTGTTAGGAATGGGTCTGAGGAGGTGACGACAAGATTGGGGGGGAGGGTCTGTAATCACTTGGATTTTCTCTTCTAGGAGAAGGCTCTAGGACAGAGGGAGGAGAGAGGTCACGGGTACTTGAGTTCTAGCTACTTCTAGCAGGACCAGCTGAGAAGGCAGAGGGCATTAGGCCCTGAGCATTGCCCACCTCTGCCCGAGAAGGGGTGATGATGGCACAGGAAGAGCGCAGACATCGGGTCTGTCCCTGGCCCTTTCCCCCACTCTCCACCCCACCTCATCTTGGCCAGGAGGGCACTCTACCTTACCTGTGCCCATGTAGACACAGAGGGCTATGACCATGGCTGCCGTCACCACCCCGCCCCAGGTCTGCACCTTGGGCCGCTGCATGCTGTTGAAGACAGGCACGCTGCTCACATGGCACTGCCAAAGACAGAGGAGCCAGCTGATAGGTTACACCATGCTGCTTGCCTGTTGGCCCCCGCCCCACGACTCGGGCAATCACAGCTATCATGAACCCCATTTTATAGCCAGTACCTGGAATCCAAAGCAGATCGTGGGCATGGCATTGAACACGGCCATCCAGGAGGTCGGCCTGCAAGGAAAGCAGCCACATGTGGGTTCACGGTGAGGGGCAGGCCAGACTGGAGGCGGCCCCCCGCCCAGCTTCAAAGCAAGGCCCCTCCACTCTGGCGTGAGTGTTTGCACGAATTCAGACGTCAGCTGCTCCAGAGCTGGAGACCAAGCCCAAACAGGGCCCTCCGTCTAGCCCCCCAACTCTGCTCTGGAAATGGAAATGGCCACTGAAAAACTGTCATTCTAATATCAGCGTTTATGTGTAATGTGAAATGTGAAAGGCTTTCTGGTGGTTTTTTGAGACAGGGCCTTTCATATAAGATGTATTATTCATTTTTATGGATGTAGTAACCAAGAAGAGAGCAGAGAGGATAAAAATGCATAAGATAAGGAGCGTTATTATAGGCTCTACGTAGGCTTTAGAGAAGCCAGATTTGGAAAAGTATAGCCTACGTTGGAATCAACATGCCTCCTGCTAAGCCACCTTCCTTGTCCCAAATGAAATGACTTTCTCATAATATGGTAACAGTCCCATGGTAGAGTGCTTCATACTTTTCAAAGTGATTCCACATCCATTTTCTCCTTTAATCTTTATAGAGAAAAATGAGGTACCTCTACCTCTGTTTTACAGATGAGAAAGCTGAGGGCCTGAGAAACGAGATTTGCCAGGCCAGTCCATAGGCTTCTGGTGTCCCCCACCTCACCCCCCAAGCTAGTTTTCTTTCTACTATACTGTGTGTCTTCTACTACACTGTTCACTGCTCCCAGTGGACCCTGGGGGGAATCAAGTGAAACTGGCCACCCTGAATTCACTTCTGACCAAAGCAGAGAGCAATGATCACATACATAGCTCTAGGCTGGTAGTCAGGTGCCCCAGGTTCTATCTTCATCTAGTTCTGTTGATATTCCTGGCCAAGTTTTGTTCTGGGTCTCAATGAGCTCACCTGTAAAGTGGGGATGGGCAGTGAGGTGGTGCATTGAATAGAGTGCCAGGCTTGGAGTCAAGAAGACCCAAGTTCAAATATGATCTCAGACACTTACTAGCTGTGTGACCGTGGGCAAGTCACTTAACCCCACTTGCCTCAGTTTCCTCATCTGTAAAATGAACTAGAGAAGGAAATGGCAAACCACTGCTGTATTTCTGCCAAGAAAATCCCAAATGGGGTCACAAAGAGTCAGACTCAATGGAAAACCAGTAAAAATGCGATATTCCTCCTTGTTTATCTTTACAAGGACCAATGAGCTAGCTATATACGAAGCACTCTCCTTAGGAGGAAGGGCCCAGGATCAATACAAGAAATACAGTTAGCAGAACCATCAAAAGGAGTACGCTTATGGCCCCTGCAAGGAGGTCACATGGAAGAAGATTGTTTTTTCTCCTCAAGTGGGGCAAACATTCCCTTAGTCCGCATCAGAGCACCCAGCTGAACCGAGGCCTACCAGTTATCAGTGCCCAATGCGATGGCTTGCTCCAGGAGAAAGAGGCCTCCCTGACAAGGAGGGGATTCATGCCTCAGGGTGGATTCTGAGGCCCCTTCCAACTCTGTGACTGAATCTGAGATGCCGTGATCTGAAGCAGAAGGACCTGATGAGGACAAAGGCCTTTGTGAAATGGCTCCTCAACGAAACCTTTCACCTACCTGGTGGGTATATCCCCAGGGAACATCTCCTTATCCGGCCAGATGTATTTGATAACGATGATGGCTGTGACATACCAGGTGCCCAGGACACTGAGGGAGCTGCCAGGGAGGAAAGAATTGGGTTTTGGTGAGCACCGGTCATGCCTGCCCCACCCCTAGCCACATCCTCCTGTCCCTGTCCAGGGATCAGTCTGTCTTCGCTTCAGGAGTCAGAAGCTCTAGAGATTTTACTTGGAGTCGTGAGCCCCCTGCCCCCACTCCCTTACCCTCTCCAGACTTTGGATAAAACCAAAATGAACATACACAGCTAGACGTCCAGTGTGTCAAGAAAACGCCATTACTGAGGCGGAGGGAAGTTACTGACCGCCGATCGAGGGCAGATTCCTAACACAGGGCAGAGCTTTGTCTGAGAGGGTGTGAAGGAGACGGGACCCAGACCGGAGAACAAAGCTTACTGACTCCATCTAAGCTGGCACAGGGCCAGGAAGAAGCTGGGATCAGGGTCTCCAAGAAGGCCAGGAACAACACAACCCCTCTTATGGGAGGGAGACATTCAGGGGAGATGGGACTTAAAGACCTGGAGACTGACTCTTGGGTGGGTGCCGAGAGATTTACCAAGTTCTGAGACAAGAGTTGTGACTGACCGACGTGTGATTGTGACCTTCCCAATTCTCTCCAGCCTTTGGGTCCCACTTCCAGAAAGTGAGTGGGCGAGGAGGAAGGAGGAGAAAGAACCTAAGAGCACACAGGCCTCAGAGAGAAGAGGTCTATGATCCCTGAGCCCTCCCAACCCAGAGCATCCCCTCGACTTTGAGGACGGGAATAACTCCCACCTGGCATACTTCTGGAAGCCGATCTCCCTGGGGATGGAGAGGGGAAGGATAAACAAAAAGGCAGTGAGGCTGATGGTGAATTTTCGGTCCGTGTACCAGTGGCTGCTGCCTGCCTCCTCTGACTCCTTCACGAACACAGCAATAACTGGGGGGAGAGCCAGGAGAGGGATGTCAGCGGAGCAGTGGGCCCCTGCTGAAGTGACCTCCCCTCCCTCCCACGGACTCATTGTGTCTCCCTCCCTTTCCTCTATGTCTGTTTTCTATTCCATGTAACAGACTTAGCACTTCTGATGCTATGGCCTGGAGGGAAGCCTGATTTGGTCAATACCCCGGGCCATCCCAGGCTGATCATAGACAGTGACAGGAATTCCTTTCTTCCTCGCTCCATTTCCCCCAACCAGAGGCAGCCCCCGGGGATGGGGAGGGCTTACTTTTGTCTTGTTGGTCCCCGATGATGATGAGAAAGGCAATGCAGGTACCAAAAGTGTACACAGCGATGGCCACCTCGCACAGGACCCCGGTCAGTTTGCCACACACCGCCCACACCACTTCCTGGTAGGTGCGTTCGTTACTGGCCTGGGAGCAATACGCCAGGATGACCAGTCCACTGATGATGAAGACCAACATGCCCTGCAGCAGAGAGAGGTTTAGGAGGGGATGCCAAGGAAAGTCAGGCCAAAGCACCCATCCCCCTCCCTCACCGGGCAGTCTAGTGTGCCCTGCCACTGCACACAGCCCAAAGCCCTCTCCTCCTTCGAAAACAAGGGGTCTGCTCCATCTCCCTGGCCCCGGGGAAGCCCGCCTCACTCACAATCTGCAGCGCAACGCCAGCCGCTACCCCACCAGCTGTGCTGAAGGCGGCAGGGAAGTTCAGCAGGCCGGCACCCAGGCAGGCATTCACCACAATAAAGACGGCTCCCAGTGTGGAGGTGGTCCCTCCGTTTGTGGCTCCCCGTTCCTCCTCCTCCCCTTTGGGAGCTCCGTCCACGATGGGGCTCTGTAGGAGGCGGGCTCGCTCGCCGGCATCCGAACTCCAACCCCAATCACCGTAGTCACTGTTGATGACCATGCTGGTCTGAGCCATGGCCACATGGGCTCCGTGCCTCGGGTGCTCGTCTCTGCTGCTCACTCACCACCTCACTTCCCATCCAGCCATGAGAGAAACAAGCGTCCAGACAGCGGTCAGGCTTAGCATGACCACAGGCTCATCGCCCTGGGAATGGCTCTGTGGGGCCCTAAAATAAGACACAGAAAAGCAGCATTACCCTTCGATCCACCAATACCTCTCCTAAGCCAATGCTCCATTAGGGATCAAAGAAAGAGGAAAATGATTCATGACTACAAATATTCATAGCAGCTCTTTTTAGAATGGCAAAGGCTGGGAGCTAAGGGGAATCCATCAGGTGGGGAATGGCTGAACAAATTAGGGTAGATGAATGTAATGGAATACTACAGTGTCACAAGAAATGACAAAAGAGGGGCAGCTAGGTGGTGCAGTAGATAGAGCTCTGGCCTTGGAGTCAGGAGGACCTGAGTACAAATCTGGCCTCAGACACTTGACATTTACTAGCTGTGTGACCCTGGGGAAGTCACTTAAACCCAACTGCTTCACCCCCCCCAAAAAAAAATGACAAGAGAGAAACCTACGAATGTTTGTATGAAATGATGCAGAATGAAGGGAGCAGAACTCGAATAATTTATGTGATAATAACAACACTGAAAAGATAACTCTAAAAGACTCAAGAACTTTGATTGATGTAATTAATGGCCAACAGAGGCCCAATGATGAAGCCACAACCCACCTCCTGAGAGGTGATAAGACTAAAGGTACTGGAGGTACCTTTTTGGACAAGGCCAGTGTGGAAATCTGTTTTGCTGGAGTAGGCGTATTTGTTACGAGGGCTTGGGTTTTCTTTTTGTCAACACGGGAGGAGGCGGAAGGGAGAGAAAATAAATGCTTACTAACTGATAATAAATTTAAGCCATAAAAAAAGCAGGATTAAATCAGAGAAACAAGGAGATAAGTAATGGGGTGTGGCTGTGGCATTGGGCAGCAGGTGCTGGAGGACAGTCATGGACTTTCAGAGCTGGAAGGGACTCGAAGTCATTTAGTACAACACACACCTTCACCAGAATTTTCTCTACAAAAAAACAGTCAGCCCAGATGTGGAGAAAACCCCGGCTCCTGGGGGCGGCACACTCCACTTCTAGACCGCCCTAATTGCTGGCAAGTTTTTCAAGCCTAAATTCTGCTGCTTTGTGACTTCTGCCCACAGCTACCGGCTCTGTTCTCTGGGGACAAGCATCACTGGGGATGCTTTTTAAATACCTGAAGACAGTCACCATATCCTCCTCATCAGGTTAAAGGCCTGAACTGGACAAACCCACTGAAATGCTAGTTTCAGCTCATGGACAGACGCCTAGGCTTGGAGTCAGAAGACTTGAGGTCAAATGCTATCCCAGATATGACCTACCTGTGTGACTCTGGTTGCCTGGAAAACTGCTCCAGCAATCTGGTGGTGGTGTTCTGTTGTGTTCATGTTATTTCTCTTTCTCTGTCCTCACAACCTACACCACCCCTCCCCCTGCAGCTCATAAGAAACATATTCAGAATCTGTCACTGGCTGGCTACTCCTCAAAGCAGTGGAGCTCAGAACAGCTGCATGAAACCCAGAGCCAGCCACAAGCTTTTTCCTTTCCTCCTGATAACATGCCACAAGGAAAGGTCAGGCAGCTCAGAAATCCCTTAGAAGGTGATTGGAAGGAAACATGAACTGGTCAGGCTGCTTTTACATCTAAGAGCCACAAGCCCCAATGCCTGGAGAACTTCTCAACGTCCTCAAATAAAAAATGGGTAATCTGGAGCAGGTAGGCTTCCTCTTATGCAATCTGATAACTGGAGGGGTCAATAACTGAGCAAAGATCAAAACTGCCCCACACCCGGACTACACAGCATGCTGGGAAAAGCTCCAGCACAGAAACTCCTTTTTGTTGACCATGCATAACAACGGTGTTGGGTTTTTTTTTTCTTTTTTAAAAGAGATGGGGGTAGGGTAGGAGAGAAAAAAGGTTTTTGTTAGTTGAAAAACGTATCATAAAAATTTGCCAGGTTCCCCAGCACATGGGGATTCTTGGGCTCTAGCTTCTGCTCCAGAGACTTCCTTCCCTTCGCTGGCCAGATGTCTCGGGGTGGGGTTTACGGTTCTGCAAACTCCTGGCTCAGCTTTAAGCAGTAATGAGGATACTGATGACTCAGGTCACATGCTCAAGTAAGGGGGTGAAAAGGCATCGTCCAGCCCTTCCTTAGCAAACTGCCCCGCACGAACGACCCCACTCCTCCGAGGCTTCCCTCTCGGTGTTACCTGGGGCAGGTGAGCAGGTGGTTTCTTCTTTCTCACAGCTTCCTTCCCGTGCCCTTCTCCCTTCAGTTCTGGGGGCGCAGAGGCTCAAGGGCGGCACCTGGAGTTAAGAAGACCCGAGTTCAAAAATACTGCCTCTTATCCTGGGCAAGTCATTTAAACACGCCTGCCTCAGTTTTCTTGGTTGTACAGTGGGGGTGGGGGTGAGGGTGGACCTGATGAATTCGGAGGTTCCTCTCAGCTCTGAGCCTGTGGCCTAGGGCACCCCAAGCCCTCGAGGGGTGCCCCTCCCCAGACCTCCCCCTCTTAGGGGTGCAAGGGGGGGCAATGGGGCCGAGGCAGCCAGTGGAGGGCGGGGCAGGATGCAAAATCCCCTCCAGGAGGACAGGAGCCCTGGGTTCGAATCCGACCTCTGCCACTGACTCACACACGAAGGTATGTCCTCTTCCCATCCCCGGGCCTCAGTTTCCCCATCTGTAAATGACCCAACTGGCCCCATAAAGGGCTCGGGGTCCGGGGCGGCCCCGGATGCCGAAGCCAGGGAACCTCCGGGTCCCAGGAGAGAGGGAGGGGGCCGAGGCCCCTCCCCAGGCTTAGCCCACGCAGCCCCCTACCCACCGCGGACTCACCACGGGCTGCTCCGGCGACTGCCGCTGCTCGGGCTCTTCGCCTCCGGCTCCAGGTGCGGAGCCAGCTGACTCGCCGGTCACGTGAGCGCGGGCTTCCGCGCTAGGCACGCTGGGAGTTGTAGTCCCTCCCCCTTAGCCTGCGCCCCCTAGAGTCCGGCTCCCTGTGCGGGCTGTTCTGAGAGGCGCCGCCCTTTAGCCCGGCCTTTGGTAGCCTCGGAGAAAGTGCAGGCAGGACATTTACCCCCGTGTCACTGACCTTGCCCTGGAACACAAGGGGGTTCCGCTAACTGACCCCGGCACATGGTCAGCAAGCATTTATTAAGAGCCATCCCAGCCAATTCCACAGATTTAGGGCTGGAAAGGACCTTAGAGCTCATGGGGTCCAACCCTCTCATTTTGCGGGTGGGGAAACAGGCACCAGGAGACCTAGGATCATATTTTAGGGCTGGAAGGGACCTCAGAGACCAGCCCCTTCGCTTTGCAGATGAGGAAACTGAGGCACACTCAGGCCATTCACCTCAAAGGCAGCCGGCTGACACTGGACAAGGGACAAGGGGTCAAGAAGATGAGTCCTCCCTCCTCTCTGACACTTCCCAGCTGTGTGATCTTGGCTAAATTATCCGAATTTCTCACTGTCATCTTTTAAGATAGCGATAATTATAGGACCGGGTTGTTGTGAGGAGCAAAAGAGATAACGTTTGTAAAATGCTTTGCAAACCTTAATGCATTCTGTGAATGCTCGCCGTTATCGGGATCTTAGCTTTACCGCTGGAAGGGTCCTGAGAAGTCTCTATTCCAACCCCCTCATTTGGCAGAAAAGTAAAGGAGAAGTCCAGAGACGGGCATGCCCAATGCTACGGGGGTGCTGTGGCTGGGATTTGAATCTAAGCTCTCTGATTCCACATCCAGTGGCTTTTGATTAGCGCCCAATGGGATATTTTAATATAAAAGAATCCAGTGAAATGAGGTTCTCTTGGAAGTTCCATCATCCATATGTCAGAATCTACTGACTACTGCAAAGTCTCCTGGTTCTTCCCAGTACCCCAGGGTTGGCCCGTTAAATCTGGTAAGTTTTGCCTGTGTACATTTAATACTGCGCCTGAATGAATCTCTGGTGTCTTTATGTGCCCACACACACATATATATTAGAGTTAATGAAGCTTCTTAATTAATAGGCTCTTATGGGCTGATACATCTTTGAAAACTAGATTGCAGTTCCAGGTGCTGCACCTAACAGCTCACCCCAGTGGCTTGTATTTAGCATCGATGGCATCATGGGGGGGGGGGTGCTGATTTGTCACCAGCTCTCCACTAATCTCCATCAATCAAAAATGTGTGACTTTGGGGGGGGGATTTTTTTTTTGGCCCCAAGGCCAGCCCTGCCCTTGCAGAGGATTAGCAGAGGCACAGATAAGGACTCGGCATATTTCACCATCCTTCACAATACAAAACCCTGAGCAGAGAGAACTTTGTACTGGCTCATTTCCTGTCCCTCTTGCTGCTACTTCTACTGTGTCTGGTGCCTGATGAAAGTTATTGGCTCTTTCTTGTCAGGTCCCCTACAATGGGCTCCTGCTTTTCCCTGGGTGGAGTTCTGTGGCATAATTTTGGACCTGGGAACAGTCCTTGACTTGGTGGAAAGAGTCAATAGAGACCAAGATGACTAAGTCAGTGGCCGGATATTATGATGTAATAACATTAATAACATATTGAAGAATGCATCAAAACTTAAAAAATCTCATTCTTAAAGGAAAATAATTTTCTGATTCTGGGTGACTAATCATCCTTAAAATAAGCAAAACTAGGTATGCAAAATAACTTACATTCCATTTTACAGGTGAGAAAACTGAGGCTTATAGAGATAATGACCTATTCATGTTCACATGGATTTTAAGTGAACCGTTAAGTCCAATGAGGCTGAGTCAAGCCCAAGTCCTCGGTCTCCAAAGTTAGCACTCTTTCCATTGGACTGTACTGCCTCAATCGCTTTTTTCTTTTCTGGGCAAACTGAAACCTGTAGCAAAAGTTAGCCAGTCAAGGGGGCAGTTAGGTGGCACAGCGGATAGATCTCTGGCCTTAGAGTCAGGAGGACCTGAGTTCAAATCTAGCCTCAGACATTTGACACATACTAGCTGTGTGACCCTAGGCAAGTCACTTAATCCTGATTGCCTCAAGAAAAGGAAAGTTAGCCACTCTTTTGAGTCTGTCAAGAGCCAGCTGCAGTGGACAGAAAGAACACTAAACACTCTAATTCCAGGACCAGCTCAAGTACTTACTGTGAGACCCTCATTATTTTGGCCTTAATTTCTTCCTCCACAAAATGAGGAGGCTGAACCAGCAGATCTTTGATACTGTGATGTCTATGAAAGATGGTACGACAGATATTTGTATTTGTTTCTTATCTTGAGATTCCCTGAGGGCAGGGACCTCTCCTTGTTTGAGCTTTATGTAGTGATTATTTCTCTGACTTCACTCTTTTCGATTGAATTTTTCCCTCCAGGATCTAGGGGTACCTTGAATGTTTTGAGGGGTGTCACGTCTCTAATGTCATTGGGTTGAGCACTCACTAGTTTTGTTACCACCACTGTTAGACACCAGGGACTAGCACCCCATTTCCTTTTTTTAAAATAGTATTTTATTTTTTCTAATTATGTGTATACAAAGACAATTTTTAACACTCATTAAAAAAATTGAGCTCTAAATTTTCTCCCTTCCTCCCCTCCCCCCTCCCTAAAAGGATAAGCAATTTGATATCATTTATATATTAGCACCCCATTTCCATTTAACCACTTAACATAAATAAGCATTTAGAAAGGGATATTTATGTTGAAGATATAGTGATGATAAAAGTACAAACATTTCCCTTACCCCCAACACCTTCGGTATACTCTCTCCCCCATCCTGCCTTGTTCTGTGGAGAAAGTAGGCTCAAATTTAGCTCGGTTCCTACATGGCATTGGACTCACTAAGTTCACGTCCAGCTGTGGCATGACTGCTAAATGAGTCCCTGTCTCAGCCACTGCTGGGCTGGGTCCTGAAGGTTACTTCTGAAGGTCATTCTTGGTTCCTCACTCGGTCCATGGTGGGCTGGGTACAAAATCTGGATTCTAGGATGCCCAGATGCTCACTCTTGTGACTTTTTCAAAATTCACTGGGTGGAGTCTCTAGTCCCTTCACCTGAAACAGAAGAGAGCAAACCCAGAGGCAAAATGAAGAAGGCCTATTTCACAGTGCCACATGCAGCCCCGGTGAGCTGGGCTGAAGGTCTCTCCTGGTATGGCGGCTTTCCTAGGATGAGGCCAGTTGCCAAGGAGTCAAACCAAAGGCAGAAGCCAAACAGAAGCCAATACTCTGGTTGCTTGTGTCTTTCTGAGGGCACCCTCATTTCCAGCTATGCAGTCAATTGAAGAGGCTTCTCCTAACCACGTGATTAACAGAAGGAAACCAGTTACAGAACGTCTCCACATACTCAAGTCCTTCCACGGCACTTCCACTACAGGTGATCATGACTCTCCTGAAGACAGGCTCCTTAGGCTCTTCACATGGAGAGACATCGGAGGTGCTCTTTAAATATTCTGGTCCCGAACGCAGTCACGTGGTTTGGAATTTGAGTGCTTTGCTTTTTCTCCCTGAAGGGCAGTTAATTTCCTTAATCATTTTAACTGCACTTTGCTGAGCCCTCCTAAGGTCTCCAAGCAACTTCCAGTATTGGAAGTTTCATTCAGCTGGAATTTTGTCAAGTATAAGAATGAATGAATGAAAAAAGTAAAAAAAAAAAAAAAGCATACTTACTATGTGTTAGGCCCTTCAGTTACCCTCAGCCTTGTTTAGCCTGTCTGCAGAAATGATTTTACTAGGATGCGGCTGCTGTGTATGCTACAGCTTCTTGGAGCCCAGGTT
Organism: Vombatus ursinus; assembly: GCF_900497805.2. Lineage (NCBI taxonomy): Eukaryota > Metazoa > Chordata > Mammalia > Diprotodontia > Vombatidae > Vombatus > Vombatus ursinus. The sequence continues at coordinate 1,367,886 of NW_020952293.1, forward strand.
GAGAGTTGAGTGCCAGGTAGACATCAAAAGTGGATGAGCAGCCCTGAAAAATGCTCGGTAAGCCCACACACCAGAGGTGCTAGTCCTGCCTGAATACTCCATACACCCCTAAAACCTGTCAATGAGTTGGGGGGGTGTCTACCACAAGCATGTGAAAGCTTCCCACCATGGAATGGGGAGATGAGAACAATTTGTTCCAATGGCCATGAAGGTGGCTGATAGTGCTGTAGAGTGATTAGAGACTGGTCAGACATTGAAGATGTCAGGGTCATCCACTGCTTCCCAGGCCATCACCAGTCATCTTGACTTTTGTCTTACTGCTGGACTTTGATGATTGGAAGAGAGAGAGGCTGGTGACTTTGCGCAACTCTGCCCCACTTAAATCTAATTCACGGGCAGGTCGAGACATCATCTGTGATGTCACTGGTCCTGTTTGAAAATGAAGGACAAACGATAATGTGTTAGACACTTTGCTAAAAGGTAGAGATTCAAATACAAGCCCCTGCCCTCAATCAACTTACATTCTAATAAGAAAAGACAACTTATGTAAGGGAGCAATAGCTAGGGAAGGAAATTTTGGTTTGTTTGGAAAGATACAAGAATGGTAAGTAGAACCCAATGCAAATAAATTGACATACCATATAAAAGAACTGATTATGGTTTGAGAACTTGGGGTGGGTAAAGAGGGGAGATGGTGGCTTGTAAGGCAAAATCTAGAAAGTTAAGTGAAGCATGATGGAAGCCTGGGCTGGATATAATGAAAAACTGAGACAACCACATCAGGGGTCCCAGGGTTGGCGGGGTTTTGGGCATGAAAGTATCAAATCATCCAGGGCTTAGTTCGGGGAATGGAGACTGGTGAGAAGTCTCAGATTTGAAGGAAACCCTCACCTTGGCATGGATATAACCTTGGCTTCCCAAATACCATGCCAGTAGAACTTAATCTGTGTCAGAGCCTGTCTATTAAGCTGGAAAGACTTTGAGGATAGACCCAGTGATGTCTCTGAAGATCAACCTAGCTGAGCATGAAGTAGCTTCTTACTAGTTTTCCCAGGTAGTGATGGGGCTTGGGGCCATAATGAAGACAATCTAACAAGCAGCAGAAGAATTGTGATCTCTCTGGAAGAACTGATGAAATCAACTTGATAAAGTCAACAGATCCTTGATATTTTGAAATAACTTGAAAAGTTGAGCATGGAATGGTGATCAGCTCATTGATAGAGGTCTTTCTCTCTGGCTGAGAGCCCTGGTCTCTCAGGAAACAAGTTCAGTCGAATTCATCAAACATTTACTAAATGCTTGCTTCAAGTAAGGCACTGTGCTAGGTGATAGGGTTGCAATACATGAAAAAATAATGTCTCCTATACCCTCCAGGAGCTTACAGTCTGATGATGATGATGATGATGATGATAACTAGCATTTACATAGCATTTTAAGGTTTATAAAGGTCAATATCTTATTGATCCTCACAACAATTCTGAGAAGTAGGTGCTATTACAATTTCCATTTTACAGATGAAGGAGCTAAGGTTCAGGAAAGTTCAGTGACTTGCCTAAACTCACACAGCTAGAAAAGTGGCTAGGGTGGGATTTGAACTCAAATCATCCATAACACCCAGCTGCCTCATAGAGGGAAGATAGAATACATGTGCAGAGAAGTGAGGTAGAATGTGACAGGAGCAAAGGACAGCTAACCGCTTTGCCATGAGAAATTTGAGGAGACAGATAACTGTTAGCTTGGACTTGGGGATTACAGGAAGAAGAATGAGATCAAAGAAGGCTTCATGGATGAGAGGTGAGAATGAGAAGGGGAAATGAAAAGTAGTCCAGTTTGGAAGACAGAATAAGAGGTAATGGGAAACAATATGGTGTAGAGTTGGACAATCAATCAATGAACATTTATTAAGCACCTACTATGTGCCAGATACTGTGTTACACCCTGGGGATACAAAAAGACAAAAAAAACCCCAGTGCCTGCCCTCAAGGAGCTTACAATCAAATGGGCTATATTGTGGAGGGCCTTGAATGCTGGAATTAGAGGTTTAAATGTATTTGGTAGGTACCGGGGAGCTTTTAAAATTTTGGGGGTAGAGTAGTGACCTGATCAGAGAACTACATTAAGAAATTACTTGGGTCTTGGTACACCAAGGAGGTCAAATCAGTCAATGCCTAAAGAGATTAATTCAGGCTATTCACTGGAAAGTCAAATCCTGAAGCTGAAGTTTAAATACTTTGGCTACATAATGAGAAGATGGGACTCACTGGAAAAGACGCTAAGGTTAGGAAAGATTGAAGGCAAAAGGAAAAAGAGACAGCAGAGCATGAGATTGATAGATAGTGTCTGTCCATCACAGCAATGAATGTGAGTTTGGACAGACCTTAGGAGATAGTGGAGGATAGGAGAGCCTGGTGTGCTGTGTCCGTGGGGTCATGAAGAGTTAGACATGACTAAACAACTGAACAAGGCTTTGGAGGCGAGAAATGCTGGAGGTAGGAAGACCACAGGCTCATAGATTTAGACATCCTCATTTTACAGATGAGGAAACTGAGGCTCTGAGAGATTTAGTGACTTGACCAAGATCATACAGGTAGTGAGAGTGGTGGGTTTTTAAACAGTTGAGAGCCTATTATAATAACCTAGATGAAAAGGGTGAAGGCCAATACTAGAAGTGACAGCAATTGGAGTGGAGAGAAAGGGGCTGAATTGGAAGGATATTTCAGAGATGGAATTGACAGGATTTGGCCACTGATCGGATAGGGAGGGGTGAAGGTAAGACTCAAAGACCACTTCCAGGTTACAAGCCTGGGGGAATGGGAGGATGGTGGTTTCATTCTCAAAGAGAGAGAAATTCCATAGAGGGTCAGGTTAGAGAAGATGGGGAATTCAGCTTTAGATATGTTGAATTTGGGGTAATAGTGAGCCATCCAGGTGGAGAGATCTACAATTCTACTATGCTTATTAAGTGCCTTGTGAGAACAAGGAACGGTGGCAAGTGATATGAATTAAAAAAAAAGTTGGGGTTACTAGGTGGCACCATGGATAGAGCACTGGCCCTGCAGTCAGGAGGACCAAAGTTCAAATCCAGCCTCAGACACTTACTAGCTAGCTGTATGACCCTGGGCAAGTTACTTAACTCCTGTTGCCTCCAAAATTAAAAAAACAAAAACAAAAACAAAACAAAACAAAACAAAAAGTTGGAGCAGTCCCTGTCTTCAAGGAACTTTTACCCGGGGTAGAGGTGGGGAAGGGGATCAACTTATGCCTATATGTTTAAGAAAAAACCATACTTCACTATGAATTGTAGACCCAAGCCTGCTAGAAACAACTTTTATTCATTTTAGATTATGCTAAATTCAAGCATTGTTCTGCTTAGAGGGAGAAATAGCCAATCTGACAGTTCTTTTATGCCCTGAGACATAGCCCTAATATATTGGGTTCTTGAACAAGGGATGTTTCACAGTCAAGCTTGAAGAAGGGTCTAGTGTCGGTCAATTGCAGAGTGAATTCGCTTATAGTGGGCAGCAGAGCCAAGATGGCAGACAGGAGGCAGCAACCCAGCTGAATTCTTGCAATATTCCCTCCAAACAACTTTAAAGTAATGCCTAAAATAGAATTCTGGAGCAGCAGAGCCAAAAAAAAGGTTGGGGTGAGATAATTTTCCAGCCCAAGACACTTCAGGCGATCAGCAGGAAAGGTCTGTGATCCTGGGGTGATGGTCAGCCTGGAGGGCAGCACAACCCCCCACACCAGGAGAACCAGCAGCAGGCCTTGAAGGTGGCTGCATCAGTGGCAGCAGCAGCTTTGGGAGGTCTCAGCCCATAGATAGTAGAGGAGTTAGAAAAATGGTGATAAAAAGCAGGGGGACCCTTTGCTGGTCCTAGGTACAAGACCGTATTCCATTGCCCATACCTAATTCTAGTTCCCATTTCCATAGCACAGAAGAGTGCTTGTGGTTGCTCACAAGGGAGTTGGGGTCCTGGTCTCACGTCCAAGGCTTTATCATAGGTCAGGCACATGAACATTTGGAGTGGAGATGTTTCTAAATTTGTGCATTTAATGTTTCTTTTGAGCTACTGTAATTCTGCTTTGCTCACAGAGCATAGCACTTTCTTTGATGTGGGCATGCCATGCTGGGTGGTCCTTTGTCAGTGTCTCCCATGTTAAACAATCGATTCTAAAGTTCTTCAGGGAGACCTTGAGAGTGTCTTTGTATCACTTCTTCTGACCACCATGTGAGCACCTGCCTTGTATGAGTTCTCTGTAAAATAATCTTTAGGCAAAGATTACAGCAATATATCACAAAAGAGCATACATTATGAACAGGTAAAATTTATAGCGGGAATGCAGGGCTAGAACAATATTGAAAACTATCAGTATAATTGACCATGTCAATAACAAAAACAACAAAAACCATAATGATTTTCTCAATAGATGTAGAAAAAGCTTTTGACAAAATACAACACTTACTAAAATACAACTTACTAAAATACAATACTTACTAAAAACTCTAGAAAACATAGGAATCAATGGAGCTTTCCTGAAAATGATAAGCCGTATCTATCTCAAACTATCAGCAAGCATTATCTGTAATGGGAATAAACTAGAAGCCTTCTCAATAAGATCGGGGTAAAGCAAGTTATCACCACTATTATTTAATATTGTTTTAGAAATACTAGCTATAGTAATAAGAGAAGAAAAAGAAATTGAAGGAATTAGAATAGTCAACGAGCAAACAGAACTATCACTCTTTGCAGATGATATGATGATATACTTAGAGAATCCTAGAGAATCAACTAAAAACTAGTGTGAATAATTAATAACTTTATCAAAGTTGCAGGATATAAAATAGACCCACATAAATCATCAGCATTTCTGTATATTACCAATAAAGCTCAGCAATAAGAAATAGAAAGAGAAATTCCATTTTAAATAACTGCAGACAATGTAAGATACTTGAGAATTTACCTGCCAAGGCAAACCTTGGAACTATATGAACACAATTACAAAGCACATTTCAAACAAATAAAGTCATTTCTAAATAGTCAGAGAAATATTAATTGATCATTAGGTAGGCCGGACCAATATAATAAAAATGACAATTCTACCTAGATTAATTTACTTATTCAGTGCCATACCAAACTACCAAGAAATTATTTTACAGAACTAGAAAAAATAATAAAACTCTGCTGGAAGAACAAAAAGTTAAGAATATCAAGGGAGTCATTGAACAAAAATGTGAAGGAAAATAGCCTGGCAGTATCACATCTCAAACAGTATTACAAAGAGGTAATCATCAAAACAATCTGATACTGGCTAAGAAATAGAGTGGTGGATCAATGGAATAGGTTAGGTAGTTAATACACAGAAGTAAATGACCATAGTAATCTAGTGTTTAATAAACCCAAAGATCCAAGTTTTGGGGATAAAAACACTATTTTGCAAAAAATTGCTATGAGAACTAGAAAGCAGTTTGGCAGAAAGTAGGTCTCATATACAAGACAAGTCAAAATGGGCACATGATTTAGACACAAAGAGAGATATCATAAACAAATTAGGGGAACATGGAAAATTTTATCTGTCAGATCTATGGATAAGGGAAGAATTTATGACCAAACGAGATAGACAGAATCATGGGATGTAAAAAGGATAATTTTGATTACATGAAATTAAAAAAGTTTGTTGTTTTTTCTTTTTTTTGCACAAAGTCAATGCAGCCAAGATCAGATGGAAAGCAGAAAACTGGGGGAAAAATTTTACACCAAATTTTTCTGATAAAAATCTCATTTCTTAAGTATATAGAGAACTGAGTCAAATTTATAAGACTATAAGTCATTCCCCAACTGATAAATGGTCAAAGGATATGAATATGCATGTGAAAAAATGCTCTAAACCACTATTGACTGAGAAATGCACATTATAACAATTCTGAGGCACCACCTCACACCTATCAGATTGGCTAATATGACAGAATAGGAAAATGACAAAGGTTGGTGGGGATGTGGGAAAATTGGTACACTAATGCACTGGGCAGTTAGGTGGCACCGTAGATAGAGTGCTGGGCTAGAAGTCAGGAAGACTCATTTTCCTGAGTTCAAAACTGTTTTCTATACCACGAATTCCACAAAGCCATTGTTGAATCACGAAGAAGCTTTGTTAATGACCTGGGAAGGCAGGGTGTCCCACGTGTGTGAGAGCACACCTATAGACAAATGCACACTTTTTATTCCCTATTCCCTATTTGAATTTCCTTCCCCTGTTTCCTCATTGGCTGGGTACTATAGAGATTACAGCCTATCTGAAGCACCTAATTTCCCTACGTGAGTCTCTGTCCCTAATTACATCTCCCACTTCCCACATTTGGGGCACCCTGGCTCTTACTTGGGAACACCCCTTTTGATGTTAATCTATACCTAACCTCAGAACTGGTTTTCCACCAGTTAGTCTATTCACCACTGATAGTGTTTTTCTTATTATAATGTAGCTCCCTTTGTTCAACTTCCACCTAGCCCTTTAGATAGCATTCCTTAGGTTCCACTTGACTTTTGTAGAGATTAAAAAAACTAGCTATTTCTCACATTTCCTCCTGGTTTAAACTGACTCCAGTGCTGTCACACAGGCACCCAACCCCTGACTGAATGATACGCAGAAGCAACATCCCCAACCACATTTTCCACAAAAACTGACTTCAGACACTTACTAGTTTTGTGACCATGGGCAAATCATTTAACCCTGTTTGCCTCAGTTCCTCATCTGTAAAATGAATTGGAGATGAAAAGTGGCAAATCACTCTAGCGTCTTTCCCAAGAAAATACTGAATAGGGTCACGAAGAGTCAGACATGACTGAACAAAAACGATGCATTGTTGGTAGAGTTGTGAACTGGGCCAACCATTCTGGGGAACAATTTGGATCTCTGCCCAAAAGGCTACAAAACTGCATACCTGTTGGTCCGGCAATAACACCACAACAAAACCCAAATAGATCAAAGAAAAAGAGAAAGAACCCACATGTACAAAAGTATTTATAGCAGCTCTTTTTGTGGTGGCAAAGAATTGGATATTGGGATGGGATGCCCATCAGCTGGGGAATGGCTGAACAAGTTGTGGTATATGATTATGATGTAATATTATTGTGCTATAAGAAATGATGAGCAGGATGGTTTTAGAAAAACCTGAGAAAACTTAGACAAACTTACACAAAGTGAAGTGAGCAGAACCAGGAAAACGTTGTACACAGTAACAGCCACATTGTGTGATGATCAACTATGATAGACTTAGCCCCTCTCAGCAATGCAAGGATCTAAGACAACTTCAGAAGACTCATGATGGAAAATGCTATCCACATCAGAGAAAGAACTACAGAGTCCGAATGCAGATTGAAGCAATTTTTTTTTCTTTACAACATGGCTAATATGGAAATGTCTTATGTGATTTCATAATTGATATCATTTCATAATTGATATCACATTTCTTGCCTTTACAATGGGTGGGGGAGGGTTAGGAGGGAGAGAACTTTAAACTCAAAAATTTTTAAAAGTGAATGCAAAAAACAAATGTTAAAAATTGCTTTTATATGTAATTGGGAAAATGTTATTAAAAATGCTAAAATAAATTCTTAAATTTATAATTATTTTAAAAAGAAATAACTTCTACGATAAAATGTTTTAAGTCTAAAACAAAAGAACACAAGCTTCCAAAATGGCATCAAATGTTGCATAAATTTAAAAAAATCTGGAAGAAAAAAATTTCATTATGATTCCAGAATGGTTAGAGTGGTGGGAGATGTGGTGTGGAATGGTGGTCAGTGAGAAATCTGGGGAGTGAAAGGATTTTTTGTTTTAATGTTAGTGAGACTTTATTAATTTCTAATATTTTATTGTTGTATAGGACAAAAAATGAAAAAAAAGTCAAGTGGTAAAGCATTCATGCCTAGGGGAGTGAGGGGAGAGAAATCACAATGAGCCACAGCATAAACAGTGCCCCAGCAAGCACACAGGTTATCACAAGAGCGTTTATGAAGGGAAGACAAATAGCTCCAGTAGTCACTTAACTTTAGACATGCCTTTACAGAATAGTTTTCCTAAAATCATTCAATCTTTCTTAGACCACTCCCTTCAAGGATTTTCCTTTCAGGATCGCCAGAGGCAACTCCAGAGATAGGGGAAGTCTGATCATTTGTTGTTGAGTTGTTTTTCAATCCTGTCTGACTTTTTGTGACCCCATTTGGGGTTTTCTTGGTAAGATACTGGAGTAGTTTTTTTTTTTTTTTGGTGAGGCAATTGGGGTTAAGTGACTTGCTCAAGGTCACACAGCTAGTATGTGTCAAGTGTTTGGTCTGAGGCCGGATTTGAACCCAGGTCTTCCTGACTTCAGGGCTGGTGCTCTATCCACAGCTCACCTAGCTGCCCCTGGAATAGTTTAACATTTCCTTCTCCAGCTCATTTTTGAGGCAAACAGGGTTAAGTGACTTGCCCAGGCTCACACAGCTAAGTAAGAGTCTGAGGCTAGATTTGAACTCACAGAGATGAGTTTTCTTTATTTCAGCCCCTGTTCTCTGGTCATTATCCTAATCATTTAAGGGATTGGAGAAAGAGGCCACTAATCTGAGGTGAATCAATATAGTGAGGGTCTTCTGCTCTAATACCATTATTGCCTTTATTATTTCAAGGGAAGATTCCCTCTTGCGCTTGAAATTGATAGTTAAAAAAAGATCAGTTTTGTCCTTCAGATTAGTCCAAAGGCTTCCGGTATTTTTCAGATACTTTCTTTTTCATTTGTTTGTTTGTTTTTGCTAGGCAATGGGGTTAAGTGACTTGCCCAGGCTCACACAGTAAATGTCAAGTGTTTGAGGCCAGATTTGAACTGGGGTCCTACTGACTCCAGGGCCGGTGCTATATCCATTGTGCCACCTAACTGCCCCTCTTATTTTCTTTTTAACTGATGTTTGTTGGTCTCTTTGACACCAGTCACTTTGAAATGCTCCTTCCCCCTCCAACTCTTCCTTAATAACAAATAATAATTATAGTCAAGCAAGAAATACTTTCTTAATATTTCCTTCTCTTTAATTAGTTTTTTTCAATTAAAAAGTATTTTTCTCTCTTTCCTACCTCTCCAACACTGATGACAAAAGCCTTGTAACAAAAGCCTTCAGTCAAGCAGAACAAATTCCCCCATTAGGCAGATCCAAAAATGTGTGTCTCATTTCACAGTCTAGTATATCTTTGTCAGGAGATGGACAGCATGCTTCATATTCTATCCACTGGAATCATGGCTGGTCGGTCACTGGATTGATCAAAGTTCTTAAGTCTTTAAAAGTTCTTCATTTTTACAATGTTTTTATTGCATAAATTGTTCCAGTCAAGTCAACAAGTGCCTCCTTTGTGCCAGGCATTGTGCTAAGCACTGGAAATAAAGGCAAAAAAAATTTATATACGTATATGTATACATATATATATGTATATATATAATATATCTAAATATATGTATATATATTATATATATATATATATATATATATATATATAAAGATCCAGTCTCTGCTCTCAAGGAGCTCACAGTTTAATGGGGGAGACGACATGCAAATAATTATGTGCAAACAAGTTATGCTGCATGCAGGATAATTTGGAGATAATCTCAGAGGGAAGGCATTCACTGGCCTTAGAGGAGACCTAGAAAGGCTTCTTATAGAAGTAGTGGATAGAAAGCAAGAATTAGAAAACTCATTTCTCTTTAGCAAATTTGCTGGATGACCTAAAGTGAGTTTCTTGATCTATTTTCCTAATCTATAAAGAGAGATAGGCCTGGAGGATCTCTAAAGTGTCTACCAGCTCTGGGAGTTTACTATAATCAATACTTAGGTCTCAAAAACCTTTGAAATTCTACGACCAAGAGTAGTCAAGACCAAGAAACAAGGCTGCCTACTTGCAGTTGGCCTCATCTTCCTCCGCCACTAGGTGTCGCTATTACTTCACAAAGAGTCCAGAATAACATTCGAGTAACCCCTTCGTAAAAAAATACAGAAAAATTCCTTCATGTTATTGGATCTCATAAACTCCCCACTTTAGTAGGGCCTTGGGGTCTAGTTATAATGATCCTCCTCAAGAGCAACAGGGTCTAGAGAGATCGTTCAGTTCTATGAACTTTAATCATGGGCCCACAATTGCATGGCCTTAGAGGGCCTAGAATTTAAGAAAGTCTGAATTCTAGTCCATGCTTCCACACCAGCTTCATAAAGCCTCTTAGAGAAGTCAGAACCTTTCCTGAGATTCTTCTGGTTACCTGTATACTGTTGTTTGCATGAAGTGCTGCAGGTTCATAAAACACACACACACACACACACACACACACACACACACACTCACACACACACTCACTGGTTGACAAAGTCAAACTAGGGTTGGATAATTACAGAAGGGAGCAACAGGAGTTATCTACCCAGAAACTGCCCAGTTTGTCTTTTTAGAAATTGCCCTACTTTTAAAAAAATTACATTTTTATAGATAAATTTTGTTTTTACATCACTTTTATTTCCTGTTGTTTTTCTTCCTGCCCCACCTCCCATCCCTTATAATAATACTAACAGTTAACATTTTTGTAGCACCTATAATGTGCCAGGCTTTGTGCTAAGTGCGTTACACATATCTCATATCCTCACAACAACCCTGGGAAGTAGGTGCTATTATTATCCCCATTTTACAGCTAAGGAAAGTGAGGCAAACAGAAATTAAGCAACTTGCCTAGGGTCAACACAGCTAATAAGTATCTGAGGTCAGATTTGAACTCAGATCTTCCTGACTTCTGGTCCAGGGCTTTATCCACTGTGCCACCTAGCTCCCATTATCACATTCATGTACCACAATTTGTTGAGTCATTCCCTGAGTGATGGATATCTACCTTATTTCAATTCTTTGCTGCTATAAAAAGTGATGTGATAAATGTCTTGGTGCATATGGGACTTTTTTTGTCATTGTCTTTCTTGGAGTGTATGCCTAGCAATAGAAGAAACTGCCCCGCTTTATTATTTTTTTCTTTTACAAATTATGTATTTATTTTTACAAGCATTTATTATCTCTCTTCCCACTGCCCCCTCTCACTAAACAATAAAAAAAGAAAAAGAAAACTTTCCAAATGATGTAGTCCCATGGAACAAATTCCCCCAATGGCTATGATCAAAACTGTATGTCTCATTCTGCATTTTAAATCATTGACCTCTCTGGCAGGTAAGATGGCCCCACTTCATAAACAATATGAAAATACAGAGACTTCATTGTTTCAACAAAGCAGGCCTTGTTTAGGGCTAGGGTAGTTCACCGAAGAGTTGACCAAAATCATACAGAGAGATATACATTCACAGCAATGGGTTATGTTGCATGATTTCAGATACACACACACACACACACACACACACATATAAATACACATATAACATGGTAGCAATCATTTAGTTTGTTCACAAAAGGGAACTTTTCAGCCCTGTTTGCTCAAAGATTGGACATTTTATCATTGTCCTCAACATAGTAACTAGTAATCCATGGTGGCAGGTGGTAGGAAGGATCCTACAGAGACCAGTTGGTGATCTAACACAGATTAGAGACCTCCCTGCAGTTAAAATGGGCAGTGGCTGACTGCCAATTCTGAACATTACCTCCATTGTATTCACAATTGACCCTTGCTCACTGACTCTCTAAATGCCATTTTTCTAAGTTTCATTTTGAAAAAATAAAATAACAGCATCGGAAATGTCCTATGGTGCTTTTGTAGCATTGTCTGTTTTCTTGCAAAAGATGCCCAGCTCTACCCATCCCTCCCTGTCCCTATTCTGATCTCTGCCTGGCAAAGGTCACAGGGACCTACATCAGTGTGCCCCTTAGAAGTGGTTTCTCTTCAACTGCTAGGCCTGTAGGAAGCAGTAAGTTTCAGAGGCTTCGTGATTAGCAGCCAGCATCCCCTGCCCTCTCATCATAGCACTTGTAGAAGGCCAGCAGGAATCGATTTGAAAGGGAAATTGGCCTTTGAGTAAAGACTTCCCATTGCTGTTATTTCTAATCCAGGTTCCCTAACCTGTGGCACCAGCCTGAATAAAACCAACGTATTTTAAAGTAAAGCCTCTCAGCTGGTAGCACTTCTTTCCTTCCAAGTACCTCAGCTCTGAACACGGGATGCCTTTGATATATAGCTTTCATTTGGTCCCTACCATCAAACATCAGTGCCCCAGTTAGGTCCCCTGCTAACCTGAAGTGTGCACGAATCCTCTGAAGACATGGTAGGTGGGAGAAGTGAGCCCCGAACATGGCAGGAATGAGTCAATTGGAGTGCTGGGTTTCACAGCCTGAAAATCCCCCCAGGTTCTTTCCAGATTGTGTCAGGTCTGTTACTATTTGGTCATTTGCATATCTGTGGGTATTAATGACAACAAATGTTGGGTTGAATTTAGCCACTTTCAACCCAGCAGTCGAGTGGTCAAGATGTTAGTGGCACCTCAATGTTTTTCTAGTCTCTGTTTCATGAAGGAAAATGATATTGCTGAAATGGCACATTGGTTGGGAGCGCAGGATAAAACCCAGCTCTTAATTTCAATGTTAGGGCTATTGCAATAGTAGCTCATATCACTTTACTGAGATGGACCTCCACGGTCCTCTCCTTGCGGCTGGAGAACAGAGGTAGCTGGGTGCGGTGCACAGAGCACTGGGCCTGGAATCAGGAAGAACTGGGATCAAATCCAGCTTTGGACACTTGATAGCTGGTGACTTTGGTGCAAGTCATGATCTCAGTTTCTTCCACTGTAATGCGGGCATAATTAAAGCACCCACTTTCTACAGCTGCTACAAGAATCCAATGATACATATTTGTAAAAGTGCTAGATACATAGTAGATGTCAGTGAAATGCTTATTCCCTCACCTTCAATGTCCATTCCATAAAGGACAAATCCCCTTCATTTTCACCTTTCTTCTCATGCTCTTTCCATCTTCTGAGAACAGGGACTGTCTTTTAACCTTCCTTTGTATCCCCAGTGCTTAGTATGGTAATTGTCCCATAGGCACTTAATATTTATTAAGTCACTGGGTCCTTCCATTCTGCCTATAAATATGCCCAGGTCTCCCTCATCCATTGCCTCAAAAGGCTATTGTCTTATATAGCTCTCCTATTTTTCTTGGTGAAACTCCCAGGAAAAAACCCCCGAAAACTGTCTACATTTGTTACTTCCACTTCCTAATATATTTTTTAAAATTACTGCAGATCTTTAATATCAAAGATATTGGGAACAGCTCCTGGTGGGGAACCTCTACCAATGAGAGAGACATTTTCTTATCTAGGGTCACAAAGCCAAGACATGTCAGAGATTAGAATTGAACCCAAGTGTTTCTGATTGATCTTGACTCTCTATCCACTATTCCACACTTCCTCTCCTCTTACTTCCTGACACTTGTTTTAATATTTCTTCTGTTTGGCCCTTTCTGATTTACAGGGAGTCCAATTCTTTGATAAGGTTTACCTATTTTTAAAATATTTTTTAAAAAATGTAATATTTATATAATTTTCTGGAATATGGTTTACTGATTCTAAATATATTATTCTATTCTAACCTATTGGATCTCTTTGCTATTCTGTCCTTTCTAGGTGTCATTTCATTGAACATTTCGTATGTTCTTGCTTTCCTTTCTCCACGGATTTTTGTAATCCCCGCTCAGTCAGTCTGATTCTATTCCCTCTAGAATCAAATACACACTGCTGTTTTCCATGAAAAGCCCTTCATAACCTGGCCTCTTTCTGCCTTTTTACTCCCCTTAAATGATCGCCATAGTCCAGCCAAACTGGCTTTTCCTCTGTTTAGGACACTCTGTGCCTCTGCCCTGGCTGTTCCCCTTGGCTGGAATGTAGCCTGCCTCTTCATGACCGTGTCTTAGAATCTCTAATTTCTTTCTAAGCTCAGTTCATGTGTCACCCTTCTAAGTGAAGCCTTTCCCCCTAAGATCACATATGTAATCTTCCCATCTTTTTGCTGTAAACTCTAGGTAGCTGGTGGCTCAGTGGATGGAGTGCTGGGGCTGGAGTCAGGAAGACCTCACTCACTTAGCTATGTGAACCCAGCGGGTGAGTCACTTCACCTCTCATGTTTCCTCATCTGTGAAACGGGGCATTTTTCCTCCTACGTTACAGGATTGTTATGAGGATGAAGTGAGAATATTTGTAAGTGCTTAACAGTGCCTGGCACATAGTAGGAGCTTAATAAATGCTTACCCACCTCCCTCCCTACTTGGCCCATAGTAGGCACTTGATAAATGCTTGCTGATTGGGAGAAGGAAGGGGTATGCATTTCAGATAGAAAGGTTTGGGCAAAAGCAAGATAGGAATATCACAGGGCTTTGGGAAGATAAAGATACTAGAAGGTCTCTGGAGAATGCATAAGGTCAAGGCCAGCTCTCAGAGGAGCTCTAATGTTGGGCTGAGAAGTAGGCCAACTTTACTCTACAGGCAACAAGATGCAGGGAAGTGATTTGTGCAAAACAGTATTTTTATAAATATCAGTATTTCTTTAGCACCCAGGATTGGAGATACTGATACAATTTTAGGACTATAAACATTCCCGAGACATTAAGCACTCCCACGAAACAGAAGGAAGTATGATCACTGCTTTGTGGAGAAGGTCGGAAGTAATTAGGGAAAACTTGGCTTAGTGGGTGTTAAGTGTCCCCGACTGGATCCCACAGTCTGAGAAGTTGTCTTTCATTCTCGAAGAGGACCATGACATCAGGATGGCAAGGCTATGACATGCAAGTGAAGTGGATTTAAGTGAGGGAGGGCTGTGCAAAGTCACCAGCCTCACTCTCTCCTCCAGAACCATTTGGGTCCAGTGGCCAGATACACAACAGGATGACCGGAGGTGGAAGAAGCGTCGTAAGTGAAGATTCTATCCTCCTGAGAAATGTAACAAGATCAAAATACCATGTAATTCCTTTCAGAAAAAAAAAAAGAAAAAAAAACGGGCACCAGCCCAAGATGAACACACATGTACTTAAAAATAAGGCTCTCAGGGTGGTCAAATTTCTTGCCAAGTTAGTGTGGTCAGAAGCCAGTTTTCAGCTGCTCCCACTGAGGGCTCTAAAAACACTGAATGACCATTTAATGGAAGGAGGCCAGCTCCTTTAGACGTACATTAAGGACAGAAGGGGAAGGACAGAATGATTATTTTCCCTCAGGTTTACTTTCCAAAAACATTCTGTTGAGTCACTCTCCATGAAAGGAAAGCTTTTTATTTTTTTTTTTAAAATTTTTATTTTTTTATTTATAACATGTGTTTTTAAAACTTTGGGTTACAAATTTTCTCCCTTCCTCCCTCATCGAAAAGGCAAGCATCTCGATACAGGTTATAGATATGTAGTCATGCAAACACTTCCATAGTAGGCCTGTTGTGAAAAACTAAGTATATTTCCCTTCATCCTATCCTACCCCCCATTTATTCTATTCTCTCTTTTGACCCTGTCCCTCCTCAGAAATGTTTGCTTTTGATTATCTCCTCCCTCAATCTGCCCTCCCCTCTATCAACCCCCTGCTCTCGTCCCCTTCCCCACTTATTTTCCTGTAGAGTAAGACAGATTTCCATACCCCATTGTGTATGTTATTCCCTTCTTAAGCCAGATCCTATGAGAATAAGATTCACTCATTCCCTCTCACCCTCCCCCATTTCCCCTCCACTGTAAAAGCCTTTTCTTGTCTGTTTCACGTGAGGTATTTTACCTCATTCTACTTCTCCCTTTCTCCTTCTCCCAGTATAATCTTCTCCCACCCCTTAATTTTATTTTCCAGATAGCGCCCCTTCATCTTCAACTCACCCTGTGTCCTCTATCTATCTATACAAACATGTAATTTTTTCCCTCCCACTACCCTAATACTGACAAAGGACTCATGAGTTACAAATATCATCTTTCCCTGAAGGAAATGTAAAAAGTTCAACCTTAGTCTCTTATGATTTCTCTTTCCTGTTTACCTCTTCCATGTTTCACTTGAGTCTTGTATTTGAAGGTCAAATATTTTATTCAACTCTGGTCTTTTCCACAGGAATGCTTTAAAGTCCTCTATTTCATTGAATGACCATTTTTTCCCCTGAAGGATTATACTCAGTTTTGCTGGGTGGGTGATTCTAGGTTGTAGTCCTATCTCCTTTGCCCTCTGGAATATCATACTCCATGCCCTCTGAACCCTTAATGTAGAAGCTGCCAATTCTTGTGTTACCCTGATTGTGTTTCCACAACACTTGAATTGTTTCCTTCTGGCTGCTTGCAATATCTTCTCCTTGACCTGGGAATTCTGGAATTCGGCTGCAACATTCCTAGAGTTTTCGAAAGGAAAGCTTTTTAGTGACTCTGAGTAACCATTCAGCAGCTTGAAGGAAGCAGAAGAGCAGAGAATTAAGGTTATGCTTTGCTTCTTGAGTTCAGGGTCCTGAGGGACGCAGGATCAATGTTGGGTTCCAGGGAAGAAATCAGAACCCTGAAATCAAAGACAACCCAAGTCTTGTTTCCCCTTGGTTAAGGGCCAATCGGTTGGGGACACACAGCATCCCCATAAGGAATACTGTGCACACACTAGGCAGCAATAGCTGCAAAGGAACAACGTGAAAGCAGGGCAGGGAAGCTACTAAATATCGTGCCATTATTCAGCCACAGCCCAAGACCCTTCTTTACTTTCCCCTACCTCCAAAAGCATCCTAGCAGCAACATTACTTTCCTTTCTGGTGGTTAGCTCCCAGAGAACCAGTATCTTTGCAAAGGACAATTTGCACAAAAAAGATGAATGCGCAAGTTTGGTTTCAACTCTGGCCCAGATTATCATCATATATTCATTAGTTTTTTGGGGTGAGCTAAATATAGTGTTAGTTATAGGCTACTGTGGCTGATACCATTTCCCAACCCTGCTTCCCCTTAAAAGAACAGCCTTGGAGACGGTGATCCAATCTACAATAACTTTATTGTAACAGAGAAACCAGGCTGCATAAAGGCCTACATGATTACAATGGAGGGTGATCTTTTCAAGGTTTATGTTTGAACTCGGCTAGCAACACAGAGAAGCTTACAACCACAGCTCAAAATACTCATCTCCCAGGACCGACTGCCCCATACATACTTGTCATCAACAGGTTATTTACTGCACAACCACATTGATGAGGTCTGGTGGGGAGGTGGCAGAAAAGGGGACGATTAAAAACTTTACAATGATGCCAATATTAAAGTGCAGTCATTTTATCGAATTCTCCTCCTCCATCTTTTGCTGAGAGAGGGGAGGAGAGAACATGCTCACTTCTTAAATTACATTTTACTTAATTCTCCAAGTATATGGATCCTGATAGGAAGGGTCTGAAGGTTAATTCAAGCAGAGGGAGGGAGAGAAACCAGGGCAGATTTGGATCTTTGGGTCAAAGGGAAAGGACAGCAATAAAAATGGGAGGAGGGGAGAGTTAAAAAAAGTCTTAGATGTCCAATGGGTGAGAGCCACCTCCCTTTCCTGCTATTTCTGAAAGCCAAGATGCTGTGCAACAGCAGCATCTACGATTTCCAAAAACCAACTGCCACGCGAGGTGCCTCTATCAGCCATGGGAGGCCCATCAGAGGTGGAAGTCAGAACTGGGCAAGCCTTCTTTGGAAGCTTTTAGCACCACAGAGATTTTGGTTACGCGGGTTAAGTGATATTTATTACCTACATTAAAGCTCTTGAACAACATTGTAACGCCGGAGATCTAAGACTGGGGGAAGGGGAGAGGGCAAGGAATTCTGGTTTCTGGGTGGGATTTTTGGTAGAGTTACTGTAAACATAAAATGTTTTGGAAAAGTTGTGGAGGATGGGTTGGGGAGTTTGGGTTAGACCCACGAAGCTCCAAACACTAGTTTCGGATGCCTTTAGCCTACTCACAGGTCTTGTTCTGAGATACTTTCAATGGCTGAGCATTAAGCACTGTGGTTGAAAGAAATTCTCACACCACTCCTATCTTCGCCAGCTCAATCATCTCTCTGAATCTCAAACAGCAGAGTCTGAAGGTGGGAAGGTCGTCTCTGCTCCATCTCGCCAGGGAGAGTTATTTGGTTACTTGGTGAATGGCATGGGCAAGGTATCCTACGTTGCCTGATGTGACCCCTGCTACAGAAATTCGGCCATCTTTTGTCATATAGATGGAGAATTCCTTGATCAGCCGTTCCACCTGCAAAAAGAGAAGAAACTGGGCATTTCTTACTGCTTTGGGAAGACTTACCTCCTAATCAACTAAAATTCAAAGTACATTTCTATCTATCATACATGCTCTCTCTGCAATTTCTATCATACTATGCTGCTTTAAAATGGCAAAGAAGGAAGACCACATATAATGACCATGGAGGTAAAAAGGTTTTAGACTTACACAAATCACACAGGTAGCATTTAATAGAAAAATCAGAAAGAACTGTGTTTTCCTTTCAAACAATCACAGCTTGTTTAACATTGTTATTCTAAGGAAAAAGACTCAGTCTTTCTGTTTCTCATAAGCCCTTTCCCCCTTTAATTGAAGAATATCTAAACAACCCTCATGAAAATTCCACCTGTGATTCTGGAAGGAGTCTTTTGACAGCGCACCCACCTGCTCAGGTTTCAGGCCTGTGAAACAAAACATGCCAATCTGGTCAGTGATGTGCTGCCAGTTGTGGGAGGAGCCTTCTTTCTTGAGGTTGGAAACCAGCTGGGTTCGCATGCCAATGATACGATCTGCCATGCCTTTGACCTCCTGCAACCTAGAAGAAAAAGAGAATCACTCCAGTCAACTCCAGGGCCCCTTCCCTCCAGCCTCCTTCTGACAGGAGCCAAGATTAATTCTAATTCCCATGTGAGGAGATGGTTTCACAGCTTTCTGCTCTGCGTGGGAAGAACGCTATTTTGACCAAGGCAGCTGCAGTCACCGATGCAGCTAGTTTAAGGGTGCAGCCAAGTTGGTCAATGAATCTGGTGAACCATTAACTTCCTCCTCCGCTGATTCTGTAAAGCTCCAGATACTAGGTAGTTACGGAGAGAGGGTCCTCTTCATTTTATTATTTTTTTCTCCCCTAAGAAGAGACAGTAGATAACATCTTGCATTTACTCCTTACATTCTAGGCTACTTGAGGTCTAGACCCTTTGAGAATCTTACATGTTGTACTTAATATATTTCCAGAGAATATCATTTAAAACCAATCCCAGATGTTACCAAAGGGAAAAGTAAAGGTGCCTTGTTACATTCACTGTGTCAATTTGAACTCTTCCCTAGGGGCCTTTGGGTTTTAATGTTCAAAGTACATAGAAATGTTGGCATGAGAAATGTTATGATTGCCTCACAGATTTTTGTCTGTTCTAAAAAGTCCTGGTATGGGAAAAGGTGTCACATGACCATAGGGACAAAGTGAGGCAGCGTGCTATCTAGGAAAGGGATTTGTAATCAGAGGTCCTGGATTCAAATCACTTTGCTTCTCTGAGCCTCAGTTTCCTGTCTCTAAAACGAAGGGGTTAGATTAGATGGCCTTCTACTCTCAAACTATGGTCTTAGATGACTGTGGCTCCCATAAGGTAACTGGCCATTTCTACACCGCACTGGAAGCCGATACCATGAAATAGCTCTTAAGGGCAGCTGAAGGGACAGGTCAGAGGACAGGAAGTAGCACTGGACATTTACCATTGGCTCCTCAGATCAGGAGTATTCAGGATCGTGGCGGCAATTCGGGCCCCATTGAGAGGGGGGTTGGAATACAGGGGACGAATCAGAATTTTCAACTGGGATTCTACCCTTTTGGCTTCATCAGCATCTTTACAAACCATGGTAAAGGCTCCCACACGTTCACCTGGAAGATAAGGCAGGTTACACATCACCGAGACCTTTCAACATTTACTTCGCCAGAGTAGACACTGAATTTACCCTACAGTTTTCTGTAAGCAGAGGCACTTGTCCTTGATGGGAAAAAGTCATTCTGACCAACATGGGATAACTGACTCGGGCACAAAAGAAGCCTGGATGATGCTCCCCCCACCCCCCCAAAAAAGAGATTGGTCAATTTCTATAGGACACAAAGATGAAGATTACTAGGTCACTTCCAATTATTCCATGCAGGCCAGTTTATTGAACAAGAGAGGTAGCTGGTTATCTTTACTGGATTAGATACCTGGAAAGAAATTAACATGGGAACAATGACTCGTCTGACAAAACTGTCACTTAATTCCTCTAGATCCCAAGTTTTTTCTAATAGGTAAAATGTAATATGAAAAATAGGGCTAAATAAAATGAATCCAAGTTTCCCTTTGCAGAATATCTGCCACCCCCAATCCTTCTCGGAAATCAATGGGAAAACCAATCAATCAAGTATCCCTGCTTACCATATAGGCCCATGTTCTTGGCGTATGACTGACAGAGAGCGACATTAATGCCCTGATCAATGAAATGGCGAACAGCCCAGGCATCCTTGTTGCCATCTCCACTGGCAAAGCCCTGGTATGCCATGTCAAAAAAGGCAAAGAGTTTCCTTTGCTATGAATGAATCAGAACAAAGTTTTAATTAGTCACTTTGAAGATTCCACAGAGAAATCTTACCTGACTGCATTTCACTGACTGGCATCACTACGTACTCCAAATGGGTACATTTTAAATATTGTTATGTTAGAAAATGAAGGTAAACTGAGAGACAACGCTTTATTAGTTAGGTTAGCAGTAACCAATAAAGTGAGTCAATGGACTCTCTTAATGACCAAAAGATGGCGAGGTAGGGCTCCTCAGCCTTAATATAAATTCTAGAGAGTTGGGTGGGTGGGGAAGACAATTTGATGGTTACAGGGTGGGGACGTGACTAATTATTTTAAAGAAATCAGGCTAGCACCCACATGGGGCTAGTAACCACCCCTCTCTGACAATTAAGGAATGGTAATTGTTTTATGGGACCCACTCCATCTCTCAGATTTTGTTATGGAGATAAGACCTTTCTTAATTGTAGAAGGACAGGAAAGGATGGACAATATATCTTGCGGAAATTTACCAGATCAGCTTGTAGGCCTTTAAAGATAAGGTATGGTAGATAACAGTTCGTTTTGTTTTTTTTTAAAATCACACCTTTAAACGAACTCGGAGAAAAAGTGGGGCAGTAATACAAGACAGGATCAATTACAGAACAGACTCAATTATAAAATGATGCAGAATCAATTTAATTTCTTCAACATCCTAGTTAGCCAGAGCCAATGCCATGCTCTTTAATAATTATGAGCTATAGAAACGTGAGCTATTAAGATTTACAAAGAACTTTATAGATGTGATAACATTTGATCCTCCCAACAACTGTGTCAATAGGCACCATTATCCTTGCTATACAGATTCGGGAACGTGCCCAGGGTCACACAGCCAAAAGGCGTATGAGGCGGGACTTGAATTCAGGTTTCCCTGACTCCAATTCCAGGGCTCTTTACACTATACCAAGCCGCCTCCCATAAAGTACGTGGCCGCTAGATAGATCTTATTGACCTGCTTCACTAACCACCTGTCGGGTAACCTGCTGAGATGTTCGCAGGTTTTGGCTACTAGAGTTCTCATGAAAGAGAAGCAGAGACGAAGGGACCGCAATCCGCGTCCCTTCCACAATCATTCTAATTAACGCTACATTTCTATCACCTCCACATCCCACCCAGTTTACCTGGGCATATAAACCCAGTGCAAGTTCAATCTTAGCCAATTTCTGCTGTGACTTCCTTGCCACGTGTGGCTGGTCCACCCTAGACAACGCACCTTTACCAAGGACGCTACTTCTTTCCACTGCTCAGGACGAGGATCAACTCCAGTGGGGTTGTGAGCACAGGCGTGCAGAAGGATGACACTCTGCTCTGGGATTTTCTACACAGAGGATTAAAAACAAACACACCATTAACTCTTGAAGTTGCTTTCCAGTGAATGGGCCATACTGCCTCGGCTACAGAAGCCACCTAAAATGTGTACAACATCAGATCCTTGAAGGCAGGCGCTACACCAATCTGCACCCTTGTCTTCTTAGGGCCTTGCACCCGAGCAGGCATTTAATACATAAAAACTGGTTGAATGGAGTGTGACGGGTTAGTGTGTTTCATGAAACCTACACCCACTGTCTATCACTTTTCATGTGCTTCTCCCTCTTCCCTGAAAGCCATACTTACTGAAATGTCTTCCAAGGCCCCGGTGAAGTCAAAGCCACAAGTCTTGGGGTCGTAGTAGCGATAGCCATTCAGCTGCATGCCAGCGTCCCTGAAGATGGGGGTGTGATTTCCCCAGGATGGTTTTGGAAGATAGACATCCCGGCTAAATTTGAAGAACCGTTGCTAAAAGATGTGGTGAGGAACGAGCAAAATGGAAAAAATAAAGAAAAGAAGTATTTATATATCACAGTTGTCACTGTTTATTTGCCTTCCCTGGAAAGATTCCCTTCTACTAAGAAATACTTTGTAAAAACTCTAATCCAAGAAGAAAAGCAGTGCTTTTCATTTGAAAAGCATTATCAAACCCAAGAGTTCTACACTCACCAGAAAATTGGCTCCCACTCTCAATGCTCCAGTTCCAGAAATGGTCTGTACGGTGACATACTAAGAAAAGAGACAAAAAAGTCAGTCAAAGAGCCTCTACATACAGTACTAATTAACATGATTGAAATAGAGCAGAATAGTTAGCCACCATTACCCCTAATACCACACCTCCTTTTAGAAGCTGAAATCACTTTCCAAAGTGAGACCTTAAACAGGTTGTCACTGGACTAAGCCCCACTACCCGCTCACTGGTAATGAGATGGGTTGATCAACCAGTCTCTCCTGAGCACAAAAGCTGAATTAATTTAAGAAGGCTCTTAAGTTCATAAAACTTTTATAATATATAAGATTTAAGAAGGTATCTAGGAGTCCAAAATTTCTCCTTGGCCTTACATATAGATGGAAATAAGGTGCTAAAGAGGAGGTCAACTAGGCCTCTTATTTCAGAGCATTCCAAGAGTGACCGGCCTGCCTCCCACCACCAGGGCCCTGAATCTAGGTGTAGCTCTCTGCTACTTCTGTGGCCCTGGCCCCATCTTTGAATGAAGATGACACGACTTTTAAAGCTCCTTCAAGCCCCAAGTCTTGGCTGTTACAGGCTGGGAAACTGAAGCTCAGAGTTTCAATGGCTTTTCCATCGGTCACTTGTTTGTCATGGATCTGTGATGTCATTTGAGTGCACGCCTCCCAATGACACAGACCCTCGTTTTTCTACAGCTAACTAATGTCGTTTTTTTTTTTTTTAAAAGAGTTGACTCTTTCACCATGCAGCCAGTAGGGTCCTTAGCTGAGAGAAAGAGCCTGTTCATGGACCCACAACCAAAGACTTTCCAGCTTGGCTGGACCTTTCAGAGCCTGTGTTCTGCTGCCCCTGGCTTTCAGAATGGGGTCATTTCTGTGCCATACTGGAACAGGAGAGGGGGCAGAGCTCAAAGACACAAAGCCAGCAATCTAGCAAAAAGTCTATTTGCTCAGTAGATACAGTGTGGTGCCTGCAGTCAGGAAGACTTGAGTTCAAAGCCAGCCCCAGACACTTCCTAAGCTGTGTGACCCATGGTGAGTTAACTTAACCATTGTCTGCCTGAGTTTCCTCAACTGTAGAATGGGGACAATAGCAGCATCTCCCTCCCAGCGTTGTTGCAAGGATCACACAAGACAATATTTGCAAAATGCTTTGCAAGTGCTTCAAGTGCTACATAAATGCTAGCTATTGTTGGAAGAAAATTTCCACCCAATTTTAATAGGCTTAATTAGAGTTCCTTGGATTAAAACAAAACAAAACAAAACAAAACAAAAAAACAACAGAAACCCCAAACCAGTATTTGCCTCTGCAATCTTTGGCATATGGGATATTACAAAATCATTCTTCAGATTACAAGTTAACTCTCGATGCAAAGACATAGAAATTTCCAAATACTGGTGAAGTCCTAATGACTATGCCTTGAAGATATAACCATTTTGCCTCCAACATGAAGATGGAAAAACTGGCACAGACCCCCGAATCAGTGGTAATATGTAAACTGGGACCCAAAGTGCCTAAATCCAATACCAACAGTTCCAAGGTCCATTGATTCAACCACCCATCCCCCACAAATCAGTGTTTTTAGTGTTATGACTCTGGGGTCACGGAAGACATTGTTTGCTTTTTCCTGGGCTCATGAACTCTAACACACATGACGTTAGGTCAGTTGGCCTTGCAAACAGGACTTGTTTACTGCCAGCAATGATTCACTCTGGCCCTGTGTTTACTTTGCTTAGCTTAAACTGCTGCCAAGCCAATCATCCTTACCTGGTTGGCCCCTCTTTTATTACGGGGCTGTATACCATCTGCCCACATGTGCCAGGCTTCTGTCAAAGTAGTGGTTCTCAGTCTGACTAATGTAATTATGCCTAGTAGGCAGGACTAGTTAACTTAAAAAATAAAAAAGGCAAGCAAGTGCCTAGTAGAACTTTAAGAAATCTCATCTCTTCCTTCATTTCCCCCTTTGGGGAAATGACAGTGAAGGAGAGAGGCAGGCTGATGCCTCCCATGAGTGACAGTTTAAGCAGCCCCCAAATTCTCTGGAGAAAAAGGGCAGATGCAAGAGGAGAGGGTCAGTCCCAAGGAAGGGTAGGCCCATGTTCCTCAATGTGTGACACGTCCCTTTCTAATCCTCTATTTAGGTTTTGGGGGCTTACAATATCAGGGGTGCACATGACTGGATCCTCAGGTCTATACTGAGATTTCACAAGTACATTCTATGTAAAAGCAACAGAAATGTAGGCTGAAAGTAGAGATGGGACAAAACTTACTGATTAGCAAATCCGTAACTGGCACTACCCTGAAGCTGTGATTGTGGCCACCTCTGAAGAATCACTACAGACGCTCGTTCGCAAAGTTAATGGGAGAAACAAAAATGGAGCCCTGGCATTTACAGAAGTGGAAATCTCCTTGACTTACTCGACTGCTTTTCACAACCTCATTATTTTCACCCAGGGCCAACTCTGCTGAGGCCTTGCAAAATTCAGCCAGTCCTGCGATGGGCAGGTACTCTTTGTCCATGTTCTTCCCTGCAATTTGAGCCTCTGCCTGTAATGGAGGAACAGGAAGATGTCAGAGATTCTCCTTAAACCCTGGCTCCCACCCTTGTTCCCCACCCCCAGCACATGTCATGCAAAAAGCCGGTTCTGAGCAGGGTAATGTCTTCATGAAGCCAGAGAATGTACTGCATCTTTCAAACAACAACCAATAAGTCTGGACTTGTGATTTCATCAGTATGAGGAGAGCTCCCTGGTGAAGAGATTGCCCTTCCCAAATGCAGAGGGCAACTCTTTGTCTTAAGAGTGGTCTGGAGCCCTGAAAGGTCACCCTGGCCCCAAAGCGGCCCCCTTTTGTTCACTGTCACGTTGCCTTTCATTATGCATTCTGAGTGCATACATGTTAATTCCAAAAATTCTACTCCATGTGGCACAGAATAATTTACTTTGTGGTTAGGTTTACTTTGGAAATTTGAAATGGAGAATAACACATCAGAGGCACAATTTTCCAATGAGCCCATGGCACACAAATGCTTTCATTGTAACTCCGTTTAGAGACCATTTAGTTCAGTATCTTCATTTAAAAAATGGGAAACTACATGGCCCATGGAGACTAAAGTTAGAACTAGAACCCACGTCTTCTGATTCCCTTCAATGCTCTATACCAAAGCGACCCGGCGGCCCACGCCAAACTCACCTTACGGACACTTGCAAGAACATAAGGCTTTCCATTGTCATCTCGGTAGGCCCCAACTCCCAGATTCATCTTCTTGCTGTTAGTGTCCCTCTTAAATGCTTCTGTAACCCCCAAGATAGGGTCGGGAGGGCCCATCTCTACATGGGTCCACCAAGAGCTAAAATGAGAATTACAGGACATCAGTAAGTTATCCACCCTTCCCCACCTGAAGCTGCAGACAGAAGTTCCAAAAAAATGGAACAAAAAGAGCCCTAATTTAGTAGTTCAATCTCCAAGTGAGAAGGCAGGCAGGGGATTTCTCTTACAGAAAGGGCAAGCATGTGCCTCTCGGTCTCATGATCAGCCTTCTGGCAAAATGAGCTTTATAGAGTTCTATGTATTTAGCAAGATATAAAAATGCTTCAAGGCATAATCCACTAACCTAAAAAAGGATATATTACTTCTTTATGAGAAAGCATTTCATACCATTGCATATTCAAGACTTCAGTCTTTAATATCCAGTTCTCTCGTGTTTCCAGGTGACTCTAGATCAGGGGTGGGGAACCTTTGGCCTCGAGGTCAGGGGTCAGAAGTTCCTCACCCCTGCTCTAGATAAAAGAGTCTAGTCTAGGTTTGCTGGGCAATTAGCTACCAAATGAAATCAAATATTTATTAAATGCCTATTAGAGAAGCATGGTTCCATGTATGCTATCTTCAGCTCACCACACTGACCAACCTACTTAATTGTTCTACAAAAGAAACTTGCTCTTATGTGTTCCTCAATGGCTCACTCTTCCAATTGTTCTACGTGAGAAGGGTCAACAGAATTGGTTACAGGGATAAATGAGACTATTCAATGCCAAGTTTGTGCTCCCACAATTGGGCAAAAATTCTTGACGTGGCAGAAACAGCACTGGATTTAAAAACCCAGCTCTGTTACTTATCTGCCCAAGGCTACCCAGGAGGGCAGTTCCCTTCTCTGGGTTCCATCTTCTCATCTGGGAAATGAGGTCATTGGCTTAGAGCAGAGGACTGCCCCAAACAGATTAAAATGTAATTGGGAAATTTTTAACAAAACAAATAGAAATACAACACAGATGATGTTAATTTATAGTTTTCTATGTCAATGTACCTTGGAAGGGATCCCTTTCTATGTGGCCCACATTATCTCTAAAATCCTTCTGAGCTCTAAATCCTTATTACCAATATGAAGATAAGTCTGTTATTCTGGGGGCAGATTTATTTAATTTCTGGATTTTCCAGGCTTTTTACTTCTTGCTCTTATCACTTCTACTACTTGGCTGTGGGCAGTTTTACTACTCATACCTCCACCAGAAAGCAGTTCAAGAAAATGTACCAAATGATGGAAATAGCTGAACAAACTATGTTACGCAAAGAAATACAGGATGGCTTGTATGTAACGAAGACTTAAGGAACTATAGTTAAGAGAACAAGATACATTCCATATACCATATAAAGTTAACGAGGGAACAAAATTCAGGCAAAAAACTAGTCCACAACAGTACCATACCATTGAAGTTTAAGGAAATATGCTTTTTGTCTATTCATTGGTAAACTACAAAAGTAGAAAGTAATACTGTACTATCAGTCACAGTCATTTGATGGTTTTAGCAAAAGGCACCTTTTGTGTGCAGGGGTCTGAAAAGTACCTTTTCATTTCAACACATCAGATAGCATTCAATTTAAAAAGAACATGGAGGAAACATACAAATTACAGGTTAGTTTTATTAGGAATGCTAGTAAATTTTGGAAGAAAAATGAGGAAGAAACTCAAGTTTCCCAGGACAAGGGGCTATATCTCATGCTTCTTCTCTAGCACACAGCAGGCACTTAATATCTGTTGAAGCCAGTTCCCCCAACTACAACCAAAAGCTGTTTATATTGAATAGCCATAATATACTTAAAAATCTACTAGATGCTAGTAGTCTCTAGTATTTGAGGACGTAAGCTATACTCCATGCCTAATTTTGTAAATTTTCAATGAGGTATCTTATCATCAGAACCAATTCTTTTGAAATTTCATGGTTTCCCTGGCTTCCTTCCTACCCCAGGTAAAAGCTCACCTTTTACAAGAAACGTTTTCCACCAATACCCCTCAATGCCTGTATCTTCCTTTTCTTATCTGTCTATATCTTGTTTACACATCATTTTTCTGCACATTGTCTCACCCATTAAGACTGTGAGCTCCTAGAGATCAGGGATTGTTTTTTGGCTTTTCTTCTTATCCCTTGCACTTAAAATGTGTGCCACACAGTAACTGGTGTTTAATGTTTGTTGACTTGATGATCCCTGAAAGTTGTTTTCCATCTGCTAATTATTACTACTAAGTTGCTAATCCAGATCCTTTCCTACATGTTACTTTTAAAACTGCCTTGCTTCTCTTTGTTTCTTTCTGTTCTGTGCATTTAAAAAAGCACAATGGTCTTTTTTTTTTGCATCCCTATTGTTAATTTACCCTCCCCATGTTGCCCTTCTTCGCCATTAACTCAGAGTAAGAAAGAGACAGTCCTCTTCCCTCCCTTTTGTGACAAATGAGCCAAGAAAAGGCATCCAGTGGCCATGTCCAAAGATACATGCCTCTACATCTTGTTCATCAGGTCTGTGAAATGGGTGCTCAGGAGACACAACTGGTCAATGCTCTAAGAGTCCTTCAGTCTCCCGAACCTTTATGATACTTGCATCATAAAGGTTCTGCTCCCTTCATTCAGCATCAGTTCTGACTATCCAGGATTCTCTGAAATTATCTATTTCACCATTTCTTGTTTGTGGCCATTCCCTCCCTCTTAACTACCCCTCGCCACCCCCAGTTTCCCAGCTGAATTGGATGTGTTTCTACACCAAACTTCATGTCTGTGCGCTTACAGGTGCACACTCTCAACTTTCCACCGTCCATTTCACTCAAGAGTGAGGTTCATACAATCCCTACTCCTCCCAGCCCTTCCCTCATGTTTGTACAGTTTTCTTCTCATGAATCCCAATGGTGTGGTTCTTCCTCTGTGTATGAATACTCCTGTATTCTTTGAACTCTTCCTTTCCCCCCTATTCAAACCCTGAGAACAAAACTAATCCATCCCTCCACCTCAATCCCAGTCCTCTGTTTTTCTTCATTTAATTCCCTCAATACACTGGGGAGGTTAAGAGACATTTATTTCTTCTCCCTTTACTTTATCATAAAGATTCTTTTAATTTTTTTTGTTTTGTTTTTGTTTTTCGTTTTTTTTTTTGGCGAGGCATTTGGGGTTAAGTGACTTGGGTCACACAGCTAGTAAGCATCAAGGGTCTAAGGCCAGATTTGAACTTTTAATTGTTAAAAAAACAATTTACCTATGTTTCTCTGGACTTCTGTGTTTTCGAAATTTTCAAAAATAATCTGCCTTGTCTCCTGTCCAACACCACCCTCTCCACTAAGAAAAACAAAACCCTTATTACAAACATGTAGAGTCATACAAAACAAATTCCAACATTAGACATGTCCAAAAAATGTCTCAATCTGCACTCTGAGTACACTGCCTTTCTGTCACAAGGTAGGCAGCATGTTTCACCATGATGAACTCGTAACAAGTTAAATTTCAAAATTCATACTTAGCTCTGGTCTTGCCACCAGAATTTCTTAAAGCTTTTCTGTTCGTTATAGGCCCCTTTTTCTCCCCTGAAGGGTTATACTCAGCTTTGCTGGTTAAGTTATTTTTGGTTGTAATCCTATCTCTCTTACTTTTGGAAGAGCATTACAGGGTTTCCTATCAGTCAGCATTCATTTGTTAAGCACCTACTACGTGCCAGATACTGTTTTAAGTGTGGGAAGGGGAGTGGGTGGGACCCTGGGGTTCCACGGCCTCTAAAAGAAAGGCAAAAGGCGATCCCTGGTCTCAAGAACCTCAAAGTCTGATGGAGGAGACAATGTGCAACAATTATGTACAGACAAGAGAAATACAGGATAATTTAGAAGTCATCTCTGAGAGAAGATCCTAGCGTTAACGAAGAACAGAAGATGGGACTTTACCTGAGATGTGAAGGAAGCCAGGGAGGGGAGATGGACAGATGGGGAAAATGCTAGGAGGAAGGATACAGGAGTCTCTTGTGAAAGGGAGACCAGAGTTACTAGACAGTACTGAGTCATCTGCACATAGATGTTAACTAAAAACAGGGGAGCTGATGAGATCACCAAGTGAAATGGGATAAAGGGAGATAAGATAAAATGGCCCAGGACAGAGCTTTGAGGTACCACCAAAGTTAGTGGGGTGACCTGGATGAAGATCCAGCAAAGGGGAGAGAATCAGTGTCAGACAGGTAGGAGAAAACAGTGCCATGAAAACTTAAGAGGAGAGTATTCTGATTCTTTTTCGATGCTTGTTGTATTTTTCTTTTGACATGGGAGCCCTGAATTTTGGCCAAGATGATCCTGGGACTTTTTCTTTGGGGGTTTCTTTTAGGAGGTCATCAGTGCAGTCTTTCCATCTTCCCTTTGATTTCTGGATCTTATGGATCGGGGCAGTTTTCTTTCATGATTTCTTGAACTATTGTGTCCAGGATTTTTAAAAATCATGGTTTTCATGAAGCCCAATGATTCTTAAATGATCTCTCCTTGACCTGTTTTTCAGGTCAGTTAAAAACAAAACCAAACATCTAGCTTGCATTTTCTTCTATTTTCCATCTTTTTATCTTGTTCTAATACTTATTGTTGTCTCCGGAGTCATTGACTTCTGTGTGGCCTATTCTAGTTTTTAGGGAGGGTTCATTTGTTGGATAGGGTTTTTACTCTGCCTCCTGCTTTGTTTTTAGGTGGGGTGGTTAGTCTTGTACCATGAGTTCCTGTGGGTACTTCAATCTCTCAGGGTGAGGCCCCTTGGCTCTTTGAAGTTTACTTTATCTTCAGAGATCTCAGGATAGCATTAGAGATCTCAGATGCCTGGGCCCAGCCTGAGTGATGTGGCACCACACGGGTTTGCCTGGAGCTTCCAATTCCTACCCTCAGGGTAGGAATTCTCAGGGAGCCCTCCATTCTATATCTTTGGATGCAATATCCCAAGAAGTCTGGTTACCTTCGGGGGCACTGGTGGGCACCCGGGCTTCTGGCTAATTTTTTATGTAGTTCTGGGGAGGAAATAGTTTCTTGCTGCATTTCTTGATCGTTATTTGGCCATTAAGAACTTGAACGTTCTGCTAGAGTCCACATTGGGAAGCTGGGGAGCCTTGTTGTCTGTCTTGGCAAGACTCGCTGAGATATCATTTTAAGGTAGGGTCAGTAAGAGGCAAGTCAACAGAGATTCACGTGTCCAATAAATGAAAACTATAGTTTTCATAATACTGTTTTAGCCTCATATGCTTAATGCACATTTGAAAGGGATGGACTTATGATTTCATGTATATGAATACACATACTATAAATAGTAGAATTGGTAGACAGGGAATACCTTAAAAGTCAAGGGGAAAAAAAATCCCTCTAATATCTGGTGTAAGTCTCAGAACTTGGTGTATTTACATTATGTGCTAGCATAGTTCCAGAAATGAACACTTATTAGGTACTAAGAACAGCTACCTAAAATGAGGCTAAAGAAAGTTTTCATTTTTTTTTCAACTCATAGATTTCAGATAGACTTGAAATGATGAGACTAAAACAAGTCACACACAGCTCTCGTTCCTATCCTATTTATTTCATTGTCACCTAGCTGAGGAAGGACATTAAAGTCATTTTAATATCAAAGTTAAAACTTATTTATTATCAGATTTTATTTTGAAAAAGGAGAGTGAGTTCTTTTATCACACTCAACTATGGTAACTATCTGTTATTGAGAAGTTGAATGGTATGATGTACCGTTGGAAGAAAGACCTGGTCCACCAGGACTGACAGTTATTTGCTGTGGGCAAAGGCCAATCACTCAACCCTTCTGGGTCTGTTTCTTTAGATGATACCATTCTTCTGAAATAACTCAAGATACATTTCTTCACAAGTTAAAGAAAGGTTTAAAAAGAGGCAAAACTCTGTAGCTTAACAGAGAAAAACAATTCTAAGATTTTGGTTTCTAAGCAATTTAAATCCAGAAAAGAGCAGGTGGGCGGCCTTCACATAATTAGTTGCATGCTGGTAAGCACATCTGTTTCTGGCCTCTGCCTCCTTTTCCTTTCGTTGAAAGGAAAAAATTCCACACACAATCAAATTATTTTAGGTTCTTGAATGAAGTAAAATGCTCTTTTAAATTAAGATAGCTTTAAGTAGGTTACTATTTAAAACTTCATTCATGTCCTTTAATATTATGTGAAAATACAAACCTAGATCACACATGTGTCATGGACAAATACTGTGTAACATGGAATATCCCAAAAAAGCAATTAGGTAAAAGGAGTTTTTTGTTTTGTTTTCTATCATTTTTTCCTTCAATTTTGTGTTTAACAATCCAAATATTGAAATTTCTAGAGGTTATAGTTACTTAGCAAAAATCCAATTGTTAATTTATAAGACAGAACTACGTGTCAAAACTGTGTGGAAAGGGAAAAGGCTTAGAAAAGTACATAATAAAGCTTTCCTATCACAGCACATGGAAAGGTATATCACCTCACCTCTCAAGATCATAGCCAAGAACCAAAAAAGTAAACCAAAACGGGCTTCAGCAAATGAGATTTCAGAGGGGGAAGGATACTAGAGGAAGATACAGGGACAGCAAGGAGAAATGAGGGAAGACAGCTGTGCGGGACAAATAAGCGACCAAGCTGAGTCAAAAAGTACAATAGTCTAGGACCATTCAGGAAAAGGGTGAACAGCCCTTATTGACCTTGATAAGCCCCTAATGGCATCACTGTACTATATACAGCACATTAAAACTCAGGTTTCCTGAGCTCCAGCTACAGTGAAGTTTTATGCTGACATTGCCTATTAAAAGTAACTCATGTGCACAATGATAATTCTGAAGCATTAAAGATTAAATTATACGCTTTTAAAGAAACATGCTATGAAAGTATGTAATCCATTTCAGAAAGATGTTTATCTTAAAAGTTCAAAATAAAAAGGTTTTACTGTTTCAAGGCAGTAAAAATTCAAACACTTGGAAAACTCAGCAGCTAGGTGATGCAATGAGTAACATGCTAGCCCTGGAGTCAGGAAGACCTGAGTTCAAATCCAGCCTCAAACACTGATTGTGTGACCCTGGACAAGTCACTTAACTGCTGTCTGCCTCAGGTCCTCAACTGCAAAACGGGAATAAAAACAGCAACCTCCTCCTAGAGTTGTTGTGAGGATCAAATATTTGTACAGCACCTGGCAAGTAGTGGGTCGACACTTAAATGTTCCCTTTCTTTTTCCTTTTTTCTTTATTCCCTTGGGGCTGTTCCCTAAGTGAGTCAAGACCACACTGTATTTGAGCAGATGGGTAGGAAAGACTGTTAAATAATCGCAGAGATGTAGAGGCACATCTTACCTAAGATCAAGAATGTTGAACGTTAATACATTGTGCACTCACAATCAAGGATTTGCATTTGGTTTTTAGAGTACTTGACAGCCCAAGTGAAGCTAAGAGAAGGGCTTCATTCAAACTTCTAACTTTATGGGCGTCAAACAACCCTACTTCTGGAGCTATTGTAGACAACATTCTCCATTAGATGCTGTGGGCTGAAGATCACCTGTGTCAACTGAGTGAAATTTTGAGTAAATGGCACTATATCTGATCTGAGCAGATTGTTACTATGAGCTTATATTTTAGAATGTGAACCCCCTCCCCAAGTCATGAACTTATAGCTCTGTACTCTTCCCCTCCAACATATTATCCCCCCCCATTTTATTTTACTTTCTGCAGAGAGTTGTTTCTGAAAAAGCCCTAGTCTCCACATCCTGATTCACCCTGTGAACTTCAATGTCCTTAATTCTGCTCTAAGTACAAAGTCTAGCTTTTATTTCTCTACAGTGGATTTCATGGTATGCTTCAGAAGAAATAGTTGAAAATGGGGGGCAGCTAGGTGGGACAGTGGATAGAGCAGTGGCCCTAGAGTCAGGAGGACCTGAGTTCAAATCCTACCCCAGATACTTGACACTTACTAGCTGTGTGACCCTGAGTGAGCCACTTCACCTCATTGCCTAGCCCCCCCCCCCAAAAAAATTAGTTGAAAATGAGAAGACCATACAGGCAAGTCAGTTAGCCCCTGTGGGCTCCAGTTTCCTCATCTGTCATACTCGGTTCCTCCAGGATTCTATTCTATCTTGATTATCAGAAAAGAAAGATGAATTTGTTAGCTTTAAGGAAAAAAATTACACCTAGTCAAAAGGAACCATTTCTCTTTTCAAATACAAATAACTTGGCCACTGGAACACATTAATTAGTATAGCACCAATAAAAGCAATTTAGATTTTAAAAAGTTTGATGAAAAATACCTTACCGCCCTCCAATCCTTTACCAACTTTGTTTTCCCTATTTTGTAAGAATAAATTAAGCGTGACTTTAGTGCCTTGCAGAAAATGCTCAGCCTTTACAGGGTGTCAGTAATTCCTGCTTTTGCTCACACAGCTGGTATCTAAAGAAGTTACTTAGCATTTTATTACTGTGAAATCTCAAATTTTTTCTCTTCTAGTACATCTCATATTAACCATTCCTTTCTCAAATTTGCTTTGGAACAGCACTTTCCCAGTCTCTGGGCATACCTCTTTTTATTGCGCTTCCAATACTGTGGTTTTCTGTTTTACAAATTGAAGGTCTGTGGCAACCCTGCCTTCAGCAAGTCTACTGATGCTATTTTTCCAACAGCACGTGCTCACATTGTATCTTTGTGTCATGTTTTGTTAATTCTTGCAATATTTCAAACCTTTTCACCATTATTATATCTGCTATGGCGATCTATCATTGATCTTTGATGTCACTATCTTAATTGTTTTGGGGAGCCATGAATCCATAAATGTGTGTGCTGACTATAACACCAGACAATTTCAAATTAGACCAATTAATAACCCTATAATGGCCTCTAAGTGTTCAAATAAAAGGAAGAGTCAGCTGATGAGGCAAACTTCGTTGTTATCTTATTTTAAGAAACTGCCACAGCCACCTCAGCCTTCAGAGACCACCACCCTGATCAGTCAGCAGCCATCAATACAGAGGAAAGACCCTTGACCAGCAGGAAGATCAGAACTTGTTGAAGGCTCAGATGATGGTTGGCATTTTTTTTTTTAACAATAAAGAGTTTTTGAATTAAGATATGTACATTTTTAAAAGACATAATACTACTGCACATTTAACAGGCTACACTGTAGCCACTACAGTATAGCATGCACACAATTTTTATATGCACTGGGAAAGTACACTAAGAAATAGGCCTCGACTATTGGTTAAGAGAAACAAGTATCAGGGAAAAGGAAATGTGTCTGTGTTCTGTGGGGGGAAAGTTGGGGTAGACCTCTGGATTTGGCTTGTGGAATTCATTGACTGGGTTGGATTATGAGATCAAGGGTTCTCAGTCTGGGGTCAGAGAATTCATTTCTTTATAAAAAATATTTTGGTGTTCCGGCTTCCTCTGTAAATCTATGTAACTTAACTTACATATTTTAATCTAATGTATTTAAAAAACATCATTCTGAGGAGTGCATAGGCTTTGCCACACAAAAAGCACCTCTGTAACAGACGATCTCCCCGCTCCCCTACAGCTCCGGGTCCGGAAGACTACCTAAGCATGTCCTGAGGGTCCAAGGCTTTTTTTTCCTTTAACACCCTCATCCGGGAAGAGAAGGAAGCGAGTCTGCTGCTTTCATCCATCCATCCAAGGGGCAGTTCTCTAACTTTTTGGTCTCCCTTTATGCTCCTAAAAAACTCAAGACCTCCCTTTGCTATTCACCGGATTAGGAATGGAAACGTGTTAGCATCATCATGAGAGGCGTTTCGTTCTCCGGGGCTCCTGGAGAGGGTCTGGGGTGGCAGGAGCCCCCGGAACCCCAAGTGACCCCGCGGGCATCACAGCAGGGAGGGTCCCGCGGCCAGGCACGCCGCCTGGGCTCGGTTCCCTCCGGCTCGGGAGCCTAAACTGGAGCACTTCTTCGGAGGATTAGGAAGCACGTTCCTCCGTGGGGAGGATTAAGTTCAGTAATCCGGGACGGGGAGGGGGGGAGGAGGGGAGCAGGCTGGGGGCTGGGCGGCTGCAGAGGCCTCCAGACCCCTCCTCAGTTTAAAGACAGAGGGCTTCAAAGGAAATAGTTACCAGGGACCCCGGGGCGCCACTCCCCCTGCCCGAGGGTCTGGCCCCTTTCCGCTCTCTCCCACCCCCGTCCCCTCTCCGGCCGGTCCCGGGGTTGCCGGGGGCTCCCCAGGGTGCCCGGCCCTGGGGGCGCGCCCCGCTGCCCTCCACCGAGCTCAAGGGCACGCGCGCCCCCGCCGCGAGTCCCGCCCCCTTGGCCCGCCGGAGCCAATCGGCGAGCCGCGGGCGCACAGCCTCGCGGGCCTCGTGTCCCGGCTCCCCGGACCCGACTTCATCATGGCGTCCGGCAACCGCAGAAGGACAAAATTCCTCGTGCACGGGGCTCGTCCGCGTCCTCGCGCTCCTCAGCTCCTTACCTGGCTCTGGCGGCGGCGGCCGCGCCGAGGCCCGGGTGGAAGGAGGTGGCTCCGCAGAGCATGCGGCAGGAGTGCAGCAGCGCCATGGCGAGCAGAGAGAGGGAGAGCTGAGCGACTGCTGGTGAGAGGGCTGGCGGACGCGGGCACACAGAACCTCCTCTGCCGGTCAGCTGAAGGTAACGCTAAAGCCCGCCCCGGGAGCTCCGCAGGAGGCACCGCCCCGGAAGCGCTGCTCCTGCGCCGCAGCGCCCCCTATGCACCAGGAGGACCCCGCGCAGGCCCCTCGGGGCCCCAGCCTCTCCTGCCTCTCTCTTCTGTGGTCAGGAGCAGGTGCGTGGTTGTATCGTGTTCTCCGTTGTTGTATGGTGTTCTCCGTGGCTGTGCCAACCGCATGGTCACAGTCTACTCCTGTCTGCAGCCCTGCGCAGCCCTTCCATGCCACGGAGGTCACCCAAAACGCTATGGACCTTCTTCCCTTTGTTGGATGCCCCTGGTTGCCAGGGGAACGCCTGGACCATCCATCAGTTACCTTTCCCTCTTGCACGTGACCAGCCCATCTTTTCTCCGCCCTACCTGTCCTTGAAGACAGCTGGCTCTTCATATTGACGTGTTTTATGTGAATACTCTCAGTGTGCCCCTCCATTTACCATGGGAGTGACACTCGACTTTTGTTTGGTGCCCGGATGGTAGGCGATAGGAAGCCTATTGATTGTATTTTAAAAAGCCCACATTCCATCGATCGAGCCATAGAAACTCTCTACTACGGAGGTTTTCTTAGCTGGCTGCTGTTTTCATCATAAAGCCACTAGGAGAGGCCATTGCTACATGAGTTAAATCTTCATTCTCGGTTCTTCAGGGCTAATGGGATGATTTTCATGTGAATCAAACCCCTGCAAAAGAAGGAGGTGTCTCTCTGTTTCTGCCTTTTGTACCTAACTAAAAGTCAATTGTAAATCCCTCTTTTGTGTCGCCCTCAGAGGTGGAAAACCCCTGGCAAAAGGCTCTAAGATTATTCTTACCCAAAAGATTTGGTGAAATAGCAAATATTCGAAGCACTATTGCTTTTTCTACCCTAGTCTTAAGTATTGCTCAAATCACTCTTAACCTTTTTTCATTTTTGTTTTGTTTTGTCATCATTCTCTCTGTATTCCCTCAGGCCCTTCTTCTTCCATCCCTTGGCTTCTCTTATTTTCTTTTTAACTAATGTTTGTTGGTCTTTTTGACACCTGTCACTTTGAAATGCTCCCTCCCTCTCCAACTCTCCCTTAATAACAAATAATAATTATAGTCAAAGAAGAAAAATCAACACATCGACCAGGTCTGAAAACGTGTGCCTCATTTCACACTTATTGTATTCCACCTCTTCATCAAAAGATAAACTATCTGCTTAATGATCAGTCCTCTGAAATCAATGCAGTGATCAGAGTTCTGAAGTCTTGCTCTCTTGGTTCTGCTTACTTTGCTCTGTATCAGTTCATTCAAATCTTTCCAAGTTTCTCTGAATCCTTCGTGTTTGTCATTTCTTACAGCACAGCAATATTCTGTTACATTCATATGCCACAGCTTGTTCAGTCATTCCCCAATTGGTGGGCAATCTCCTAACCTTCCAGTTCTTTGTTAATCCAAAAAGGGTTGATATAAATATTTTTTCTAAATATGGGACTTTCCCTTATTGACCTCTTTAGGGACAAAGAGTTTGTATAGTTTTTTTACTTTTTAAGATAAATGTCAATTAGCTTTCCTAAATGGTTGATCCAATTCATAAGTTCACCAAAAGTGTATTAGTGTGCCTCTATTCCCATAGTCTCTCCAACATTTAATATTTTCATCTTTGCCACTCTGCTGAATATGAGCAGCACACCCTCAGAGTTGCTTTAATTTGAATTTCTCCTTATAATTAGTTTTTGGAGCATTCTTTCATCTGGTTTTTGATAGTTTACATCTCTTCTTTTGAAAATGGATTATCTGTTCCCATCCTTTCCCTGTTGAGAAATGGCTCTTGTTCTTATACATTTATATCCCTTCCTTATATCTTGGATGTCATACTTTTATCAGATATATGGGTTGAAAATATTGTTCTCATTTAAGGGTTTCTCTTCTTATTCTTATTTTCCTCTCTCATTCTCTTCCTTTTCTTTCTCTGTTCCATTTTGTCCCAACCTTCTCTTCCATAGATCCCAGATTTGTCCCTTGACTGAATTTATGGTCTCCATTGTCATCTTAATATACTCCAATAATACTCAGATGCTGTTCAGACTAGGGCTGACTCCTAGAGAGAAATAGGAAATTCCTTGGGGAATTCTGAACTAGAGGACTTTTTTCCTGGGTGGATGGAGGAGTACCAGCTTGAAGCTGTTAGACACAGTTTGGTTCAACAAAGATCCATTAAGCATGTGCTATGTACAGGGACATTGTGTCACCTAGTAAACCACAATCACACACATAGATAATTGGTAAGTTCTTGAGTGTTTCCCCCTCTTGAAAGGAGATGGTAGATGCGGAAAATAGTTGAGAAGCTTGCCTCAAGACCTACTGCCTCCTTCACTTCAGCTGAATTTGATGAATTCTTTTCAACAAACTGTATGCTACTGTGCCAGGAACCATTCTGAAATCTTTTAATGACTGAACTCTCATCTCAAGATAGAAAGAACGCTGGCCTTAAAGAGAGGACACTGGATTCTAGTCCTGGTTAGGCTTTTGTCTTGCACGGTGACTTTGGGAAAATCACTTTTTCTCCATGGGACTGTCATTTTTCTCATCTATAAACTAAGGCAGGGGTGGGGAACCTGCAGCCTTAAGGCCACATGTGGCCTTTTAAATCCTTTAGGATTTGTTCTGTAAAATTTGGATTCAGCCAAAAGGCTGTGCTTAAGGATTTAGAAGGCCACATGTGGCCTTAAGGCTGCAGGTTCCCCACCCCTGAACTAAGGCAATTGGACTAGATGATTTCTGACATTCTGTGGTTCTTTGAATTGAAAATATGACTGATATTGATTAATGTTAATATTAGTCTCAATAATTAATATTAATATTAATGAATAATCTCTTGATTCTATAGCAGGCTCTACTCCCCTAACTTGAAAAGTACAGAAAAAGTTCCCAGGTTGATGAAACTTGTGGTAGGATTTCCCTAAGCTTCTTGCTTGGAGTTGCAAACAGTGAATCCGCCTACTCACCCACTCTTAATGATTTGGTGAGTCTGAATGTAGGCAGCTCTTAACTGGCATTCTGGGAGAGGAAGAAAAGGGCAAAAACCAAATTCACCCCATGTTCCTTGTCAGCTTCGTCCCAAATAGCTTTTTTCAGGCCTCCTTACATTTGAAAAAATCTTAAGAAACCAGTCACAGTGTTCTCGGTCGTCTGTAGGAATGCTGTCATCTTTCACTTCAGTCAGATGAACAAAGATGCCTGCTTTCAGAAAGGGCTAAAATGGATCATTAAAAGAAAAAATCCTGTTTTTGCTAGAGTCCAAATTCCCCAGGCTCCTCTGATATGACAGGATGACAGCCAAGGGATCTCAACAAACCAAGTTCTGGGAAGCGCTAATGAGATGGAGCCAGGCCAAGCTGTGCCCCCACAGGAATCCAGAAACACAGCCACCTGCTCTCCTCACCCCAGCCTGGCCAGAGGCTGGCACCGGAACACCATGAGACATGCAGTGGTCTCATTTCAGAAAGGGCAGTTGTGACAGAAAGGACTGAGGAGAGCCAAGGCTGACCTTGCTAACTGGAGACCAGAAGGAAAATCACTTCTCTTGGCCTCCATGTTTGCGAGGCAGCCAGTGACAAGGAATCAATCACTGGATGTTGGCCAGACTTCCCCAAGGGATTCTTTGGTACTGCCAAGATATATCTAAGAGCCAGTCACATAATATTCAGTGGACTTGTGACGTTTCTTGAATTGTTTGATTCTAAAGTTGTTGAATTTTTGATAGGCTTTTATCTTATGCCTTATCTCCCTAAGATTGTAAGCTCCTTGAAGGCAAGAGTCCTACTTTAAACATTGATGAAGTCTGTTTAGTGCCTAGGAGAGTGCTTTGCACAGAGGAATGCCTCACTACTGGTTCAGTGAATTTCATCTTGTGGCAATATTAATAATCCCAGTGCTTCTGTTTGTAAAGTACTTTCACATACATTAACTCATTGGAGCGTCCCAAGATGAAGGAGGGAAGCTAGATGAAATAAAGAATGATTAGCAAGATTGGGATCAATAAGGTCTGGAACTCTGGGGAGCTGAGACAGTCTCAGAGCTATGGTAAAGGTCAGAGTTTTTAGGGAAAAAAAAGCATCTGTTTCCTGTCGTGGGGAAGGATTATCTTTACTGGGTCTAGGGCTCACAAAGACATTTTAGCCCTGCTGGTGGTCTAGGAATATAAGTTGATCACTGACCCCTTTCCTATGACAGTAGGTAGATCATTCTCTCTTCTTTTTGGAGACGAGGTGCTTTCAAGTTTGGGCTGCTCTGGGAAAGATCGTAACTGAAATATATGCTGAGCAGGGCTCTTTATATTTGTATGTAGGTATTTATGATTTCAAAACACCAGTATGTTTTTTTCATTTAATTCTCACAACAGTACTGTGAGGGATGTAGTACAAATGTTTTTATTCCCATTTTACAGATGAGAAAACTGAGGCTCAGGAAATTAAGGGACTTGTCCAAGAGTATACAGCTAGTGAGTTGCAGAACCAGGAGTCAAATCCAGTTTCTAGGACAATACACACTCTCCTGAAGGCCTCCAGTGAAAGCTTTTTAACATGGATGTGATCAGTCACAGTTGGACAACACTATATCTTGACCCCAACATAGTGATGTCATTTTGGTCCTCTTTGAGCATGAAGGGCGGCAACCAACCAATATATTAAACACCCCCAGTGTGCCAAACACCATGCTCAACCCTGGAGATATAAGGACAAAAATGAAATAGCCTTTGCCTTCAGGCAGCTTATGTTCTGTTTGGGGAGACAGTATGTATTAGGTAAATTCTAAGGAGCTGAAGAGGTTTCCTTTGTATAGAAGATAGCCTTAAGTGGCATTTTTAAGGAAATAAGGGATTCTGAGAGGCAAAAAAAAAAAAAGGAGAGAGTACATTTCAAGTATGGGGCACAGTCCAAGCAAAGACCTCAAGATGGGTGGTGGAGTTCTACAGTGAGAATGCCAGTGTAGCTACACCACAGAGTACAGGGAGGGGAGTGGTGTATCATAAAGTTGGAAAGGTAGATTGGAGCCAAGCTGTTAAGGCCTTTAAGAGTCAAACCAAGGAGTTTATATTTGATCCCAAAGGAAATCATTGGAGATCAGTTGATAAGCTTATGATCACACCTACACTGTAGGAAAATCATTTTAGTAGCTGTGTGGAGAATGGATTGGAACAGGGCAAAATTTAAGGCAGGGAGACCCATTAGGAGGCTACTGCCTTGTAATTGTCCAGGAGAGAGGGGACAAAGATCTGGACTAGGCTGGTGGCCAGGAGGGTAGAGAGAAAGGGACAGATGTGGTGGAGGTAAAAATACCAAGACTTGGCAGGTGGTTGAGCATGTATGTTTAGGAGAATGAGGAATGGATGATAGATAAAGAATTTTTTAACTGCTTCCTACATGCTAGACATTGTGCTAAGCACCGTGGATACAAGACAATGCCATCATAACAAAACCAAGGTGATTCCTACTCTTAAAGATCTTACGTGCCAATAGAGGAATTATTTTCTTTTTAACTAATGTTTGTTGATGGTCTTTTTTTGACACCAGTCACTTTGAACCCCTCTCCCCTCTCCCTTAGTAACAGATAATGAGTATAGCGAAGCCCCTGCCTCCCCCCCCAGGGTTGTGGTGAGGATCAGATGAGATAATTGTCAAATGCTTATTGACCCAGGGTCTGGCACCTAGCAAGCGCTTAATAGGTTCTTATTCCCTCCCACCATCTTCAAGTTTTAAGGTCTATGTGATCTCTAGTCAACAGAGATCTGGTGCTGAGACCAGGACTTCTTTCCTTATCCCTGTACATGGAGGCGGATGTGGGTGATGAGGGTCCCTCAGGACAATTAACATCTAATAACCCAGGCTCCCAGTTTGCTGTGCAGGCAAAATTCCCCCCTTTCCCATTCAGGAAGCCTGTACCCTGTTCTCTCTCTCACTTCGTGGCTGGTATAGGTGCCCTTCAACAGAATGCTCTTTGCTCCAGGGCAGTGCCCAGTGACTAATCCTCCTCTCCCCTTTCCCCTCCCCCCTCCTCTCCCCCCTACCCTACTTCCTTTTCACTTTTTTGTTGTTTAATGGGATTGAGCAGCACAGCATGTACACGCAGGATAGGTTGGGACTTCATTATCTTTCTTTCCAAATTACCCTTTCCCCAAACGTCCCTATTTCCATTAAGTGAATCGCCGTAGCTCTCATCTCCTAGCTTCTTAACCTTTTCTTTACCCATGACTCCTTACTCAACTGAAACTGCCCCCCCAAAGTCACCAGTGACCTCTGAATTGCCAGATCTGATGGCATTTTCTCAGTACTTATCCTTGATACCTCTGCAGCCTTGGATACTGTCAACCACCCTCTCTGGGATGTCAGGACCCTGTTTTCTCTTGGTTCTTTTCTTGTCCGTCTCCTTTGCAGCTCTCCTGACTGGTATAGCCTAAAGCTCTGTCCTGTTCCCTCTTCCTTCTCCACCCGCTCTCTCAGTAGTTTCCTTATTATCTCTATGCAGATGGCTGCTGGGTGGATATATCTAGCCCCTGCCTCTCTCCTGAGCTCCCAGGGTGCAGGACTGTATCTTCATGAATGAGTGGCTCTTCCTAGGTAGGCAGTGTGCCACTGACCAGGCATTCCCATGGCTATTTCCCACTTTCTTTGTGACAAAGGAGGCAGAAACCACCTCCTTAACCCCATTCTGGGTTAGGGTGGCTAACGAGAAAGAAGAAGTACAGGTTGTAAGCCAGTGGGTGAGCTTGAATAGCAGAACTTTTCCATTTTATTGTTTGTAAACTCTTCTTTGGTGAATAATAAGACAAAAAACTGAAAGCGAAAACAGGGGAGAACCAAAATGGAGAAGGCAAGGCAGGTCACGTTCTCGTCACAGTCAGAAGCTGGAAGAAGGAACGAAACTACACACCACCAGTTAAAGGGGTCAGGTGAGACTTGGGGAACCGGGGCAGAGGAGGGACACTGGGGAGCAAGACAGACTGTCACCCTATTGGACGCAGTAGCCTAAATCATACAACAGATGAGCTCATGCATCACAGCAAAGAGAACTAGGGCCCCTCTCCCCTAATCCAAGTCACAAGCAGAGCAGCAAGGCTAGCCTGGGGTGGGGTGGAAGTGATGGGGGACGGAAGGCTCAGTGGACATCCATCAGCAGCGGCCGCTGCCTTCCTCTCCTGCTCTCTGGGTGTGCTGTGTCGGGTAGCAGGGGATGTTCGGGGCCTCATAATCTCTAGGTCTTGGTGGAAGCGGCAGGGCAGAAGAAGGGAGAAGAGAATTGGCAGGAGAGGAGGGAAACTGATGGCCACCCCCTTTTACATGGGGGGCTCGCTACAGAGCACAATCTCCAGGTCCTTGCGGTAGAGCTTCCCGCCTTCAGCCAAAGACATCACGCTCTTTCTGTAGCTTGTGAGATTCTGAATATTCATCTCCTGGGAGACCAGATGAGAGGGAGAGAAGGGGTGAGGGGTCAGTACAGGTGGCCACTTAGAAATGCAAGACTAGGACCTCACTCCCTGTCATACACACAATTGAGCCCTTTCTGCAGTTGGAACCACTCCAGAGGAATACAAGAGGTTTATCTGAACACCACATGAATACAACACAGAACTGAGTAATTTGAATCCCTGCTTGGACTTTGATCTTCCTTCTAATCCTAACCCTAAATCTTCATCTTGCAAATAAACTCCCCTTACCCGGCCTCCTCCTATAGGCCAACAAGCCATGTCCTTGAAGGTAACGGGAAGGTCTTGGAATATGTGATAGGGTCCGTACTACCTAAGAGGTAGCCCAGCATCCCCTTCCAAAGGACTTTGCTGAAGGAAGCCACGTTAGCACAACCAGACACCGTAGAAGATTTCCCCCTCCTGCCATGGACTAAAGCCTCATGCCACATCACAGTGCCCTACTGCCCAGTATGGGCATGGGGTCAGTGGCATCAGATGTTTGAGTTTGTTCCAGCTGTATCTAGTATCCGTCTAAATACCCCTCCCCATGTCTTCGTGTTACGCAGAAGCCAGTTTTTAATGTGCTTCTGGCACAACTTAGGCCTTTGCAGTATTGTTCTATATATATTTTTTTAATTTTTATTTTTAGGCAATTGGGTTTAAGTCACTTGCCCATGGTCACACAGCTAGTAAGTGTCAAGTGTTTGGTCTGAGGCCGGATTTGAACTCAGGTCCTCCTGACTTCAGGGCCGGTGCTCTGTCCACTGCGCCACCTAGCTACCCCCTGCAGTATTGTTCTATAAAGCTGAATTAGGGCATGAGTCCGAAGTTCAGGACAGCCACCGAGACAGAAACCTGTCAGCAGCATTCCAGCATTGCTTGTTTCAGAGAC
Source organism: Vombatus ursinus (assembly GCF_900497805.2). NCBI lineage: Eukaryota > Metazoa > Chordata > Mammalia > Diprotodontia > Vombatidae > Vombatus > Vombatus ursinus. The sequence continues at coordinate 1,412,659 of NW_020952293.1, forward strand.
GTTACCAGGTCTATGTGCTCAGTCACTGTGGTAACTAGAGTTAGGGGATGGCCTTTGAAAGTTGGGTTTTTGGTAGCTCCCGTACACATCTAGTATGTTCGTGTCATCACCCCCATTTTACTGATGGAAAACTGAGCCACAGAGGTGGTTGACTGAAGGACCAGCCCAATCACAGCTGTCCATTTCCTTAGCTCCCAGAGCTTGTTCTTGAGCCATTTCAGTCGTGTCTGACTCTCTGTGACCCCATTTGAGGTTTTCTTGGCAAAGATACGGGAGTGGTTTGCCATTTCCTTCTCCAGCTCATTTTACAGTGAGGAAACGGAGGCAAACAGGGTGGAAATGACTTGCCCAGGGTCATACAGCTAGTAAGTGTCTGAGGCCAGATTTGAACTCAGGTCCTCCTGACTCCAGGGCCGGTGCTCTATCCTCTTCGCCACCTAGCTACCTTCTACGGAAAGCCTTTCCCAATCCCTCTTAATTCTAGAGCCTTTGCTTGTTAATAGAGGCTGTCTTTTGTCTCTCTTTGTATCACCAGCCCTTAGCATAGCACCTGACATACAGCAAGCACTTAATAAATGTCTATTGACTGACTAACAAAATCCTAAGAGCTCTCATGAAAATGATCCATGCCTTTGAAGTAGCAGGGTCTACCACAATCACTTCTTTTCTCCCCAAACCGGGTTCTAGCTACAGAAAGCTCTTAGTTTGCATCATCTTCTCCCTTTAAGTGACCAAATACCTAACCTGCAGAGTGGTTGAGGTGGAAGGTTCCCCAGGGGAGCTGATGGCATTCACATCCTGTGTTCCCTAACTCTGGACCAAAAATCAAATATTCCTTGGGAAGTGGTTCTGGATGGAAGCACCCACTTGAAACAGATCATGAGCTCTGGGATGTGTGTCTCTTATTCCCGACTAAAGCTCAGAATGGAAGTCTGCATTAGGTTTTACATACCTGAGTCTAAACCAGGGGTGGGGAATCTGTGGCCTTAAGGCCACATGTGGCCCTCTAGGTCCTCAAGTATGGCCTTTTGACCAAATCTAAACTTTACAGAACAAATCCCCTTAATAAAAGGATTTGTTCTATAAAACTTGAACTCAGTCCAAAGGCTGCACCCAAGGACCTAGAAGGCCACAGGTTCCCCACCCCTGGTCTAAACCTTCTAGGTATTTTTCATACATACAGCTACAAGTAACAATAGTATTTCCACTTTGTGGTATTTTGGGCACTGCTGTGCCCACTCCCATGAGTGCTTTCTCCATTCTCACCCCAGTTCAAAATCTTGCAGTCACTCTTGGATTTTTGTTCTCCTTTTCAAGAAAAAAGAAGTTGTTGACAGTTGAACTTTTCCCACATTCAGACCTGAACCAAGTCTATGACTTTCCCCATCACTTCTCCTTCTTTATTCACCCTGAGAGGCAGTCCTCTAGCTCACGCCAAGGTCAGCTCATACCTAGGCTTTGTGAATCTCTGCTGTCTGGCTGTTCTTTCTGCTCTTGTCATTTCATTGGATCCAAAATGCTGCCTTAGATTTGAGTTTCTCAGACAGTGGCTTTGCTTGTTTTGCTTCCTTGCTTAATGATTTTTTCTGGCTCCCCTTAGGCAGAATTACAAGGTGATTAGCCAGTCCATCCTTACATTTATTACCTTCAGAATCTTCCCCTCTCCTCTTCTCCCTATGCTACCTAGAAGCATGCGATCAGGACCAACGCTACATAGAGAAGCATTCTTGGTAGTTTCAATTCTCTAGGCTTTTTTCACACCATGAATCAGTTCAGAGCTCTGAAAGGAGTTAGGTAGAAAGGTAACATAATTGTGGGAGAGGCGTGCTTGGCTTTAGGGGTTCTCATCTGTTCCAGGAAAACAGATTTGCTTGTGACCCCCTTTTCTCACTCACTCTGCCTTTCTTCTTTGGGCCTATTATGTTGTCTCATAGCTTCCCACCTCACATCTGCTCCTTCCTTCCCACATCCTCCTTCACATAGGAAGCTTGCTTAGATTGGGCAACTGGGCTGGTGCAAATCCTTCTCAGATTTTCATGGGATGGGCTGAGGCAGAATTGTGGTTCCCAGTCTGAGCCACACCTCAAAAGGCTCCCCCAAAGACCTCCTCACCTTCTTGTTTTTCTCATACAGGTCCTTCAGAAGAGCATCCAGTTCATTCTCATCAATGTAGCCACTCCCATCCTGTGAATTGAGTGCACACACTTGTCAGGAGATTTCTAGTAATTCCCTCACCCTTCTCCAGCAACCTCATCTTCCCATCACTCAGCACAAGCTGAGGAACATTAGGGCTCATAGATACTATCTTAGACCAGCTGGCCAATCTAGTCAATTCAGTCACAAAACTATTTTAATGGAGAGAGAAATCAATCATTCATTTTTCAAACTGGCCAGCTATTTCTCTCAAAATAGTTATTCTGACCGCTGATGCATGGATTACTTTATTCTTTTGTTATTATTCGCTAGGGCTGAACAGATCCCCATAGAGTGAAAAAGGGTTTGACAACTTCCTGGAAGCCATTCCAGAGAGGAGGTTTTAAGAGAAAGCATTCATTTTCCAGAGACAGGTGTTAAGGGCTTCTACCACCACATACCACTAAGGATGTCCTAGTCAAAAGGAAAATGCTAAATGGCACTGATGAGCCAGTGGGAGGCTGGAAGTGACCAAGACAGCATTTCTGATCATTTTTCTTCTGCTGTGAGGCTTCAGATTTCCTATCTCTGGCCTTTCCCCCTAGAAATACAGCCTTGCTTTCCTTTATGTATGCTGGCCTACTTTTTACCTTGTCATAAAATGTGAAGATAGCATTGAACTCTTCTGCAGTCAGCTTCATGCCCTGTAAGGATTGAGGATGCGTGGATGAACAAATAAAAATCAATTTAAAAGGGGTGTGTGTGTGTGTGTGTGTGTGTGTGTGTGTGTGTGTGTGTGTGTGGAAAGGGGCTTGTGGGACCAACATTCAGTAAGAAGAGGAAAGGCACAGAAAAGGGAAAGAAAAAAGGACTGTTTTACCTGAAATTTAAGGAGAAAATTTTCCTGTACAGGCAATAGTCTGGAAGGAAAATGTTAGAGTATAGATTAGACAATAGACAAGAGAAACTGAGGCAGGGCAAAGGATTCTGGGAGAGGGTTAGTATCTAGAGAGAAGACTGAAAAGTCCAAATATGGGAGAAAACAAGTGAAATGAGTCGGTGGGGATCGTGTAGTAGTATTTAGTTTTCTCATTTCTGGAGATCTCATTCCACTTTTGTGACTTCCTTTATCATTTTAGACTAAGGCCAAATTTATATTCCAAGCACAATTCTTTTTCTAAGTTTCAATTCTGCATTTCTAGTTCTATTCTCTTTGGAAACATTTCAGATTGACCACATCCAAAGTAGAATTCATCAACTTTCTGATTAAACTTGTTCTTCCTCTTATTTTCCCCCTTCCTGGTGATGCTACTGCTACCCTATAGTCACGCAGGCTCAAGACGTTAGCATCACCCTTGATTCTTCCCTCCCCCTTGCCCCAGACCTCCAATCAGTTGTCAAGTACTATGGATTCCACCTCTGAAATATCTCCATTGCAGGTCTCCTCCTTTCCATTCACACTCATCACTCTTATTTCAGGCCTACCTCAGCTCTCTCCTGCATCATTAATATAGCCACCTAACTAGCCTCCCTGCCTCCATTCTTTACCCTCTTGCCTTCATCCTGCTGCCAAAATCGTCTTCCCAGTGTCCAGGTCTAATCACAACATTCTTCAAATAAGAAACCTCCTGGCCAATGGGATAAAATAGAAATTCCTTAGATATTTGAGTCCCTCTGGCTTCAATATCTGGCCTTATTTCATGACATTCCAATTCGTGTTCTTGGTGTTCCAGTAGAACTGGACCACGTATGGTCTGATCAGCCACAGTTGGACACACTGTACCTCGACCCCAGCATAATGATGCCATGTTGGTTCTTTTCCAGAACAAAGAACAGCAACCCCAAATGTTCCCTAATCTCAATAAGCTATCTCCCATCTTTGTGTCTTTGAGCACAATGTCTCCCACGCCATGGTCTCTCTTTCCCTCCCTCCTTTATTCCTCTTCCCATTCTTCCCCTGGTCAAGACCTACTTCTGGAGTTACCTTATTCATGAACCTTCCCTGATCCTCCCCAGCTAGAAAATACCATTCCTTTGAAGGAACCTCTCATGGCCTCTCAGGCCATTCCTGGTTTTTCTTATGTGCCTTATAATTTTCTAATTTGTCTTACAGTAATTTGTACGCCTGTCTCTTCCCTCCCCTTGTTCCTTAGGGCTGAAAGCTCTTTGAGTGTAGAGACTATGTCATTTTTCATTTTTCTATTATTAGCATCTAGCACACTTCCTTAAACATGGTAGGTGCTTAATGAATGTTTGTTGAATTCAGCTGGAAGATGCCTTTCTTTTTGGTTGGCCAGAGGTGATGGGATCATAGCCACTAAAAGCAGAGCTGACGACCAGTAGGATAATTGTGGTAATGACATTGGACGTGTGGGTGGCTCTTACCGGGACATCTCTGAGAGGCCCAGTTTACCATCTCCATTCAAATCAAACATCCGCAGCTGTTAGGATACAGAAAGATATTTGGGTTATTGGCCTGCAAGCCAACCAGCCTTCTTCATGTATAAGGCAGTCTGGCAAAGACTGATTTGACACCAAGTTCTCGGAACCTTGGCCATTTCCCAGCTACCTCCTATTTACCAACTATACTTCAGGCTTTGTTGGAAAGGAAAAGGAAGGGGATAATGTGCAGGGACACCCTGAGATTGCTTATTTCCCTCTGAGGCTATGTGGAGGTCAGAAATGAACATCACTTAGAAATGGCACCCAAAGTGATAGCAGGAAGGCACAGACTCCATCCTCTCCCTTCTTCCTGTATTAGAGAAGCTAGAAAACCAGGTTCTCGTTTCTTGCTGAGCCCTAATTGTCTTATTTTCAGAGTCTTGCCTAGCTCTCTCTCCTCATCTCTCCCTTGCTGGAGCAGCAGAGGTTGCCATGGAAATGGTCAGTCCCCAAGTCTCCTGCTGGCTCAGGGGTGAAGGCTCAGAATTTCAGCCATTTCTTGGATGGAGCATGGAGGGTAGGGAGCAGAAAGTAGAGGAGGGACCTGAGTATGATACAGGCATGCTGAAATAAGGGTCCTGGGCCAGTTGGCCTGAGTCAGTCTTGGGTCTGAGATAAGTGGTGTTCCAAAGATCATCCAGGGATCAGAGCCCCATCAGCTTGGGACAAAGGCTGAGTTCCAGTTCAGTTCTCCTGTCCTAGGGGGAAGCTTTCTACTTACTATGGTCTGTGTGTACTCTTGGAGCTTGGGCTCATCATAGGGCCGGTTTGCTTTCTTCAGCAGGTCTGACAGGAATCCCTGAAAATGTAAGGATTCAGTGACCCAGTGAGCCTACAGTGACATTGGTGGGATTAAGTAATACTATGGAATACAATTGGCTGGTCTAGGGCATAGGTACTTGATAAAAAAGGGTCAGAGAACACAGAGATAGATGGAGGAAGCAGTGAAACCTACCAACATTTTCCTCAGGTTATCTGTCCCAGTGGTGGGAGGCATGGTATGTCTTTTCTGGTCAGGGATGTGCCCGGTCTGAAGGGAAGGGCTTGTCTGGTTGGGCTGCATTCACATTGTCTTATTTCCCCCAGTTTCTGAGTGGCCTGGGGGGGCAGTTTCTCCCCTTCTTGTTACCTCAAATTTGGTACCTAATCACTGCATCTGGAAACTGGTAACCACAACTCAGAAAAGCTCCCATCCCAGAAGAACATCACTGCTCCAACACGCACACCAAGGGTGTGACCACACTGCTCCTGCACCCAGTCACTGGGAGGATGCGTCATCTCACACCTAGCTCTGTGGCTGGCTGGCCTGGAGCTGAGAAAACTGAGAGGTGTCTTGGCTTTCCAGGTGGAAATCTTCTAATTACCCTTTTCACAAGATATGCAGTGGAGGGATCGAACCTGTTTATATTCTTTTCCGGTTTTGTCCCTCCCTCTGCCTGCCCTCACCCCACAAGCAGCCTTCTCGCTAGGAGCCTGTTTCTTGACTTCTGCATATGGAATATGGTAACATGAACAAGAAGACATGACCCAGGAGCCCCCAGGCTTGCAGTGCCCATCCTTCCATTTTTTATGGCTGCTTACCTTGAGCTCATTGGCTTCAATGTAACCACTCCTGTCTGTGTCATATTTCCGCCAAGCCTGCAAGGGAATTGTTGGATGGTTGGCAAACAGCCCCCTATGGCCATCAGTGCTCCAATCTCTGGAGTCTTTGGGAAGGGCATCTGATTATAGAATGTCAGTGTTGGAAGAGAGAGACCTTGGAGATCCCAATCAGTACTCGGGACTTAGCTATCTCTTACCTCTCCCCCCCATACACCCTTTGGGCCTTAGCCTTCCAAGCCAGTGTCCCAACCCCAGTTCTGTTGAACTTAGAAAACATTTCTAGGTGCCCCAACCCAAATTTGGGGATTAAGATGTAGGATAGATAGGAACTAGGGTATGAAGACAACATGAGACACTCCTTGCCTTTAAGGAGGTGAGAAGCAAGATTTTTTTAAGGCCTAGAGAGACCTGAGCATGCTTGGAGGCCATAACCTTAGGGAGAGATTGAAGACAAGAGGGAGGGAAGATCTATGGGATGAGGTCTCTGAGGAGATAGGAGAGTAGGATCAAGCACACATAGAGAGGGTCTTAACCTTGATAAGAAGAAGGCCTATTTCTTTCTCAGACCCCATAACAACTCTGTAAACTAAAAAAAAATTTTTGCCTTTTTTTGGCAACATGGCTAATATGGACATGTTTTGTATGATTTCACATGTGTAATGGGTATCATATTGCTTCAGTTCTCGATGGGTGGGGGAGAGGCTGGAGGGAGGGAGAGAATTTGGAACTCAAAATTTAAAAATGAATGTTAAAAAATAAAAATGACAATTGTGTAAGGTAAGTATTGCCTCCATTTTAAAGATGAGGACAAGTGACTTGTCTATGGTCACATATCTAACAAGGGTTGAGAACTGGGATTCAAGCCTACCTCTCTCCCTTTCTTGAGGCTATTGCTTGTTTCACTGATGACAAAAACTATTGTTTGAGATTCCACTTGGAGTTTTCTTGGCAAAGATACTGTAGTGGCATGCCATTTCCTTGTCCAACTCATTTTACAGAGGAGGAAACTGAGGCAAACAGGGTTGTGACTTGCCCAGGGTCACACAACTGGTGTATGAGGCTGGATTTGATCTCACAGAAATGAGTCTTCCTGACTCCAGCCGAGTGCGCTCTCTGCCTTATCACCTAGCTAGCAAATAACTTCAGTCCTGTGTTACAGACTAGCCATTTGGGGAATATCTCATTATGAGAGCACCTCCTTTTCTTCAAGAAAACCTTCACACCCAATTCCATTGAATAATTCCTTGACCAAGGATAAATGGATAAATGCCTGCTTTAAAGGATAAGAAGGGGGAATCCACACTTTCAGATAGTCCAATTGGGCTGATTTTTTTTCCTGTGAGAGAAGACAGTGACATAAAGAGACAGAAAGAAGGGGGGCTACAGGACAGAGTACAGCTCAGACCGTAGGCCATTCAGAGGGTGAAACATCGGAACCAAATTTTGAAATGAGATCACTCCAAGGCTAAACTTTTCCTTCCCTCCCTTCCTCCCAGGTCCTCAGCTTTTTACCTTGGTGGCTGGCTCTCATCCTTTAGCATTCTGCATTCTAAGGTTGGATCATTATTCTTTTTTCATTCAAGACAAAGAGGTAAAGAGACTTGGGTGTTTTGAAATTCCAAAGGAGTCCTGAGGCTTGGCTAAAATTAGAGAGACTCGGTGCTCAGAGCAGGTGGCATTCATGTTCTCTGAGAGCACAAACCTTTTTGTGCTGCCGAGCAGCCTATTTCATGTTTTTGGCTGATAGAAACTGCAAAGGGGAAAGACTCAGGAGGGGTGGGGATCTTAGGAGGTTATTATCCTGGGACATCTGCTTTTCAGCTATTGTGGCGCTCAGGAGGGCTGAAGCCAGAGATGGATTCCAAATCATTTCAGCCTCAGAGAGAGGGATGATGATCACACATACTTGGCCTCTTTTCAATTCCCTTTTAATCTATCTCCATGCTCTGCTCCAATTAATCTCTTTCTGGTTCTACATAGGAGGGGAAACTGAGGACTGCTCACTGCATGCCCTCCCTCTCAGGTTACCTTTCATTTGTTGTTGAGTGGTTTCAGTCGTGTCTGACTCTCTGTGACCCCGTTGGGGGTTTTCTTGGCAAAGACACTGCCATTTCCTTATCTAGCTCGAGGTTGAGGCAAGCAGGGTTAGGTGACTTGCCCAGGGTCACACAGCTAGTAGGCTGGATTTGAACTCACTGAGATGAGTCTGCCTGACTCCACCTTGCCACCTACCTGTTTATTTCACTTAGCCTTTCATTTACTTTGTACATATCTTGTCTCCTTGTGAGAATGTATCCAATCATCCTTGAAGGCAGGGACCATTTTAGTTTTTCTTTGTACCCTAGAACTTGGCACAGTGCCTGGCCCCTAGTAAGCACTTAATAAAAGCTTGTTGACTGGCTAACAAGCTCATGATGAAAAGAAGGATCTAGATGTGAAATAATAAGTGAGGTTAGATCAGTTCAAGAGGTAATTAGTGTATCTGGATGTGGACCACCTTGAGATGTTCCAGTTTGCTGCTTAGGTGAATAACCAAGCATAGAACTCTAATCTATGTGTCAACCATTGGGTTTCCTTGAAGGAAAAGCCACTATGTTTTTAGTGGCATACTAGACAAAGAAGACTACTGATGTGTTGGATTTGCTCCGAGCTGGCTTTGCCACTTGATAATGATCCCATTTGAATATGAATGCCAACATATGGTGCCAAGGAATGTTGGGATTTTGAAAATGCATCCCCCACCCTGAGAAACTGTTAGTTCCCAGCCAATGTGTATTGCACATGGGGATTTCATTGAAGGGTTTTTATTTTTTGGGTTCAATTTCTAGTCATTTTTGGCAATGAATTTTGGTGGTAGGACTATTAAATGGAGATTGATTTAAAACATTAAAACAGCAACATGAATCCCATTTTAAAAACCCTGTCTGTTTGCCAGAGTAGAGAGAGAGTGTATATGGTGGGTAGGTTTGAATTTGGCTCTGAGATTGATCAAGTGAAGAGCAGGGCTCCGGGAAACAGGTTGGTAAGTCATTACCCATATGTTTGAGTCATGGCTGGTTCTGTAATATTTCTTTATGGGAATATAGGGGACGTTATAAGATCCTTAAATTCTGAGGTCATTTTCTAACATATAAAGAATGGAAACCTTTTTGTACCCAGGGTCTGACAATGTCCATTTGTAAGAAGGAAAGCTGAGGTGTAGAAAGAAGAAATGATTTCTCTAGTCACACAATGAATCTGAAGTGGAATTAAGACTAGAATCTAGGATACTTCCTTTTCCTGGGCTCAGTTTTTTATCTTTAGTAAAAAATGCATTGGCCCCTTTCCCTTCCTTTACTCAGGGGGTTATAGGGGAACAGGATGCCTACAAAGTATTTTGAGCTCCTTGAAGAAAGCTGTTGGATCAGCCCAACAAGTCATTAGTATGTCGAGCTGTGGGCCAACCTTGGGGCCTCCCCAGTCCTAGAGGAAACTCAAGTGCTCACCTCCATGAACTCTGCGCTGGAGCCCACGTGTTGCCTGAAGCACAGCAGAAAATTTTCCTCTGTAGGCAGGATCTGGGCCAACTGAAGTGAACAGAGAAGAGGCTGGTGAGGATCTCCTCTCCGTCCTGACCTACCTGACCACTCTGAGGTCAGTCAGCAGCCTTGCCAAGGTGGCACCTCCTTCTGCTTACTGCCTTCAAAGCATGAGGGGTAGACGTGCCCCTCCCCCACTCTCAACCCCCTACAAGTCCTGCATGTGGAGCATTTGCTGCAAGGAATACCAGGGCAGAGTAGTAGTTCTTTAAAATACAATTAACCCTTCTAGAGAAGGGCTGTAATTCAGTTAGAAAGACATAACAGCTTATGAATGAACACTTTATCGAAAATTGGCCTCTTCATTCTTAGAGCTAGAGGGGACTTGAGAGGTCTTATGAATGAAAAAACTTAGACCAGAAATGTTAAGTTCTGGACCCAAGGTTATGCAGTGGTACACAGCAGAGCCAGGAATGAGGCCCAGGTTTTCTGACGCCACACCTGCATTATTGGCAAGAAAGAGATCCTAGATGGGTGTCTGGGACGTGGGGCAGAAGGTGAGAGAAGCCCCCCAGGATAGGCAAGGTAAGAGAGAACTACATCATAGTAGCCGGCATTTATATTAGTGCTTTAAGGTTTCCAAGGTGCCATACATGTTATCTCATTTGATCCTAACTTTGGCTCAATTTCTCAACTTTAGGATCTTATCTAGGGGTGGCTCTGACCTCTGCCATTCAAAAATCAATCCATATGTGCAGTCTTTGGCACACACAGTGCTGCCAATCTTGTGCCTCATTGTGCCCCATGACATCATTATGACTGGGGCCCCTTCTGTGCTGTATACGGGTGACAAAAGAGAGAGAGCTGAGCGTGCCTATATTGGGCGGGATCTGCCTGGAATGGGGGCAGCCTCTCCCAAAGAAGATGGAGCAAATCTCCACGATGTTAGTTATGCGAGGGGGCACATTGAGCATGTTTGGCCATTGCTGTTCTCTCACTTTCTAGGAGGGTAAAAGAACTGGATGAATAATAACAGCTTATATTTATATAATACTTTAAGGTTTTCAAAATAGTTTACCTGTGTTATCTTAATCCTCATATCTACCCTGTACTGTTCTTATTTTGCGGAAGAAGTAATTTGCACAGGGTCAACGTAGCTAATAAATGGCAGAGCTGGGATGTGGACCCTAGGTTCAGTCGTTTCACTTCTGTCCAACTCTTCACAACCCGGTTTAGGGTTTTCTTGGCAGGGATGCTGGAGCAGTCTGCCATTTCCTTGTCCAGATCATTTTACAGATGAGGAAACTGAGGCAAGCAGGGTTAAGTGACTTGCCCGGGGTCACACAGCTAGTGAGTGTCTGAGGCCGAATTTGAACTCAGGAAGATGAGTCTTCCTGACTCCAGGCCCAGTACTCTATCCACTTCATCATCAGTGGTTTTCTTACTTCAACTCTATGCCATTTTTCAGGAAGTAAGTAGGAATTCTCCAACGCCCTTTGGGTTCATCCCATCCTGTGCTCTGACTGAACTTAAATCCCAGTCTTCCAAGGTAGCCCCAAATCCCAAACCCATGAGGATTAATGGGAGAAGCGGGGAAGGGTGTATAGGTGGTTCTCCCCTGCTGCACCCCGGTGCTTTATCAAGACAGCAGAACTCACCTCTGCCATCTCAATTTTTCCATCTGCATTCTTGTCATACTTCTGCATGAACTCCTTCATCTTCTCCCCAAAGCTGCCACTCTTTGTTTCCTTCAGAAAGACAAGGAAGGGGAATCTTATTTTTCTTATTTTACATGTTATTCCTTAGACTCTTACGTTGAACCCCTAGACTGCCCCCACAGAACTTCCCTCTGACATGGCAGTGGGTGGGAAGAGTTTCTACCTAGTTGTTTGTTATGGATGGTGGCCAACACTCTCCAAATTGGGCTAATCCCAAGATGGCTAATCTAGTTTGGGTTCCTTTCACCTTTGTTTTTTTAAGTTTTGATTTTTATCAGTGTAGGGACCTCCTGAAGAGAAACTCTCTCCACCAATGCAGACCTTAGAGAATTGTCTGGAGCCCTTGCCCAAGGTCCCCTAGCCCGTATCTGTCCGAGGCCGGGCTTCCACACAGATCTTCCTTATTTCAAGACCAGTTCTTTGTTCATTAAGTCAGGCTGTCCTTTAACTTTCTAAGCCCTGCCCTTGTCCTCTTTACACATTTTTTAAAGGAAGGTACAATGCCTCAGCATGCCCTGCTGAATATAAGTGACTGTGCTCTACCCTAAACCTCATAGCCATACTAAAATTACTGTTCTTGACATTCTCCCGGTCTCTCAGACATGCTAATAGTGAGTTCCATGTTATATAGTGATCATTTTGGCTAGGGGTCGCCCTTCAGGGAAGGCTACAGTTTAAATTTCCAAGGCAGCCATATAGGTAGGGATCTGATCTTCACATCACAGAAGAAGAAACTGAGGCACAGAGAGGGACAGTGTTACACATCATGTTATTAGGGGTAGCTGGCAGTAGTCATTTCTGTGGCTTATTATAGTCATCTCCTTACTTGATCCTAAACCCTACATTAATGTGGCTTTTGAACTATTAGGAATTAGTTATTTAGTGGACTTGGAAGTATGGCTTTATATGTTCAAAAATTAAATCTATCCACATATGAACCAACTTTTTAATATTATAAATTGCTTTTTTGGGGGGAAAAGCTTGAGAGAATTCATAGTATCTCAAAGTTGGAAGGGACCTCATAGGTCCAGTTTACATCTAGAGTTGTACTTGGAGAAAATGTGACTTTCTAAGTAAGAGCAGCAGGCTCTCACTTACGGCATGGACCACAGTGCTTTCCTCCAGGAAGGGTCTTACCTCAGGTCCTAATGACCACCTTTGATGGATGAGCATTTGTTGGCCCTATGCCCGCCCCACTACCAACCAAAATATGATAGAAATAATCTCATTGTTATTCTAAGTTATTTGGAAGTAACTTTGAATTCATTTTAGGCAAGGTGAATGAACAGCAGGCTGGGCTATGCAATGAGAGTCTGACCTCTAGTGTCTGCACAATATATAGCTCTTGATGCCCAGGTGAGAGATAACAAGTTCTATTAGCCTTGAGTTGGGTGTAATGTGGGACTGGCCAATGAGCCTAGTCCTGATGAGCATGTGCAGAGGGTTGCTGGTGCCATTCCCTATATAGAACTATATACGCGTTATTATATTATATTATATATAATATAGAACTATATTCCCTATATACGCGTTTTCAGCTTTCTCTCTGACTCTGTAGGCTCCCAAATATTAGTAACTCTGAACGTAGAGTAACCTGGAACCAGCTCTTTAACTGTACAACTGAAGAATCAGCTGCTCAGTATTATTTAAGCAATTGTTTCGTGGAAAATAAAAACTCAGCCATGCATGGAGGTGTACAGAAGGAATTCCTGATCCTGGAGAGGCTAAAGCTGGTGGGTTATTGAGCTCTGGAGTTCTGAGTTGTAGTAGTGGCTACTCTAAATCCAGCATCAATATGGTGAGCCCCCAGGGGCAGAGAGCCACCAGGCTGCCTGAGGAGGTATGAATGGGCCCAAGGAGGAAATTGTGTGGAACAGCAGGAGGTCAGCTCTGTACTTTCAGCCTGAGTGAGACAGGGAGTCCAGAAAGAAAGAATGAAAGGAAAGAAGGAAGAAAAAAGGAAGATAAAGAAAGGAAGATAGGAAAGAAGGAAGATACAAAAAAGAGAAGCAAGGAAGAAGAGAAAGGAAGGTAGGAAGGAAAGAAGGAAGAAGGTAGGAAGGAAGGAAAGAAAGAAAAAGAAGCCATTTGAGTTAGGCAGGCAGGCACCAAAGCCAAACCGGCTGTGGGCACATGTGGGCAGGGGGTCCTGGTCTGACTTCTGCCCAGGTTCCGGCTATGGGCAGAAAAGGTTCAGTTCAGAGCAAGGGGAGCCAAAGGAGAATTTGAACATCAACAATCCTTACCATGCCAGCTCCTTTTCTCGCACTTTCCAATTCTTGGAAGAAGTTTTCTAGTTCTTTTCCTTCAATGTATCCGTTTCCTGCAGGATGAGAGAAACAACAGAACCCCAGCCATCAACCCTGGGGTGACTGGGGAGCAGAATTGATAGAAGGCTGGAAGGGGGAGCAGGAAGCCTGGGCCACCAGAGGGCTGGGATTCTCATTTTGTTGATAAATCACCTCATCAACTAAACCTGGCTTTGGTGCCTGCCTGCCTAACCCAAATGACTTCTTTCTCTTTCCTTCCTACCTTCCTTGCTTCTCTTTTTTGTGTCTTCCTTCTTTCTTTATCTTCCTGCCTTCCTTCCTTTCATTCTCTTTCTTCCTGGACTCCCTGCATGTTTGCTGTATGTTTACCGTATGACTCCCACTAGGCAGTGCGGGGGAACATAGCCCTTACCCTCAGAGGGCATGCAGTGGAGTCTGGGGGACACGTTGACATGCACACTCTCCCCCCCCCCACACACAATAATACAAGATAATACATGCTGAAGGGTCAGACTTCACAGAAAGTGGAGCGAGACAGGAGGCAAGACTTTGAGCCACAAGGTGGAATTGCTGCCAGGGACCCCAGGAGGGTTATACTGTCCAACTCCCTTGTTTTAGTTCATTTTTAAAACTAGGTTTTTATTTTTCATTTTCTATGGACACATTTGGTTTGAATAACGGAATGACCCCCAAACAGCGTCTCCTCTCAAAGCCTGTTCCCAGGAAAGAGTCAAGCCCATGGGTCCTAGTGTTGACTTTTGCCTTGGACGCCGTCTTCACTTTGCTGTAGTCATGACTATTGTTCCTTAGACTCTTACCTTTTTTATTCTGTGTTTCTTCACTCACACCTTCCCAGGTTTCTGAATTCTTCCCAATCTTTGTTCCGGAGGGTACAAGAATATATTCATCTACCACAATCTGTTCAACCATCCCCCATTGCTGGGCACATATTTCATTTCTAGCTGTTTTGCTGCTCTGAATATTTTTCTACCTAGGGATCTTTTCTTGTCATTAGCTTTCTTAGGGCATCAAACCAATGGTGTCTTTGCTGAGTCAGAGCACAACTGAGGAACTTTTCCTGGATAATTCCATATTCTTTTTAGCCCATTAGGGTTCTTATTTTTACATTTTAATCGTTTTAAAATTTTACATTTTAAAATTTTTCTTATTTTACATATTTTACATGGGGAGAAACTGAGTCCCAAAGAAGTTGAGGGGCTTGCCTGAAAGAATGCAGTGATATGATCTGAAACCCTAGTATCCTGATTAGAATGGGTCTCCTCAGAGGCAGCTCGGTAGTGCAGAGGACACAGCGCTGGGCCTGGAGTCAGGAAAACTTGAGTTCAAATCTAGCTTAATACTCTTCTGAGTTCTGTGGCCCTGGGCAAATCACCTGACCTCTGTCTATCTCAGTTTCCTCAGTTGTAAAATAGGGATGATAATAATAGCACCTACCTCCTAAAGTGGTCGTGAGGATTAAATGAGAAAGTATACATTAAGTGCTTAGTACTGTATCTGGCACGTAGTAGGTGCTTAATAAATGCTTGTTTCTTTCCTTTCTTCCTCTCTAGGACTTCTCCTCTTGGCCTCTTAAGAATATTATTCTCAGTTCCTCTTCTGCGTATCAACCAGGGGACCTCAGACTCAGACAGAACCCCTGAGACAGACCTATATGTGTCAAGCACATTATTAATCAAACTCTAAATATTGAACGTGTATAGAAATAAGTAACATAAATTATGGATGCTGTCTGCGAGTCAGGGAAAAAATGTGAATAGGGAAGTAAGAGAAGGATGTTTTTTTCTTGGCATTGCATGTTTGATGGGAGAAGAAGGGAATGTTGGGGGAAATGTGTCACATCTCTTCTGATTAGTCCCAGGAAGCTTCTGGAGGAGGTAAAATCTCAAGACCTTCTTAAATGCCAGAGCAAATTAGTTGGTTGGGTGGGGAAGGTGGCATTTTAGGGAACAGTGCAGTTCCCTTTTTAATGGTTCCCTTTGATGTTAAAGGAAAATGCACTGGAAATATTGGTAGGTGAATCAGAAATCAGAACACCTAAATGGGAATCCCAGTTCTGTTGTCTATTACAAAGTCTATGTGACTTTGGGCAAATCTTTTTTTTTTTTTTTTTTGGTGAGGCAGTTGGAGTGAAGTGACTTGCCCAAAGTCACATAGTTAGTGTTATGTGTCTGAGGTCAGCTTTGAACTCAGGTCCTCCTGACTCCAGGGCCAGTGCTCTATCCACTGTGCCATCTAGCTGCCCCTTGGGCAAATCTTAACTTTCTTTTGGGCAAATCACTTAACTTTTCTGGGCCTCAATTTCCTTAGCTATAAAACTGTGGGCTTAAATTATATGATCTCTTCTAGCTCTAATCCTATGAACTGGATATCTTCTTTTCTTTCTTTGTCCTGATGATGGCCTCTGACTTTTAGATAGACTTTTCCTTTAACCAAGAAGACATCATTGCTTAGGATCATATCCATCTGCCATTCCATAGCTGAGGAAACTGAAGCCCAGAGAGATTGAATAATTTGCCTAAGATCACAGAACTGGTTGGTGGCTGGGGAAACCAGAAACCTGGTCTGACTTTTAAAGTCTAGTACTCTGTTAGACCATCTCCAGACCAAGTTGGTTGGGGGCCCAGACGGAGGGTAGGGGGGAAGTAAGTAGGCATGGGAGGAGGCAGAGCTGCCTGAGTTTTAGCCCGAGGGGAAGGTAGGCTGTGGGAGTAGGTCCAGGGTTACTAGCTGCCTGTCCACCGTTCTGAAAGCATCTACAAATGTCTGTCTCATAACACAGACCCTGCCCATCTGATGCCAGTCTTGCCCACATCAGGTACACAGAAAGCACTTGGCCCATCATCATTTGGTCCCTACTAGGATGCTATTAACCACTTAGAGGTTCCCTCATGGTAGTACCAACCTATATTACCCAAGGGCTCTACTGATATGGGGCTGAAACAGGTTGGTGCCACCCTCATGCCCCTTCAGGGTAAAGAACCAGACTCTTGATTTCATTCCCAAACAGCATTTGCAGGGCTCCTGCCCTCTAGGTAAGCCCCACACCAGTGGGCATGGATAAGGATGTGGTTACCATAGTTACCAGTTTTTCCTAACCTTTTAGCAAATCTGCTTCCCATGAACAGCAGCAAAGAAAGAGAGCTAGTCTGAGAACCCGAAGATCCTGGGTCCTTTTTCTGACTTTAGGTATGCCACAATGAGTTGACATTGAGTCAATTCATTTGTGCCCTCCATACCTCTGTTTCCGCATTTGCAAAATGAGGGTGACAATCTTTTCCATCGAATATGATCACAAACATTTAGTGCTTCCTGGGTGATAGATGCAATTTAAAAAAATTAAATACATTTTTATTGATATCTTTTGTTTTTATCATCTTCATTTCCCAACATATATCTCTCCCCCCACCCTCTTAGAGAGTCATCCCAAGTAACAAAGAATAAGAGGGGGAAAAACCCTCAACTCTGTAAAACTAGCAAACAGAAAAAAGTCTTGATATTATCTGAAGTGTTCCGCACCCATAATTCCCCATCTCTGCCAAGAAGAGAGAGAGGTGCATTCTCATATTCATTATCATTATTATCATTATTTTGTA
The DNA here is from genome assembly GCF_900497805.2 of Vombatus ursinus. Classification (NCBI taxonomy): domain Eukaryota; kingdom Metazoa; phylum Chordata; class Mammalia; order Diprotodontia; family Vombatidae; genus Vombatus; species Vombatus ursinus. The sequence goes on from NW_020952293.1 coordinate 1,429,956, forward strand.
ATTATCAATTTTGGATATTTACATTTCATAGCATTCAGTTGCAAATATTTTGTGGTTCTTTCCATTTCCATTGTTGTAGTCATTGTTTTTTCTGCTTCTGCTTACTTCATTTTGCATCATTTCATGTATGTCTTTCTATAGTTCTCTGTGCTCATTTGATTCATTGTTTCTTTTTTTTTTGATTCATTGTTTCTTATAACACAGTAATATTCTGTTACACTCCTACACTTGTGTAGCCATTTCCCGATAGATGGGCTCAATCCATTATCAGTGCCAGAGAACCCTGCTGCACAAACACAGAAAGGCTCCTCTTTGCATGTCTGTGAGATTTGCATTTACAAATATTGTTAGAACGAATGAGTTATATTCCAGTCTGAAAATATCAGGCACTCCATGTCATGTCAAGTCAACAGGCATTTATAAAATACCAACTATATCTCAGACACTGGGAAAAGATCTCTAATTCTTGGAGGATCGCCTCAAGGGAGTGATAGTTGGGTCTTAGTTCCAAATGGGTATAAGGTAGAAAGGGAAGTGAAGCTTGAGTAGTTAACAACAACAACAACCGATTAACCAAACAAGTCAGAGTATAAGGTCATAACTTCTTCCTGTTTCATGTGAGACAAGACCCTGGGATAGAAGCAATGGGGGCAGAAGAGATTGGGTCTAGACCAGGGGTGGGAAACCTGCAGCCTTGAGGTCACATGTGTCCCTAGGCCAGACTGTGTACTGAGCCAGGAAGCTTTAGTTAAAGGGCGTTTAAAAAATGACCAGAAATTTCCTGAAGCTGGTTATCATATCCCTCCCTAAATTTTCTGTTCTCTAGGCTAAACAACTCCAGATCCTTGTATGATGTTGTCTGGGATTCTTACCACCCTGATCACTGTTTTCTGGATGCCTTCTGATTTGTCAGTGGCCTTCATAAGCTCTGGTACCCAAACCAGACCACACTATTGCAGAAATGCTCTGCCGAGGTGAGGGGCTAGGGTATTACAGGATGACCACCTCTTCATTCTTTTCCCTCTGCCTTTTTTAGCTTTTTTATTTTTTGGTTTCCCTATTGACTCACACAGAGCTTGCCATCCATGAAAACTCCAGATCTTTTGCATATGAATAAGTAGCAAAGGGATAGACTGGGACTGGTCTTGTGATTTCATTGGTATGAGGAAGTTGTTTGTGAGGATGCTCCCTGTGCCAGTGTAGATTCTGCCCCGGAGATGGTTCAAGGGACATCTGAGGCCTCATCTCCTCCACAAAGCCTCCCCTCACTCTTCCAGCCCAGGCTTACATCTCCTGTCTCCAAATGCCTTGAACAGTTATAATCTCTACTATACAATTCATCACTTATGTGACTTTTAGTTTTTATATGGACATCCTGTGTCCTGTCTTAATCCCTTTAGGCTAAAGTTCTTGATCTGGAGTCCGTGAACTTTAAAAAATATGTATTTTGATCATTATGTTTTACTATAATTGGTTTCCTTAGTATTTTATTTTACATAGTTAAAAGCATTATTTTGAGAAAGGGGTCCATAGGCTTTGCCAGACGTGGCACAAGAAAGGTTGAAAGTCCTTGCTTAGCACCAGCTTCTATTTCCCCAGAACCCGCAGGGATCACAGGATGGTAGATCTGGGGCTGGGAGGGACCTCAGAGGCCTTCTAGGGCTCACGGGAGAGGCTGCATCAATTTTTGTTGTCCTCGTCTTGCCGCTTGCTGGTGCAATAGCTCGAATGACTCTCCACCCTCCTTCCCAGCCTGCAGGCAATGGTAGGGTTTTGTGCAATTTTAAACCCAGAAATAAGCAGACACACTTTCTACAGACTGAATAAACACCACATCTGTGTATGAATACTTTTTCAATGTGTCTTGATGCTCTTTTGATGAATTAAGACGCAAATTCATTAAAGAGCAAAAATAAAATAGAATGACCAAAAATAATCCAAGGACATACTTTTTTTTTTCCTTCAGGAAGGAAGAAGTCCATAAGCTATCACCTTCTCTTTATAGAATTAAATGGTTCAGAGCTTCTACTTTGTCCTGATCGTCTCAGGACCCAAAGATGTTTCTCTCAGACAACAGCTTGATTACCCTGGGCTATCCCCTTAATTATAAATCTGAGTGTTGCTGGCCAGTTAGATCAGGCCCTTCACCCACAGGGGGATGGGAGACGTCCGTATAAAGATAGCTAGAGTGTCTAATGGATCTCCATGAGGGCAGGCCAAAAGTCCAAAGGGATTCTACCAACCCTTGTGTTTATGCTTCTCTGACCTACTCAGCTTGATGGTCTGGTTCATAGATTGCTGGGCTCGGAGTGAGGAAGACCTGAGTCTGGGTCCTGCTTCAGACACTTACTACTATTTGACTCTGGTCAAGTCACTTAAGCTTTCTGTGCCTCGGTTTCCTCAGTTGTAAAATGGGGATGATAATAATAGCACCTACCTCACAGAGTTGTTGTTAGGATCAAATGAGAAAACGCATTAAGTGCTTTGTAAACCTTAAAGTGCCATAGAGATTCTAGCTATTATTATTATTATTATTACTCTGGTATGTATAAGAAGCGCTAGTTCCCTTTATATAACTCATAAATATGTATAGCCCCTCGAATCTGTGAGCCGTCTGGCACTTGTGCTCTTGTTTTCTGGTTGGAGCCAATTTTTTGGAAGCACTTACATATGCAGCCTCATTTTCCTGAGCCAGACAAAGATGGGGACCCAGTGGGTGTCTGGGAGGTGGACTGAAGATGTCTTCTTGTATCCTCCTTGTATGCATTTGTTCATTTAATTTGTATCTCATTCAATACATTTTGTAGTTAGAGCCACTTAGTGTGAAGCTTTGTCTATATTCCTTGAAATCCCAAACCTGATGGGTAATACTGGGTATTCTCCTTCTTTTGAATCTCTACCATAATACTTGCCAAAGGGATTCAACTCAAGGTAGCCAAATGAATTCCTTGGCCACTTGAATTTTAACCTCATCTGCTGGGGCTCAGTTGGGCTGGAGGAACTCAAGTGGGATGGAGGTCCCTGTATCTGGCTACGTTAATAGTCTTCCTTTGGGCCAATGCCAGGGACTTGGAAATGGGAGGGGCAGGGGGTTAGAGCTGACAGACTAAGAGAGAAGGGGGGAGATGCTGGAATGCTATAGAGAAGAGAGGGAGAGAAAGGTAGAGCTAATGGGTGGGAATAGAAATGAGAGATGTAGGAGGAAAGATGATGCAATACATCGTTGGAGAGAGGCTGAGCCTTCTAGGGCATTGCTGAGAGACTGTTCTTAAAGTAGTCCAAGCTTGAACTGCTATTAATTGATGCTCCTTGGGGGCTAGGACCAATTTCTCAAGGGCTTCTCAGTCCTGGAAACCTCTCAGGGTGGAGGAGTTGGAATAATCATTTGAGTCTGGAGGAGGAGTAAACAAGGTGTGCTGGGCAAAGATAGTGGCATAGGCCAGGATGGTACAGTCCCCTGCTCCCTACCCTTCACAAGTGCCCGCAGGCAAGCCCAGGGAGCCTTGTCTGTTTAAAATGAGAAACAAACTCCATTTGGCTGGGATGAGCAGAGAGATCAAAGATGGCAGTAGCCTTTCAGAAATAAACAAAGCCTTCAGAAACTGTTGCTACCTCTATCGAAGAAAGGGAAGGGTCTCTTAGCAATAAGGTAGTCCTGGCACCTGGAGGGAACCTTTCTCTGCCTGTACTTTCCAGAATGGGTGAGTTGGGGGAAGGGAAACAACTTGAGTTCCCTAACACCCTATTTACAGTGGTCTTGACCCCCCAGAGATGGGCACAGCCCATTGTATAAGCTGAGCTGGGTCCTAGTGTGGGTCAGGGGAAAAGGGATGAGCTCAAAGTTGGCTTAAGGGATAGAATCTGAGTTTTACTTAGCTTCTCCCTTTCTCTTCTCCATCCCCCTACCTCTAGTTCCCAAAATCCAACTATGCTTGAGTCTTCATGTACCTGAAAGCAAGAATCCAAGTGTATCTGGCAAACTGAACTGCAAACTGAATACATTGTTGTCCTCCACCTTAGGAAGGAGGGCAAAACTCCAGGACCAGAGCAGTCAGAGGTCCAGGATACCAGGCCACCAAACACGACCTTTTTATTTTCCTCCAATGAGGAGGGGAAGTACATGAAAGGGCTGGATGTGTTCAGATCCAGCTCCAGATATTTACTAGACTTTGGGACCCTGGGCGAGTCACTCAACCTCTTCCTGCCTCGGTTTCCTCATTTGTAATGTGGGGATAATAACTTGACAGGCTGCTAGATGGCATAGCAGATAGATGTGGAGACAGAAGAGTTGGGTGCAAATCCTGATTCAGACCTTTACTATCTGTGGGACCCTGGGCAAGTCACTTAACCTCTGTTTGCCTCAGCTCTCTCATCTGTAAAATGAAGAGGATAATAAAACCTTAAAAATAATAAAGATAAATAAAAAAGAACAAAAATTTAAAAATTAAAAACTCACAGAGTTGTTTTCAGGATAAAGTGAGATCATTTATTTTTTGGCGAGGATATTGGGGTTAAGTGACTTGCCCAGGGTCTCATAGCTAGTACGTGTCAAGTGTCTGGTCTGAGACCAGATTAGAACTTAGGTCATCCTGCCTCCAGGGCCGGTGCTCTATCCACTGCGCCAAAAATGAGATCATGTTTGTAAAGTGCTTTGCAAACCTTAAAGTGCTATACAAATGCTACCTATTATTATTTATTATTATTCCCTCATTTCTAAGCCATCAGGCAACTGTCCAATTGACTCCGAGAGGATACTTTTCAGTCAGTCAGTCAATAAGCAGCCAATGAACCTTTATTAAGCACCTGCTATGTGCCAGGCACTGTGCCAAGTACCAGGGACACAAAGAAAGACAGAAGACGGCCCCTGCCCTTGGAGAGCTCACAGTCTAATGGGCACCCCCTGCTATGTCCTGAACTTGTTATTCTCAAACAGATTCTCAAATTCATTAGCTGTATGACTCTGGGGCAAGTTGCTTGAGCTCTCTGTGCCTCAGTTTGCTTATCTGTAAAACAAGAGGGTTGGATAAGATGGCCTTTAAGGGCCTCTTCAGCTCTAACTCAATACTCCTGTGATTCTCCGTCATCTTATTAAAAAGATCAGACTTGTGGTTTCTTTCCCTGGTGTCACAAGCTTCCAGAGGAGGATGCCACCTACTGCTGCAGAGAGCTGCCTGGGAGAGAGGTGTCCAACTTGGCGTATTTGCCACGTCTTCCTGCCTTCAAGGCCAGCTCTCCCCCATTAAGTGACATTGCCTCTAGTGAGAACACTGAGTAAAAGTAATGGGTCAGAATATTCTGAGCTAGAGTTTCTTTCTCTTCCTCTGACTGCTGGTCCAGCCAGTATATTTCTACCCTCAACAGCAAGAGAAAGGTATTGGCTTCAGAGCACTCTGATGCCCATTTGGCTTGTGAGACGGGGAACATGGTGGATGCCAGCCTGGCTTTCTTGATGAAGTGCTGGGTCTTAGAGGGTGAGCAGAAGAGGCCACGTGCCTGTGACCTGGCATCAGCTGACCCTGGCATGTAATGATAATGATAAAAATAATGATGATGATGATAGCCACTGGCATTGATAGAGCATTTTAAGTTTTGCAAAACACTGTACATTCAATCTGATCCTCACGCTAACCCTAGAGGCAGGTGCTATTATTATCCCCATCTTTATAGATGAAGAAACTGAGTCTGAGAGAGGCTGAAGTGGAAACTTGCCCAGGGTCATCCAGCTCATAAAGTTCATGAAGCAGGATTTGAACTCGGGTCTTCCTGCCTCCACGTCCAGGCTCTATCCATTGTTCTCCTGAGCTGCCTTAATGTAGCCCCTGTCAGAGCAGTGACATCTTTGCACTGTCCCCCACCTCCTAACAGGTAGGAGGGCAAGGGTTGACAAACAATGGCATGGATGCCCATAATGTCTCGGGGGCTGCTTTTCAGGAGCAATACTGTTGGTTGCTGCCCACTCCCTCTTCTCCTGACCCACTTTTGAGAGGCTGAGCTATCTTCCCACACCCAGCATCACAAAACAGCAGCTGTTGCATCTGAAGGGTTGCCATAGTAGGATATATGGCAGGGATTCTTCACCTTTTTTTGTGTTCTGGATCCCTTTGGTGACTGTCTAGTGAAGCCTCTCATGAAGCCCTTCTCAGAATAAGGTTTTTAAGTGAGTAAAATAAAATTGGTGGTGTCATAGTGCATAAAGCACTGGGCTTGCAACCAGGAAGACTCAGCTTCTTGAGTTCAAATCCAGCCTCAGACACTTACTAACTGTGGGACCCTGAGCAAGCCACTTAACCCTGTTTGCCTCAGTTTCCTCATCTGTAAAATGAGCTGGAGCAGGAAATAGCGAACCACTCCAGTGTCTTTGCCAAGAAAACCCCAAGTGGGGTCACGAAGAGTCAGACGTGACCGAAATGACTGAACAACAACAAATAAAACGCAGAGGATGACAGAAGAAACCAATTCTATTGAAATAGAGCTATCAAAAGTGTATAACACATTATGTTTCATGTATACCCATACACATCCTTGCAAGTTCCCAGATGTCACTGCTCTACAGGCTAACAGTGGGCTTGGAGATTGGACAACCAGCCTCTTGGTTTGGGCTCTGGCTCCACTTGCCATGTGACAAGTGCAAGCTGCCTTCCCTGCCTGAGCCCCAGATTCTCATTCTTGAAAATGAGAATCCAAATATGTGGTGCTTCTCAACTCCAAAGCGGGGACACGAGAGTTGATGAAATTAATATCTGTGAATGTGTCACAGCTCCTTGGACAAAGGTACTAAAATGATGCACACATCTCCTTCTGGCAACAGACTGCCCCCCCTCCCTTTCTACCAAGGAGACTGTCTTACTCTCAAGGTTTTAGGAGAGAAGCCAGGCATCAGATCTACTCATATCTCAGTTTCCAGCTTTTGCCTAGGATCTATCTCTCCATTTGTTTACTGGGTGTGGGTAGCCTGAGAGAATGGGGAGTCAGTCCCTCTCACAGGTGGTAGGGAGTCATTAATTGGACTCTAGTGAGCCCCAGGTGTCCCTAGGAGAACCAGGGGAGGCTTTCTTGGAATATCTCTGAGGTCTTGATGGGCAGGGGGAGCATTAGAGGTGGGAAAGGTGCCAGAGTTAAAAACAAAATGAACAACAAAAAAAAATCAAAGCTGTGGAGAGAGACCAGGGAGGAGTCAGAAGGCAGGTGAGATGGACAGAGGAATAAGGCAGAAAGTCAGCAGGTAGAAAGAGGAGAGTCAATAGAAATTGTACAGCAGAGGAGCCCAAGTACCTGGCACAGACTTCCCTTCATTGATTTCCAGGCAGTTGTACCCACTGGTTGTCCTCCCAAAGTCATTTTTCATTTCTGAAAAGTTGTACTAGGATTTTAATCTGTTCCCTCCAACTTGTTATATACACATCCGCTGAATCCCAGTATAGATAAAGTAGGGAGGTCAGAGGTCATCCAGAAAATGAAAAAAGGAATTTCTCTGTAGCATTCCTGACAAATGGCCATTCAGCCTCAGCTCAGAATGACTTTAAAAGATGGGTAACCATTTCTTCTTCCTTTTTTTGGACAACTCCAGTTGTTAGGATATATATTTTTTCTTACATGGAGCCTAAATCTGCTCCTGCAACTTTGACATCTGTCCCCTGGGACCCAAACAAAACAAACCTAAGGCCTCTTTCCCTCTGGACATCATAATACCTCTAGTAACTACCTCTTAAGGTTGTTGTGAAGCTCAAATGAGATCATGTGTTGTGAGCGTCAAATTAGTACCTTGTGACTGTTTGACAAAAGGCAGGGTTGGCGTGTAAAGCATTTTTACAAACCTCGAGGCACTATGCAAATACCAGTGCTTCTTTTTCTGCTTATTTTTTCTGTAGAAAGTTATCATGTTGTCCTCCCTCCACCCTTTCCCCTACAAATCTTCTCTAGTTTCCCCAGCTAGTCCTCAGAAGGCATGGTTTCCAAGCTTTCACCATCCTTGTCTTGGTATGCACCCTATGTAGTCAATTTTCTTTCCTAACTATAGCTACCAGACCTTAACACAAGACCCCGAGTGTGGCCTGACCAGAGCAGAGTTTAGTAGAGCTATCACTACTTTTGTTCTGGACATGATATCTTTTTTAATTCTTGTTTTATTGTTTGCTACATCACACTGTTGACTCCTTGAAATTGCGGTCAACAAAAACCCACAGATCTCTTTTCATAAAACTGTTGTCTAGCTAGCCATACTTCCGTCATCCTGTCCTTGTGAAAATGAGTTTTCCAAGTGAAGGAATTTAGATTTTTCAACATCTCTGTTTACATTTCATCTTGGTAGCTTCATCCCATCATTCCAGTCTGTCAAGATTTTCTTTTGTATCTTGACTCTGATGTCCCAAATGGTAGCCAATTCTCTCAGCTCTGTGCCCTCTGCAAATTTACTTCCCACCAAGTCACTGATGAAAATATTCAACAGCACAAGGATATCTAGGCCACTTCATTAGGGATCTTTTCCAAGTTGGCGTCAGCCCATTAATGGTGATCCTTGGATCTGGTCATTCAACCAGTTTGAAAGCTAGTTAACTGTACTACCATTTTGCCCATGTTTCTCCACTGTGTTCATGGAGACAACAGAAGAGATTGTGTCAAATTATTCTCTCATATGCTTCCTCCAGAGATCTCCTGAGGGACTGCAACTTCTAAACTGGTTGCAGAGGCACTGGATGAGGAACCACTTGTTTGTCCTCTTGGTAGAATGTCCCTGAATGATGAGGTGGCTCAGTGAATGGAGTGCAGGGCTTAGAGTCAGGAAAACCTGAGTTCAAATCCAGCTAACTAGCTTTGTAACTCTGGGCAAGTTACTTAATATCTCTCAGCCTCAGTTCCCTTATCTATAAAATAGGGATAATAATAGCACATGCCTTTGAGGGTTGTTGTGAAGATCACATAGGTTAATATATGTAAGGTGCCTTTCAAACCTTAAACAGCATAGAAATATGAGTTATTTTTTATTAGACTAGGGCTTTTGGGGTGAAAAGGTGTGGCTTTTGAGGGCTCCTGAGGCTAGTTTTAGGTCAGCTATTCTCAAAATCCCTCTCTGGGGTGATTCTTCCCCAAGGAATAAAAACAACCACTCTAGGGCTGAGCCTCTAGGATACTATATAAAAGAAGACAGCAGACTGATCTTATTTATTACTCCTGGAAAGCTACTCTTCTGAATCAAACCAGATGTGCCAAGTGGCAGAAAGAGAAGTAGCCTTAAGACAAGACATCTGGGTTCTAGTCCTGGTTAAGCCCCTAATTTATTCTGTATCTTGGGAAGTTTTTCACTCAATCTTCCAGTTTCCTCATCTGTAAAATGGGGATAATCAACCTGATCCTCTCTAGACTTGGCAGGGAGTATGTGTGGGTATTATGGATGTGACAATGCTTTAAAAAGTATGATCTAAACAAATGTCATTGTATAATTAAATAACAAGGCTTTTATATGTTTCCCATAAAATCCAAGGGTTTGACAAAAGAGAGGGTTGGCATAATCTTGGCTACTTGGTAACTTTTTTTTTCAATTCCACTCAAGTCTTTGGAGCAGAGAACTGAACAAAGGATCCTTAGGTAATGCATGTGTACCTTGGAGGACAATTATTCTTCATTTCTTAACCTAAGAGACTTTACGGACACATACTTTTTGGAAAGCTCAATCTCCTCTTCGTTTCCCTGTCATTCCTAATTTGACCAACTGGGAAACTAAGGCATTGTAGGAGAAACAACTTACAGTTATTTTGAGGCAGAACAAAAGATTGAACCTAGCTCCCTTGGAATTCAGTCCTCTTTGCTCTCTCTAGCTTCTTCCTTTCATTGTGCCCCCTCACCAAAGGCTAGGGAAAATCAGAGTTGACTCCAGCAGTTTGACTTCCCCTCCATTACCCTCTGTCTTCCCATTACCTATGTCTTGCAAAAGGGACCCACTGCTTAAATAGGACTCCTTTCCTACTAAAAGGATTTTGAATGCTCCCTTTGGCTAGGACTTCTGAGCGGAGAGCTGGTTTGACTGTTTTGGACAGATGGGGAAGATTTCCTTGGCCATGTAAAAGCCATTGCAAGAAGCTTTCATGTATGACTAAATCATGGCTCAGTAGAATCCTAGAGCTCTGGAGGTGGAAGGAACCTCAAGAGGTCATGTTATCTAGCCCCGAGCCATTATGTAGATGAACGTTTCTAGACCACCCAGCACTTTTAGGAGAGAGGCTTCACAGCTTCACCCTGACTGGTGAGTCCTTCTCAGCACTTGGGGTGCCACACCCTTCTCTGCTTCAGCTTGGGTAGAGTGCTCATTTGAAGGACTCCCCATTCTAAATGGGCTTTGGATTGAGGTCACAGCAGCTGGCACACAGGGACAAAAGTGAGGGCAGGTTGTAAATTTCCAGAAGAATCCCTCCCCCCACTCTGCCATAGTCGCAGGACTGCCAATATCAGCGGGCACGGCTGGTGCTCGATTATTAAACTACAGGCAGAATCTGGGGGGGAAGGTGTGAGGATTTTTTTGGGTGTGGTTTTCATTTGGGAAGTGGCATAGGGTGGGGGAGAGAAGTCCTGAGCCTCGGGGCAGTGACCTTAGGGACAGAGCAGCTAGAGACAGCCAATTATGATTCTACCTGGGAGTGATGGTTGGGAGCTCGGTCCACTCTCTCCATCTCTCTAGGAATGCTCCAACTTGCCCGCAGTGGAGAGGAGAAAACCAGAGAGAGGCATCCCTGAACTGCCTTGGGAGGAAAAAGTTGCTTGGCAGTTGTCAACGAGAACAGACGGACTTTCTCCCAAAGCCAGACCAGATGCGGAGCCCCAAGAGATCCGGGATGGGAATTGACACGCACCCGTTCTGATCCAGAATCTCCTTGAGCCCCTATCCCCTACCGCCCTCACCACCATCACCACCCGGGTCTGGATAAGGAAAATAAAGTTCAGTTCTTACTGACCGTCAGCATCAAAGTGCTTCCAAATGTCCAAGAACTGGGACGCCGACAGCTCGGCCAAGTGCAGGTAAGGAGGCTGCTGCTGTCCAGCCATGATGGGTGGGCAGGTCGGGCCAATGCTCAGCTCTGCGCTTTCCCTGCGGCTCCTGGACTCTCGATCCCCAGTTCTGCGTCCAGCCCCAGCGCCTCTCCGCCTTTATATACAGAGCCTCGGGAGAGGGCGCGCGGAGAGCGGCCTCCACTAGAGGGCGCACGGAGGCAGCGAACAAGCCTCCAGGTTCCTGAGGGAGGGACAGGTGGGGGCGCATCTGGGGCCAGGGGATGCTACAGAAGAGACCGGCTCAGTTGATACTTAGGAAGCTATGTAATGATGAGGGAGTGTGAGGAGCCTTGTACCTCGGGCTTTCTGATTACTTACCCGGCCCTTCTCTATTGCCTGAGGGGGAACCATCCTGGTGATCAGTACCTTCCTGGGCTAGGTCCAGAGGGACCAGTACAAACCAATGGTGGGATCCACAGGGGAGTGGGATGGACTGTCTCCATTCTGCCCTTTCCCGTCCTATTCTGTCTGTAGAAGGAGCAAGTGGGCTCTTCGGAGTCAGGATTCCCAGAGCCATAGATGATTAGAACTGGGAGCTCCCTCAGCGACCGTCTAGCTCAGTTCTGTTTTCTGGGGATTTGCCAAGAGATTGTCCCACCTTGAGCCAGGGGACTTCTGAACTGCCTCCTGGAGAAATTGGAGCTTCCTAGAAGGGGATACTGGGGTTGCCCTTGTCCCCTGGGCCGTGGAAGCTGAGCCCAGGACCCTGCCATCAGGAATGCACAGCCTGGTAGATGCCTGCCTTTCACTGCAGCATCTTGGCAGCTTTATGCCCCCTCCCTGCTTCCACCTGCTCCATCACTAGGAGCAGCAGAGATGTGAATTAATGCTCATTAACATGTGTTGATGAGTGTTAGCTGAATAGTCTTCAGAAAAGAGGAAGGAAGAGAGAAAGGAGAAGGAGGTGAATCAGAGAGGTCAGTAGGGGAAAGGAGAGGATGGAGAAAAAGAGATCTCAGAAGGGAGAGATTATCTGTCAAGTGAAGTGAAGGAGAGAGGCTGGGTCATCCCAGTGGGTGTGGCAACCAGGGCAAATTACACTGTACCCCTCTTCCCAACTTTTTTTTTATGGTTGAGAAGCACATGAAGAGCAACCTTGAAGTGGAAAAACCACAATCTGGGCCTTAGTTTTCTCATCTCTAGACTCAATGACCTGACAGGCCCTTTCTAGCTCGCATTATATGAGAAGCAATACTAGTTTGCATTCAGCTTCCTTTCCTCCAACAACTTTGGGAGTTAGCTAATACAAGAGCTATGATCCTCATCCTAGGAGTGGAGAAACTGAATATCAGAGAAGTGGTTAAGTGACCTGCCCAATGTTGCATAGTACTAGGGCTTAGCTCAGAGCTTTCTTTGTGATACTTCCTCTATAAATGACAAAAGGGCATCAAGTCCTGAGGGAGGGTGGCCGCTGCTGCTGAGGTAGCCCAAAAGAGAAAATGGGTTATTGGGAGCGGGGAACTTGTGACCTTGAGGCCACATATGACCCTTTGGGTCCTCAAGTGCACCCCAACTTGTATTCAGTCAAAGGGCTGCACTTGAGGACCTAGAGGGCCACATGTGGCCTCAAGGCTGCAGGTTCCCCACCCCTGGGTTACCTTATTGATGAGAATTAGGAAGCGATTTATGTCTGTATGAATTTTTAGGACTTTTTTTTAAATGCCAGATGACATGAGTCACTTCTCTCTTTCCCACCTGATGCCTCTCTGCCTCTGCCCATCCAATGATTCATTGTATCCACACTGGTTACATAGGCGACATGGCAGCCACCTCTCCTTGCTGTGCCTAAAGAATGGAAATGGGGAGAAAAAACTGGAATGCAGTCCTCCATCAGGAAATTGAAGACCACTTGTGATGCTTGTGGCCACACTCAGCTAGCCCTGACCACAGATGCCAGTTTTCCCCATGCTTTCATCCCAAGGGAAGTAGAATCAGCAGTGTAACTTTGGCTGGAGTAAGCTCTAAGAAATGCCCTGGCCAACACCATCCTGGAAAGACAGTGGATCATGGAGGTTGCAGCCCCATTGGAGGGCAGTCTCCTGCAGGGAACATAGGGTGGACAGACAGGATTTCTGGGTTATCAACTGGTGAGTTCCCCTCTCATCAAGGGCCAAAGACAAACGACTTCTCATTTCCTTTACTCAGAAATGGAGAGAGTGTTCCTTTTCCCTATTGCGTAAAGGGTGGTGCCAACAAATAGATAATGCCTAGAGAGATGCTGAATATTGTCACAATACGATTAAGATGATATTTAAACCTGTTCTTGCAAGTGCTTGTGGACCCTTATTTTGAATGGCTTGGGCCTTGACCTCAGCTCTTCTGTCCCTTTCCTGGGGAGTCTCACTACTGGATTTCCCTAGGTCGCCAAGTGGGGAAGTTTAAGTCTTTGAATTGTCCTCTGCCCCGGTACTTATTTCTATCCCCAAGGGATAGTGCTGGAGGGCAATGATGCTCTTCTTCATGCCCCCTCCCCAGCACACATGCCAAGCTTAGACTTTGGCTGGGGAAGGTCAAGAGAAGAAGCCCAGATTATTAGTGTGTGGGAGGGCCTTATGTGCCTAAGGCCATTTATGTAGTCTCTGGACCTTATCTGGGAGGGACAGGATCTAAGGCAATGATGTCAGACTCAAATATAAATAGGGGCCACTAAACTGTACTTAAGAATTCCTGCTGGTCATATATTGACTTAGAAAACCACATATTATCTATAGCCTATTACATGTTTATTATTTTGTTAAACATTTCCCAATTATATTTTAATCTGGTTCTAGCCCCACTTCTTCATGTTTGATGGCCTCTTGGTATAAGTGTTATTGCTCCCATTTTACAGATGAGGAAGTTGAGGCCCAGAGTAAATAAATGAGTTCATCAAGGTCACCCTGCTAATAAGTATCAAAGCCAAGGAAGCTCTTCTTAATATCCCTTACTCTTTACCAGAGGTGATACTCAGGTTTCTGTGGGACAACTGACAAGGAATTTTCAAGTCAATTAGACAATGTCCCCAAGGCCAGGCCCTCCCTGTGTGATACCATTGTCCCCAGGGGCTGGAGCTCAATTCTTCTCCCACGACCATCCTGGGAAAGGGTAATTGAGGCTGATTCAGTCCATGCCCCTGATCAAGGACCCCCTTTCCCCTCTGGAGGCTTCTCCTACCTCTTTTAATCCTCCAGTACGACACTCCCATGGCACAGGAACATGCTGTTATGATGGACAGTAAGGGCAAAGGGGGAGGGAAAAAACTCCAGGCTGTGCATTCACCTGGTAGGGGTTTGAACATCTGTTGGTATTTTTGGTTTCATCAAAGAAAAAAAATTCCAAATCCAGACCCCCAGCTCTTCCTCTGCCTCTAAATATTCTTTCCATCCTCAACCTTTTGCTTTTGGACACTTTTTTTGGGGGTCTGTTTCTGGTCTTTTTTGACAGGTTAGAAAGGTCACGCCTGGCTACTGAGGGTGCCAACGGAGCCAGTCTTGCCTCCCAGACTTTCAGATGAAAGGGATGCAGGAACACAGTGGTTTCCATAGAAACAGGTATGTGTGTGTGTGTGTGTGTATGTGGTGGGGGGAGAGCTGGATGGTACCCAGAGGAAGGAGGAGGACCCATTAGGTAAGTAGGCCTGAAAGGAGGAGGGTGAGGCCCTGAAGCTCAATTGGCATGTGAATCTGTAAGGATCTCTCATTCTTGTACTAAAGGGGTTCTGGGTCACCCTGATGAGGGCAGAAGGTTTGCTGTCAGAGGACTTAGATGAGTAAAGATGCTGCCCTGGTAGTTGAAATATTAAGAAACAGGTTTGTTTTTCTTTTTTTGGTACCCTTGCTGCCCTTTGCTAGTACGTTCTATGACTTCCGGCAGCCCAGTTCCAGCTCCCCCTTGATACAGTCTGTTGGGCTGGAAATACCTATGAACTGAACGCCCCAGGGAAATTTTAGCTGATCCAAGGACTGTGGATGTGTGAAGAAGGTAGGACATGTGACCAGGCAAGTTTACTGTAAACATGGAGGAAAGCCCAAATTCCTAATCAATGAAGTTCCACTGTGAATTGAAAACCACAGGACAGAGGGCTCTGGCAGGATGACTTCTGGGCTGGAACTAGATGAACCAGATTCCCGTCCTGTTGCCACCATGTACTTGTTTTATGACCTTGGGTGAGTACCATTATTCTTCTGGGTCCGACCTGTAAAGTGGATCTAATCATCCAAGCCCTCACTACAGTGCAGTGTAATATAAGGCAACCTGGCACAACATAACAAGAATCATTAAGTGTCTACAGTCTGTAAAGCAGTGTACCTCAAGACTGTTGGAAAGATTATATAAAATGAGAACAGCAAAAACTTTTTGGAAGGAAAAAGTATGAGCAATTATGAAATAAGGAGAGAGGGAAGCATTCCTTTCCTGTGGCAGGAGAACAGTCCAAACATAGCAGGGCCCTGATAACAGACTGCTGGGCTTGGCCTATGCTTGAAGGGCCTGGCAGTGTGTCCTACCTGGGCACTGTTAGTAAACAGACCTGTCCCATTTCCTGGCTAAATAGGACTTCCCAGTGGTAGGGAAACTGGGACTATCACCAAGACAAAAAAAAAAAAGGACTTTTCTCCCCCAAACAGACAGATGGATCTCTGGGAATGTCCTTTCCTCAGGACTCCTCAGGATTCAGAGAAAGCTTTGGTAGGCCCCAGTGTCTCAGACTGGATGGACAGTTACTCCCTGTAGCTCCTGTGGCCCATTGTCATTCAGGATAGCAAGGAAACTTTCCAGCCTCTGAAAAGAGTCATCCTGACACCCCAGACCCATAAATTCTAGTGATGCAACCCCATTAGCCCTGGAAAGAAAGCACCTTGTACAACGGTCTGAGCCACATTGGTACCCAAGTGATCGCTGGGTCCAGTTCCCCGCTGGAGGTTACCAAGGCATTTGCTGAACCTCCCTGGTGCTTCTGGGCTCTGCGTGGAGGGGGCTGCATATTTTGCCTCTCACTGTGCCTGGAGAGTTGCTTTGGGCTTGCTAATTTATATTCGGTGAATAGACTAGTCTGCCTGTAAAGTGCAGAGGAAAAGAATATGAATTAATTCATTTCCAAGTTCTGGACTCAATAAGGAGCTACTGACTTCAGACACAGTAGGCCTGGGAAGGGGACTGAAAGGCCCAGGGTGTAGATAAGTGGGATCAGAACAGTCAGGCCAGCAAGCATTGGCTGTGCCTCAAAGTCCTTTTCTAGACACTGTAAGGCAGAGGTTCTTAATCTGCAGTCTGTCAACTTGGTTTAAAAAATATTTTGTATTTCAACATAATTGTTTTCCTCTGTCATCCTCTGTACTTTATTTTATGCATTTAAAAACATTATTCTGAGAAGGGGTTCATGGGTTTGATTGGATTGTAAAAGGAGTCTATGATATAAAAAAAAAGTTAGTAACCTTTGCTGTAGCGTCAGATAGAAGACAGAAAGTAATAATAATAATGGCAGCTAGCATTTTATATGTCAATTTAAGGTCTGTAAAGCGCTTTACATATTTATCTCACTTGAGCCTCACAGAAACCTTGCTCCTCTTAAAATCCTCACTGTGTAGATGAAGAAACTGAGGCAGACAGAGGTTAAGCAACTGGTCTAGGATCCTGCAGCTTCTAAGTGTCTGAGGTAGGTTTCAAGTTCTGGTCATTCTGACTTTAGGCCTAATAATCCTGCCTCTAGAACTGTACTACTTAGTCAAATAAAATTAAGTCAATTAGCATTTATGAATTACCTACTGTGTGTCAGGCAATATGCTAAATACTGGGGATACAAAGAATGATTTAAAAAAATAGTGCTGCCCTTCAAGGAGCTAACAGGGGAGACAATATGCAAACAATTGTGTACAAAAATATATATATGGAATAAGTTGGAGATACTTTCAGAGGGAAGGCACTAACTAGCGCTAAGGGAAGCACCAGGAAAAGCTTGTGGAGGATGGGATTTTAGCTGAGACTTAAAAGAAGCCAGGGAAGCCAGGAGGCAGAGATGAGGAGGGAGAACATTCCAGGCATGAATGAAAGCCAGGGAAAATGCCCAAAGCTGAGATGGAGAGTCTCAGTCCAGGAAGAGCAAAGAGACAAGTGTCTCTGGATCTAACTGCCTAGATGAAATCTCTACCCTTAAGGAGCTTATGGCATAGTAGGGGACCCATCTCAAATACTTTATAAACCTGAACCAACTTCTTAGCAAGAATATATCAACATAGGCAGTGTAGTGAAGGGGAAGTAAAGTAGGGAGATATAGGTTCAAATTCAGGCCCTGATACTTAACTGGTATATTGACTTTCAAATCTACAAAATTGGGATAATAATCCTTGCACTACTTATGACATAGTCTTGTTTTGAAGAAAGCCCTGTAAACCTTAATGTTCCCATAAATATATAAACACTGGAGGCTCTACCCATTGCTGCTGAACATTTATCTGATTCTATTCAACACTAGGGACCCAGCACTGGCAATCCTATGCTCACCTGGCAATTATATAATCAACCCCAAACCAAAGAGCACTCGGGCTGCAAAGCTCCCTAGAGTTCCCAGAGAGTTGACTCCCTTTATTTTCTTGTTCTGTCCCTTTGGTGGGTGACAATGCTCTTTCCATTGGCCAAGGAATATGGTCTGATAATTTTATTGAATAAGATGTGGGGAGAAAAAGGAGGAGGGGGAAGGGGTGGAGGAAGAAGAGGAAGAGGAGGAGGAGAAGAAGAAGAGAAAGAAGGAGGAGGAGGAGGAGGAGGAAGAGCAGAAGAAGCAGCCCAATGTATCTTTCTTTTTATAGTCTTCAAAAAAGTACTTTGGGATTCTCAAACAGAAGTGTCATGCTGGATGATGAGTTGCACTTTTTTGTTTTCTAGAGGCCAGGTCTGTGATTTCTTTGGCATAGGGAATGTCCAATAAAGAACTGACTGCTACAAGTGTAGATCAGTACTTGCTCAGTACCTTTTAGTCTTAAAGCAGTAATTCTTCTCTCTGTTTGAGTGCCACACCCTGCCTTGGCCAGTCAGTCTGCTGGAACCTCCTCAAAAGTTGTGTTGTTTTTTTTTAATGTTTAAAAATAATCATTGAAGGACATACTTCATTTTATTTAGCGGTCAGTGAGAAGAAAGATGTATTTTTTTCTGTTTAAGTACATGGAAGTTACATTTAAGTACATAGAAGGTTAAGAAGGTTAAGAATTTGTATCTTAGAGAGTTTTCTGGGGCACTGAGAAGTTGTGACTTGCCCAGTGTCACATAGTCGATCTATGACCGAGGTAGGATTTGAACTGAGGCCCTCTTGACTCCAAGCTCAGGTCTCTATCTTCTACACCAGTGGTGTCAAACTGAAATAGAAATGGCCTCATTAATCCATGTATAAAGATCCCTCCTGGCTGCTTATTTACTTAGTTTTAAAATGGGATATTATCTATGTTTTATTAAATTTTTATGTACTTTGTTAAATATTTCCCAATTACATTGAAAATAAGTTTTTATTGATAACTTCTGTTCCTTATGTCATCATAGTTATCCTAAGTATCTCTTCCTCTCCCCTCCCCATAGAGTCATCCCATATAACAGTATTTTTTTAAGAGGAAAAAAAAAATCAGTGTAACTGAAAACCTGTGTAGCACCTGGAGACCTCCACAGTGGTGGGTTTCAGGGTGCCCTCTCATATTTTTTTATTCCAGTCCTGCTTGATCTTTGTAATTTTGTTACATTTACTTTTGACTTTTTGGTGTGTAGTTCTTTCTATTTAAATGGTTGCAATCATTGTGCATATTGTTTTCATGGCTCTGCTTACTTCCCTCTGCATCAGTCCATAGAGGTCTTTCTATACTTCTCTCTATTCATCCCACACATCCTTTTTTTTTTTGTGAGGCAATTGGGGTTAAGTGACTTGCCCAGGGTCATACAGCTAGTAAGTGTCAAGTGTCTGAGGTCGGATTTGAACTCAGGTCCTCCTGACTTCAGGGCTGGTGCTGTATCCACTGTGCCACCTAGCTGCCCCTCACACATCCTTTCTTACAGAGCAATAATACCTAATTACATTTTAATCTGGTTTGGGCTAAGCTAGAGATTATTGTGGGGGATGGAGAAGAGGCTATGTGTTTGATCCCTCAGCAGCTGGGTGCTTTTTGTTCAGTTATTTCAGACTTGTTGTGACCTTATTTAGGGTTTTCCTGGCTAAGACACTGGAATGGTTTGCCATTTCCTTGTCTAGTTCATCTTACAGATGAGGAAACTGAGGCAAACAGGGTTGAGTGACTTGCCCAGGGTCACACAGCTAGTAAGTGTCTGAGGCCAGATTTGAACTCAGGAAGATGAGTCTTCTTGACTCTAAGGCTGGCTCTCTATTCACCTGACCACTTACCTGCCTCCCCAACAAAACAACAAGGGAATATTGCGAGGGGTGTGGAGGGGACTATGTGTTTAACAGCCTCTGTGGCTGGGTGCTTTACAACCACTTAATCCTCAGGTGCGAGTATGTAGCAAGTATGCACCCAAGGAAGATAAAAGCTAATTGTCTATGAGTCTGGTCCTGAGAGGTGTGAATTTGGTTACACTATTTACCATTCTGGAAGAGGTATCACCAGCACTTTGATGGAGATTAGTTGAAAGCTAGCCACAGCCAAGTATAGGGGTGGGGAAGGAGGGGGAGAAGGGAAGAAACAGGAGTGAGGATCAGAAATTGGGCACCACAGACAACTTTACAGGACCATGGGGATGCTTCTTCTATTACCCAGGAACAGTGCTAATAGTCTTTCCGAGGCTGCTGAATGGTGTTGTTGGTAAGTAATTCTAGAGTCTTTGGGTGTCTCTCTTTTTTGGTTTCTTTTCTTTTTTAATCTTTTTCCCCCCCTTAAATCTTAATTTTTAAATGAGAGCATATATTAAGTAATCTAAGATCCCTCCTTTCTAGCCCTACAATCCTGTAAATTTGTCTGTGGTGGCCAAATGCTGCTCCCTCTCACCTCTCTCATCCTCCCCCCCCCCCCCAATGCCCAAAGTGGCTAACTTTCAACTAATTTCCACTGAAATACTGGTGTTACCTCTTTTATTGTGCTTTAAGGTTTTACCTTGTTTATATTGATATTTTATTCTCCCCGCTAGAGTATGAGCCCTTTGAGGGCATACATAGCATTGTCCTGAGCTACGTGGCAGAGTGATTAGAGCTGTAGACTTGAGATTAAGAATAGCTGACTCCAGGTCCAGTTCAAATTCTGTGTCAGACGCTTACTATGTGACCCTGGGCAAATTACTTAACCTCTGTCTGCCTCTATTCTTTTTTTTTTTCTGGGTTCAAATCCTGCCTCTGACATGTATTTTTTTTTCTCACTTAATAGTATTTTATTTTTTCCAATTACATGTAAAGATAGTGCCTGAATTCTTTAACTGTAAAATGGAGAGCAGAATAGTACTTACCTCCCAGGGCTATTGTGAGGATCAAGTGAGATATTTGTAAAGTGCTTAGCACAGTGCCTGACACATAGTAGGCACTTAATAAAGACTTATTCCCTCCCTCTCCCTTATCCCCCACAGTACATATCACCTTATACATAGTATATGCTTAATGTTAATTAGGTCCTAGTCATTCAGTAAGAGTAGTAAAGTTACATCTCCATTGAAGATTTACTGGGTATGCTTAGGTGAACTTGATCTGTAAAATGGGCTCATCCCTTTTCCTCTGAGCATGTGAGTTTTGATGTCCTCAGGCTATGTGGTTCTAGAATAGTGAGATGCTATTTATTTGATACCTATTTGTAGCTTTCCCAAGAGGAGGACGTGTTAGGTAACCTCAAAGGAGAAAAACCCGGGCCAACCCTACTGCGTTTTGCAGATTCCCCTTGTCCAGTCGGCCCTGGAGGGCGCTTCAGCCTCCTGCTTTTTCCCGAGCTAGGACTGTTGTCAATGACCTGAGCAGTGGTGCAAAAAACATCGCAATGAGTTGGATAATCCAATTACGGGCAACTGGCTGCGCCAGCCCACTGGCAGGAGCGCAGTGAGCCAGGCACATGGGGAGAGGTGGGGGTGGGCAGAAGGAGCTGCTGCTGGCCCCCAGCACTGTCAGCCCTGGCTTTGGTTTTTAAAGGAAACGTCCTCTTTTTGAAGGAGCCAGTTGGTAAGGGAGATCTCTGCGTAGAATGTGGATGCCAGCATGGCCACCAGGCAGCCTCCAAGCCGGCTCCAGGGATGGTGCCAGGGTTTTAATGGTCCTGGTCTGAAAGAGAAAAAGAAAGACTAATACCTTACATTGGCATAGCACTTTGGGTGGTCACATCCAAGGTCTTGCTGGCTCCTCACAACAACCTCGTGGAAGGGGTAGAACAGAGATTATTGTGGCACGAACAATGAGGAAACTGGGAAAGGAAGAGGCTGGAGCTGGCACTTCAGGGGAGATGATGATGCTGCTGTTATTGTGGCACCCGCCTCTTCAATCCAGGGACGCTGGCTTCCTGGTTGTCCCATGGATAAGACGCTCCATCCTTTGGCTCTGGGCATCCTTGTTGCTCTTCCCTGAACCTGCAATTCTCTACCTCCTCTGCTTGGACTGCTGGCCTGCCAACTGAAATCCCACCCCCTACAGGAAGCCTTCCCCAGCCTTCTTAATCCCAGCAGCTCTCTTCTCCTAGTTATTTCCTATTTATTCTGTATATAGCTTACTTTGTGTAATTTGTTTGCATGTTGTCTCCTCTGATACATTGTAAACTCCTTGCGGGCAGGGACTGTTTTTTGCCTCTTTTTGTATCCCCAGTGCTTAGCACAGTGCCTGGCACATAGTAGGCATTTAATAAACATTTATTGAATTGAATTCATTGTGCAGTGATGTACGTAAATTACAGCCAGATGGTGCTGTGGGTAGAGTGCTGAACCTGGAGTCAGGAAGACCTGAGTTCAAATCCAGCCGTAGGTACTTCATAGTAGTTGTGTGATCCTGGGCAAGTCACTTAACCTCTGTCTTCCTCACCTGTAAAATGGAGAGAACAGTATCGCCTATCTCCTAGGGTTATTGTGAGAATCAAGTTAGATAATATTTCTGAGTGCTTTGGAAACCTTAAAGTGCTACATAAATACTAGCTATTATTATTATTGTATATTACCCTGAAAAAGAGTGTATGCTAAACATTATATATATGTGTGTGTATATATATATATATATATATATACACACACATATACACACATATATTTGAATTTGAATTCAGATCTTCCTAATAACCAGTCTGGGCAGCTAAGTCTTGATGCAATGGATAGAGCATCAAGCCTAGAGTCTGGCTCATCTTCCTGAGTTCAAATATGGCCTCAGATACTTACTAGCTATGTGACCCTGGGCAAGTCACTTAACTCTATTTGCCTCAGTTTCCTCATCTGTAAAATGAGTTGGAGAAGGAAATGGCAAACCATTCCAGTATCTTTGCTAAGAAAACCCCAAATAGGGTCACAAAGAGTCACACTTGACTGAAATGACGGAACAACAATGCCGATTCATTATTCTCTATTACACTAGTTGGTTTCTTTAAAGAATACACCAGGGGCAGCTAGGTGAAGCAGTGTATAGAGCACTGGCCCTGGAGTCAGGAGGATCTGAGTTCAAATCCAGCCTCAGGCACTTGACACTTACTAGCTGTGTGACTGTGGGCAAGTCACTTAACCCCAATTACCTCACCTAAAATAAAATAACATAAAATAAAATAAAGAACACACCACAAGTTCATGATAATGACAAAGCCAAGGTAAAAACCCAAGTTTGCTACTCCTACCCCAGTGATCTTTCCCCCATACCACACTTCCTGCCATGCTGTCTGGCTTCTGGGCTTCTAGGGAAGCGTTTGTTGATAAGGAGAATGATGAATTGTTCTAGACACTTTCCCCCAAATGATCTAAGAGACTGACACAGATAATCCCCAGGAGGATGGAAGAGCTCTGGAATGAGAGCCAATAAACCTGGATTCTAGTCCTGGTTCTATCATTTATTAGCTGTGTGACTTTTGGGCAGATCCCTGCCCTTCTCTGGGCCTCAGTTTCCTCATCTGTAAAGTGGAATTAGACTCAATGATCCCTGTGGTCCTTTCAGCACTAAGATTCTGTGCTCTAGCAAGCTATATTCTGACATTCCTTCTGAGCTTAATTCTGAGATCCTGGCCAACTTTGATACTCTGTGTTATTTGATGCCTTCTAGCTTGGGCAGCCTGTTTTGCTTTGGCATTATTTCTTGGTATTCTCTGTTCATCCACTGACATGATTTTCCTATAAAACTCAGGTCTGATCGTGTTACCCCTCCCCCCCACTCAATAAATTCCAGCAGCTCCACTGTTCCTTCCAGGATCAAATACAAAATTCTCAGTTTGGCATTCAAAGCCTTTCACAACCTAGCTCCTTCCTACCTTTCCAATCTTCTTATATCATACTCCCCAACACATATTCTTCAGTTCAGTGTCACTGGCCTCCTGGCTGTTCCATAAATAAGACACTCCATCTTTCAGCTCCTGGAATTTTCTCTGTCTCTCCCCCATGTTTGGATGCTCTCTCTCCCTGACTCTGAACCTCCCTGGCTGTCTTTAAGTCCCAACTAAAATCCCACCTTCTGTAGGAAGCCTTCCCCAACCCCTCTTAATTGTCTCTTCAATTTTTAATTTCCCTCTTTAATTATTTCGTATTTATCCTGTACATAGTTTGCTTTGTATGTATCTGTTTGCATGTTGTCTCCTCTATTAGATTGTAAGCTCCTTGAGGGCAAGGACTTTTTTTTTGCCTCTTTTTGTATTGCCAGTGCTTAGCACAGAGCCTGGCACTTAGTAGGTACTTAATAAATGTTTACTGAATGAAAAGAATAAATATACTAAGTAAGATCTCTTGTCAGTGAATGAATGATTCTCTGAATAAGCCTGGGAAGAATTCCCCAAGCCAGTGAGGCAAGTCCTAATGATGTCAAGCCAATGGGCGGGGAAGGAAGGAAATAATCTGTTTCTTAAGCACCTATCATGTGCCAGGCACTGTGCTTAAAAACTGGTGATACAAATATGAAAAAAAGACAGACAGTGCCTGCCCTCCATCATCTTACAATCTAATGGGGGAAGAAAACACACACATGGAAACTGAAAGGGGGTATTGGCAGCTATAATGATACTTGTACTACCTACCTATCAGAGTTTCTCTGATGAGAGTAATTTATAAATTGCAATACTCTATAACCATTTAGCTACAGTAGTATTATAATTTTAAAAATACCTTTTCAAAATACTTTCTAATAATAGTATTAATCAGCATTTATATAGATTTGCAGAGTACTTTTCATATGTTATATCAGTTGATCCTCAAAACAACTCTGTGAGGTAGGGTGTTATTGTTTTTCCCATTTGACAGATGGGGAAATTGAGGCTAAGATTGGTAACTTGACCAAAGTTACACATGTCTGAAGCTGAATTTGAACTCAGGTCTTCCTGACTCCAATTCCAATATTCTATGCACGGTGTCACCTAGCTGTCTAAATATCAACCAGTTTTTCTGGATCTTTCTATCTCAACTGACCCTTATAAAAAACGCCAGACGGGACATACTATCTTTATTTTAGATATGAGGAAACTTAGGCACAGAGGATGTCACTCACACAGTGAGTCAGTGGTACAGCAGAGCCTGGCTTCTTTTCCACTAGTTTATTATTTTTTTTTTCTAGGAGATCATGCTGCTTTGTTGAAAATATAACAAAAGAAGCCCCTGGTTGGGGCAGGTGGGACTAGACCAGGGGCAAATTGGTTTAGCTGAGGATAAGTTACATGCCCCGGGGGTTCTGGGTGCTGAATCTGGGTTGGCACTTCCTGCCTGGGTGACCTTGCACCAGCCAGCTGATTCACCTCTGCATTCCCCTCCCCACCCTGGCCCGATTCCACACTGCTGATTATGTGTGTCCTTGGCAGCAAGTCTAATCAAGGCTGAAAGGGGGAATCTGCAAGATGCCAGGTTGAGTTTAGCAGGCAAAGGAAAGGAGCATCTTTTGATTTGTGAGCCAGCCCCTTTGATCTGAAAAATCAATGGGAGCAAATTGGTTGAACCAGGGGAGGGCCTTTCCCTGCCGTCCCAGTGGCTTTGCCATCTCTTGAACTATCACAGCATCAAGACTCCATCCCAGTCTTCTCCCTGGAGTGTCTCTGCAGATGCCCTATAGCCTGGGGAGAGGTGATGAGAGGAGAAGAATGGGAATCATCTACCAGTATCAGGCAGGTATTCTGGGCCAGCTCCAGACTGAGCTCAGACTCAGTCAGACTACTCTTCCCCTGCTGCCAGGACCCTATCTGTAGGGAGAAGTCGCCCATTTAATGGATCTCTGCCTCACATGCTAACTGGGCCTTACCACAGCTGCTGGGATGCCCCACAGGAGTACTGTAGGGCTGCCCTAGTGTTTTGTTTCCTATCTATATCCGAGAGATAGAGCGCTGCCTATCAGGAGGCATTCAGAGTGTAGGAAATGCTGTTCTTGAGCTCAGCTGGGTCACTGATCCCAGCACTAAAACACATAGTGACCCTACCACTCCTCACACCGTAGGTTAATAGGTTTGGTGATGGAAGAAACCTCAGAGGTCATGTAATCTAACCCCCTAATTTTACAGGTAAGGAAGCTGAGGTCCAGGAAAGCTTAGGGGCAGCCAGGTGGCACAGTGGATAAGAGTGTCAAGCCTGGAGTCAGGAAGATCTGAGTTCAAATCCAGCCTCTGATACTTACTAACTATATGACCCTGGACAAGTCACTGAACCCTGCTTGCCTCAGTTTCCTTATCTGTAAAATGATCTGGAGAAGGAAATGGCAAACCACTTCAGTAACTTTGCCAAGAAAACCCCAAATGGGGTCACAAAGAGTCAGACACAACTGAAACAACCAAACGACAACAAAAAAGTTTAGTGATTTGCCCAAGGTCATACACATAGTTAGAGGTCAGAAGCTGTTCTGGGACAGGCCTAAGTTAGGTCAATCCAATTGATTCAGGCTTGAGGTCTAAAATGCAGTAAGGTACTTTTGGAGAAAAAATACAATTAAAAACAACTGATTATTTTTGTTTGGATTTTTTTTTTTTTTTGCTTTTTTTCGTGAGGCAATCAGGGTTAAGTGATTTGCTCAAGATCACGCAGCTAGTAAGTGTTAAGTATCTGAGGCTGGACTTGAACTCAGGTCCTTCTGACTCCAGGGCCAGAATTCTATTCACTGCGCCACCTAGCTGCCCCCAATTGATTATTTTTAATATGATTGTACACATATAGCTTATATCAGTTTGCGTTATGATTGGGGAATGGGGAGGGGAGGGAGGAAGAAAAAAATTTCAAACTCAAAATCTTAGAAAAGTGAATGTTGAAAACTAAAAAGAAAATAAAAATTAAAAAAAACTGATAGGAGATTAAAAGAATGAAACTTTTACATTAAAAGGATATATTTAAAAAAAATTTTTTTAGGCAATTGGGGTTAAGTGACTTGCCCAGGGTCACACAGCTAGTAAGTGTCAAGTGTTTGATCTCAGGTCAGATTTGACCTCAGGTCCTCCTGACTTCAGGGTCAGTGCGCTATCCACTGCACCATCTAGGTGCCCCTATATGTGTTTAAATTAAAAGGATATAATGTTTCCTTTGCAGTTACCAGGTCAGGAATATACAAAGGTGTTCTGAAGTCAGTTGGAGCTCAGGAATTACTTCTGATGCAATTTCCCACCACCACTCTCAAGCCTCTTATTTTGAATAGTATCATTTCTCCCCCTGATAGTTCCACCCCAAGCTCTCTGACTCGGGGCCAGTGACTATTCATTACACTACACCACCTCTCTTGCTCAGGAGGTGTCAGTGGCTGCCTATGGTTTGTGGAATAAGACACAAACTTGTCAGCCTGGCATTTAAAACCTTTCAGAGTCTAGGCCCAGCCTACCTTTTGGGAGTTCTTTCTTTCTTTCTTTTTTTTGAATTTATTTTATTTTTTTTTTGTATTTCTTTCTTTCTTTTTTAAGAATGAAACATTTAATAAGTGAGAAGATAAAAAAAACAATCATATGTGAAAAATAATTCATTTGGACCCCTACTCTATTCCAATAAGTATTAATCAGTTTGCTATGATTCCATAGGGGTAGTGACTATAAGTTCTGTATATTAGGCCCCAGAGTTGTGAGCTGCAGATTCACTTGCTTAATCATAGGAAGCTAGAGACCCCCACCCTTTTTTTTCCTTGTGGTGACCAGTGTGGCAGAGTTGATTCAATTCCATATAATCATGGAAAGTCCACTAACTTATTTTTATACCTCTAGACCACTCTCTCCTGTCCCACATGAGCAGGTGACTATCTTATGACAACTTAATCAAAGGAGATGCCCCATGCTTCACCCAACCAGAGACCCCTCTGATGATCCATTGTTTTTCGCCCTTGGAGGAAGGTCCATCAACCAATGGAATTCTGTATTTTGTGTAGCCCCTCTAGAACATTCAGGTATTAAATCTTGTGTCAAGCCTTATAAAAAGAAGACCCTGGAAGGAATGGACATGTCAGATCATGAGGAAGATCTGAAATCCACTTCATTAGAGGGGACCATAGACCCTTTAATACAGTACCATTGACTTAGAGCTCTGCCTCAGTCTCTTTTATTGTAGGTTGGACAATTTTAATCCCCACACGTGTCAATAATATTTACTAAATAGAAAGCAAAAATATCAATAATGAGAGCATAACAGTCCCACCATATACCTTATCCATTCAAATAGATCACAAGCCTAACATATCACAATCCCTTTCTCGTTAGCTGGTCTCAACTGCTGTGAGTTCCTCAGCTCTCTCAGCTTCTGTGTTCTTATGTCTTAGCTTCTGTAAGTTGCTCTGTTCATTGATTTCCTTGACTCTCCTTGTTATATGCTTTTAAGGCCTCAAATCAGTGACTCTCCAGGTGTAGTGGTCCATCTATAACAAATTGAGGACTCCAAAATACACATTTCTGATAGATATGATGCAGTTATAATATAATAGTCCCATAATCCAAAAACAGTTCCGTTATTGAGAGTTACTGGAAATAAACTTACAATTCTTGAAAATAGTTGTATGAAGTTATTTTGTCCTTTATTTTTGAAGAGGGCCAATGACATCATGTCATCATGTCTTGACTTTTGCATGAATTGGATATAAATTAGCCAGCATCACACAGGCAGTAGGGGTCAGGGGTGCCACTTGAGCCAAGGTTTTCCTGAATACTTCTTCAGATGTCTCTCCATCTACTAAGAGTGGTTCATGTTTTTATAGAAAGCCTTTCGTGGTTTACCACTTTCCTTCTAAAGCCCTGTCAAGAGAGCTCAGATTCAAATGATCAGTTCAGGAGTTTCAAAGTTGAGTGGGATTGACTGCCCCAGGAACTAGGGGCATGCTCGCTGGAGGGCCAAGCTTCTAGTCTTGGCTGGAGAAGAACTTGGGGTTAGGCAGTTTCCCCATTATGGGCTACCAAAAGGATGAGGTTTAGAGGTTCATGGGTGCTGATATCCCAAAATCACAACACATGGGTCCTGCCCAAAAGAACTCAACCCAAGCCCTCTTTCAGCCAAAGACAAGGTCTATTAAAGATCCGCAACACTGCCAGACTTCTGAGAAATCTGAGTCTGTGAGGCACTGGCTAGATTCTAAGGATCTGAGCAGTGGCTAGATTTGAAGAATCTAAACTGGGAGTTATTTCATATTACTTCACTGTAGCCAAAACTTTCCTTTACATGCCAGCCAAACTGGTCTACCTTCTGTGCCCCACACTTAGCACTCCATCTTCCCCACTATCCTGTGCCTGTGCACAGACTGAATGCCGGAGTTGGAGGTATTTCTTCCTCACCTTCAGTTAGAGAGCCCTTAGCTTTCTTCAGGGTTAAGTTAATGCACTACCCACCACGTTGTTGTTGTTTGTCCTTAGTTCTCGAAAAGGACCAATAACATCAGAAGGGTGATGTCTTGACTTGCAAGTGAATTGGATTTAAGTGAGGCAGGACTGTGCAAAGTCACCAGCCTCACTGTCTCCTCCTGACCATCCATGTTTTTAGTACTCACTACTACCTCCAATTGGGCAGCTAGGTGGTGCAGTAGAGAGAGTACTAGGCTTGGAATCAGGAAGACTCATCTTCCTGAGTTCAAATCTGGCCTCAGACATTTATTAGCTGTGTGACCCTGGGCAAGTCACTGGTTGCCTTGGTTTCCTCATCTGTAAAATGAGCTAGAGAAGGAAATGTCAAACCACTCCAGTATCTCTGCCAAGAAAACCCCAAATGGGGTAACGAAGAGTAGGACATGACTGAAAAATGACTGAACAACGACTTTCCCCAATTTTCATGTAGATGCTAATCTGTTTGTATGTTATATAATCCAAACAATCCCCCCTCCACCACCAATAGAAACCCACCTACTCATTGAGTAGAACTTGTTTGGTTTGTGTGTGTGTGTGTGTGTGTGTTGTCTTTCTACCACCAGCAATTATTATAGGGCCCCTTCCACACTGTAGCTGCCTAATAAATGCATGCTGGATGATCTAGATTGCACTGCTCTCTAGGGTTCACTTGGTCTCCTCCTACCTGTTTAGTCTTTTAATGTTTATTGTCTTCTGTCCCCTCTGGGATCACTTTATGGTATTATCTGAGGCCAACAGATATTTGGGCCTATTTGTTGTTCCTTGAACATGACTCTCCATTTCCTTGGCCTCCTTCTTTCCTTCCACATTCTAGAATCTCCAGCTTCCTTCAAGACTCAACTCAAACTCTATTTTTTGTAGGAGGCCTTTCCTGATTCCCTTAGCTGCTAGTGCCTTGCCTCCTCTAATAGCAACTTCCATCTACTCTGGAGGAATTTTCTATAATAATGGCACCTACCTCATAGGGTGGGAGGATATTAAATAGGATCTATCTATCTATCTATCTATCTATCTATCTATCTATCTATCTATCTATCGTAAGCAAACCTTAAAGTGCTATATCAATGTTTGCTATAATGATGATGATAAGAATGAGCATCTATTAAGTGCCAACTGTGTGTGTCACACTATGCCAAGTACTTTTTACAAATAGGATCTCATTTGATCCTCAAAACAACCTTGTGAGGAAGGTGCTATTATTATTGCCATTTTACTGAGGCATTCAGGGGTTAATTGCCACGCCCAGGGTCACACAGCTCGGATATGTCTGAGGCCAGAATTGAACTTGAGTTTTCCTGACTTCCAGCCCAGTGCTGTATCCACTGAGTCAGCTGGCTAGCTATGCTATACTATATTATACTATAAAGCTATTTTTTTACATGTTGTTTTGCCTGTTAGAATTAAGCTCCTTTAGGGCAAGGGCCACTTTTGCCTTTCTTTGTACCCCTTATGATTAGCACAGGGCCTGGCATGTAGTAAATGCTTAATAAATTCTTGTTGAATGATTGCACATGCATAACTTGCCTTCTCAGGGAGAAGGAGAGGGGAGGGAAGGAAGCATAGAATTGGGACCTCAAAACTTTAAAAAATTCTGTGTGTTAAAAATTATTTAATTTAATTTAATTTTAATTAAAATTATTTTTAAAATTCTTGTTGACTTATTGAGTGACTAGGATGATCATGATAGAAAGCTTAGGAAAAGCTGGAATAAACACTGAGCACGGCACCTGTGCCTTGTTGGTCCAGGGAAATCTCCCTGAAGTATGATGATATATTGTTTAGTGTGAGGTTTGCCCAGATAGTGTCTACTTTGGGCTCTGCAATTTGGGGATATTATAATCAACTACCAGGAAAGCTGTGTCATGACAGGCACTAGGTAGGGGAATGATGAATGTCTTTGTATGAGAAGCCC
This sequence comes from Vombatus ursinus, assembly GCF_900497805.2. Classification (NCBI taxonomy): domain Eukaryota; kingdom Metazoa; phylum Chordata; class Mammalia; order Diprotodontia; family Vombatidae; genus Vombatus; species Vombatus ursinus. Next base: position 1,460,781 of record NW_020952293.1, read on the forward strand.
ACCTTCAAATTATTAAAGGGTCTTTGGTCTCTCTCCACCATGAGCTCCATTTAGGGCCAGTGTGGGTTAGAAGACAATCAGTATTCCATTAAACATTTTGGAAGGAGAACAGATCAGTGTTATTTAATCTGAAAGTTTTGAAAGTGATACTTGAGAGACTTCCTTCTTGGGTGCATCAGAGCAAAACAAAAGAAGGCTTAAAGTCCAAGGGAGGGTGACCACAGCTAAGTGCTGTTGTCCTTGTTAGCTTCTTTTGAAGGATTCACGTATGGGACTGGACAATCAGAGGCTTGGAACTGGGACATGCAGTCTTTCATCTCTAGGTCAACGGTTTGCATCTAGCTAAAGCAGTGCTGCCTGAAACCTGTTAGCATCTAACCATGAATTCTAAGTGTGAGGGCTATTGAAATGCAGTAGAGATTGCAGTTCAATCCTGAGGGTGTCTATACTAATTATTATTATTATTTGGTTTTCTTTATACTTTATATCTGCACTTTGGTGCCATCTGTCAAAAAAATTTCTGTGGGTAAAATGTGGACTGTCACCCCCATTTGACTGATAGGGAGGCTGAGGCACAGGAAAGTGGAACATTTTGTTTAGTAGTACACATAAGACAGATATAGAGCCAGGGCTAGAGCCTGGATCTCTTGAATCCCTGTCTTTTTCTCACATATCATGCCACCAAATGACAGTTGATACTCATTAGAACTTTTGCCACTGACTAGCAAGCAGTGAAGGTCAGAGAAGGTTGAAGTTTTCAGTTGCAAGAAAGATGAGAAAGTCTGTCTGGGTCTAGGCAATCGTGTGGACTGGGCACACGTCCTTTCCCTGTCAATCATCAACAAGCATTTATTAAGGACTTACTTTGTACCAGGCACTGACTAAGTGTTGGGGGTACAAAGAAAGGGAAAACTATTGTCTCCTCCCTCAAGAAGCTCACATTCTAATAGGGGAGACAGCACGCAAACAATTGAGTATAAACAAGATAATATACAATTTAAAAGGGGGGTAAGTTCAGAGGGAAGGAACTGGGAGTAGGAAGAAAGGCTTCCTGAAGAAGTCTGCATTTGAGTTGAGTCTAGAAGTAAGCCAAGGAGGGAAGCCAGGAGGCAGAGCAGAGGAGAATGAGCATCATAGGCATGGGGGACAGCCAGAGCAGATACCTGGAGCTAAGAGGTGGAGTGGCTTGGGCAGCAAGGAGACCAGCATCATGGGATCAAAACTGGTCAGGTTTTGATTCCTACCTCCTGATGCATCATAAGCCAGGAAAGTGGCTTTGAAGGCCCATGGGACTGTTCCTACATTCAGTGTTTTTTTTTTTTTTTTTGGGTTAGGCAATCAGGATTAAGTGACTTGCCCAGGGTCACACAGGTAGTGAGTGTTATGTGTCTGAGGCCGGATTTGAACTCAGGTCCTCCCGAATCCAGGGCCGGCACTCTATCCACTGCGCCACCTAGCTGCCCTGTTCCTACATTCAGAAGAGAAATTTCAGGTACGAATAAAGAATGACCTTTGGTCTTGGTCTGTCTTTTCAGAGCTGGAGGTGGGCACAAAATAGATTTTGCTATTGGTAAAGAAAAATTGTATAAATGGAGGAAGCTGAATTTAAACTGTGAGCAATAAAAGTGGAGACTAGCCAATAATGTTTACTCCACCCACAGTGATGAGACTGTGGCAGTAATAAGTCTCTCTAGCTTAGTTACATTCAATGTTCATAGTACTGGATTGTACCAAGAGTACATGCATGCACACACACACATACGTACATACAATTGTGTATATATACACACACATATAGAGAAAGTATTCAGCAACATTTTAATGAAAAGAGTGGTTGTGGTTATGGTGATAATTTTTAATTTTATTATTATATTTACCCTCATGAACTTATCATAAGAAAAAGAAAAGCCCAGCTTGAAAGGAAAGAATGCTAGCCTTGAAATCAGGAAATATGAGCTCTACTCCCTGCTCAGATACTCATGTGACCTTAGACTGTGGCACTGAATTTTCTCATCCCCATCAATCATTAAACATTTATTGAGCATTTACTATGTGTGAAGCTCTGTGCTAAGCATTAGGCATGTAAAGACAAAAGTGAAATGGTTTGTCCTCAAGAAGCTTACATTCTAATGGTGGAAACAACATGTCCATCTGAACATTTACAGAGTATATGCAAAGTGAAGACAAGGTGATTTGGGAAGGGATATCTTGTGGTTGGGTGTGGGAGAACTGGGACAGACTTCCTGCAGAAGGTGCTGCTTCAGCTTAGTGCTGAAGGAAACCAAAAATTCTGAGAGTGTATTCCAGGCATAGGGGCAGCTATTGCAGAGAGGAGATGGAGCCTCATGTACAGAACAATGAGTATCTCAGTATGGCAGGTGGGGAGTAAAGTGTAAGAAGCCTAGAAAGATAGGAAAGAAGGAGCCCCATTGTGAAGGACTTTAAATGTCAATAGAAGAGTTTATATATACCCCTGGAGGAAAGAGAGAGCCATGAGAATTGGTTGAGTTGAGGAAAAGGTGTAACATGATCAAACCTGCACTTTAGAAAAATCACTTTGGTAGCTGTGTGGTAGATAAGATTCCTTCCATCTCTAAAATCCTATTGTTCTAATCTAATACAAACAACAGGTTTTCCCCCTCCCATACTGATATTTATTTAGACTGTGTTCCAAAATCAGGACTTTTAAATTCACAGGCAGATCTGTACAAGCTGGAAGATGGGGTAATTCTTAAGCTTTGTCGCCTCTACTCAGACAACAACCAATCTATCAGAATGGTTATTTGGCACAATTCAGATTTCACTCCACTATATCCAAATGCACATCCATATTCCCTGACTTAATAGAACTTTTGAAATATTTGTAGTGGCTTTCTGTAGTCAACTGTATCCTGGTAACTGCCTGCCTTGTGGATAGGGAGGTGGAAAAATTATATTTAACTTCACTTAGAGGAGAGACAGTGATGTTCTATCAAAACAAAATTGAACAGGAATATTCTTTTTTTTGTTGTTGTTGTTGGTTTTGTTGTTTGTTTGTTTTTTGTTTGTTTGTTTTTCTTTAGGCAATTGGGGTTAAGCGACTTGCCCAGGGTCACACAGCTAGTAAGTATCAAGTGTTTGGTCTGAGGTCTGATTTGAACTCAGGTCTTCCTGACTTCAGGGCTGGTGCTCTATCCACTGTGCCACCTAGCTTCCCCAGGAATATTCTTTTCTTTCTTTTTTAAAATTAATTTATTTTTATTTATCAACAATCATTTCCATAAGCTTTTGAGTTTAAAATTTTTCTCCCCCTTCCTCCCCACCACACTCCCCAAGACGGCACACAATCTGATATAGGCTATACGTATGCATTCCTATTAAACATATTTTCACATTAGTGATGTTGTAAGTAAGAATTAGAACCAATAGGAGGAACCACCAGAAAGAGGAAACAAAACTCAACAGAAGAAAAAAAAGTAGCAAATAGTATGCTTCGTTCTGCATTCAAACTCCATAGTTCTTTCTTTCGATGTGGATGGCATTTTCCATCATGAGGCCTTTGGAGATGTCTTAGATCCTTGTATTGCTGAGAAGGGTTAAGTCTATCAATATTAGTCATCGCACAACGTGAATGTTACTGTGTACAATGTTCTCCTGGTTCTATCATTTTGCTCAGCATCAGTCCATACTAGTCTTTCCAAGTTTTCCTGAAGTCAGCCTGTTCATCATTTCTTATAGCACAATAGTATTCCATTACATTCATATACCACAGCTTGTTCAGCCATTCCTCAACTGATGGGCCAGAATATCCTTTTCTTTCTTCTTTTTTTCTTAAAGGCAATTGGGGTTAAGTGACTTGCCCAGGGTCACACAGCTAGTAAGTGTCAAGTGTTTGGTCTGAGGTTGGATTTGAACTCAGGTCCTCCTGACTTCAGGGCCGGTGCTTTATCCACGGTGCCACCTACCTGCCCCAAGAATATCCCTTTCTTAAAAAAAATTACCTTACTTGAAACCAGGTTCTATGTTCTCATGACCCTACTCATTCCCACACTGCCTTGTCTGAGGAACTGTCCACAGTGCTGATCATGGCTCACCAGGATATGCTTGATAACACTTTTCTCAAAGCCTTTCATAATCTAGTTTCCTCCCACTTTTCCAGTCTTCTCATACTTAATCCTTGCCCATGTACTCTTTGATCCAGTGACACTGGCCTCCTTACTGTTCTATGAACCAGATAATCTATCTCTTGGCACCAGGCAACTTCTCTGGCTGTCTCCCATGCCTGGAATGCTTTCCTTCCTCATCTCTGCCTAAATTCCAACTAAAATCCCATCTTCTACTGGATGTCTTTCCCAACCCCTCTTTATTCTAGCTCCTTTCCTCTGTTAATTATTTCCTATTTATCTTGTATATAGTTTGTTTGTATATATTTTTTGATTCCCCCATTATATTGTGAGCTCCTTGAGGGCAGGGACTGGTTTTGCCTCTTTTAGTATCTCTAGCACTTAGCATACTCTCTGGACATAGTAGGCATTTAATAAATGTTTATTGATTGTTGTTGTTTAGTCACCAATAAACCTTAATATTTTTATTGGTACTTGTCTTGTCCAGTGACCAAGTGATCAGACATACTGCTAGAGGATCAGAATTATATGAATCTCAACATTCTCACTATAAATGAAATCAGAAGACATAGGAAAATTGCAACTAAATGGAAGGAGGGCCCGTGGTTTTCCTTGGAGAAGTAAATAAAAGAGTTGGCAGAGTCAGTATTATCATGTGTCCAAAGGCAACAGGAAACATGATTTTGTGGGACATTTGGTCATCATCTCAAAACTGCAGTGCTCATGACAAGCATTTGCAAAAAGATCATCATGAAAATAATTGTAGCTTATGCACCGACACAAAGGATGAGAAAGTAGAAAAATTCTATAAAGAGTTTGATTAGACCCTTCAAATTAAATCAATTTCTGCTTTAATGCTTGGAAAACTGGGCATGAGGAGAATGGTAAATAATATTTTTGAAAACATGGTGCAAGCAGGCATAAAAGATTTATAGATTTATAAATTATATTGAATCTTTATGCCTATAGATCAGGAATACTTTCTTTAATAAGAGCTTTGTGAGGTACTGGACATAATAAATATCAAATAGTATGAAAAAGGAAACTTACTTTATTTTAACAGGTAGGAAACATCTGATTACTAATGTGGGAGTTATTTTTGAAGTAAATGTGGGCATATAGTCAGACCATTGGCTTGTAAGAGTAAAGATCAAAATCAATACCAATAAGAAAGAATAAAAATGATAAGACATGGTATGCAATTGAGGCAACTCCAATCTAACTTATGTAAACCATCTGTTGGTGCTGAAAAATTAGAAAAAGATAAAAGAATAGACATCAGGAGAAACAACTACTACTTTTTCTTTTTTTCCTTGTAATCACATTCATGTAATTTTTACTCATTCTCAAATGCTTCTTTTCTTTTTTAATTAATAGTTTTCAACATTCACTTTTATAAGATTTTGAGTTCCAAATTTTCTCTCCTTTCCCTTCCCCTCCCCCTCCCCAAGATGGCATGCAATTTGATATAGGCTGTACATGTAAAATCATATTAAACACAAATTACTATTTTTCAAGGAGATATCAACTATATAAATCAGTCTTAATAATAAGGAGATTAATGATCATGAATTCCTTGAGAGCAGGGACTGGGTTTTTTGATCTTTATTTGTATTCCCAATGCTTAGCACAGTGCCTTGCACTTATTAGGTGATTAATAAGTGCTTACTGATTGACTAAACAAGCCTAGAAACTGCCTTCAGTTAACAAATACAAGGTCTATTGCCAAGTATACAGAAATGGCAGCTAAAGTAATACTGGTTTTGGGTATAAACTTATTTGTAAAATCTTTTGGAAGAGGATGGTGGAAGATTATGAATAGTATCACTTCATAAAACAATGAGAATCAAGGGCAGTTAGATGGCGCAGTGAATACAGCTCTGGCCTTGGAGTCAGGAGGACCTGAGTTCAAATCCAGTCTCAGATACTTAACACTTACTAGCTGTGTGACCCTGGGCAAGTCACTTATCCCCAATTGCCTCACCAAAAAGCATAAAAAGAAACTTCAAGAAAACCCCCCCCAAAAAAACAAAAACAAAAACAAAACAATGAGAATCAGTAAAAAGAAAGACATGTTTGCAGAAAACTTGATCAGAGTCCCAATTAAGCTACAACAGTGACAAATACCTTTGGTGAGAACACATACAGGAGCATTTAAGGATGGACCTGGAAAGAGGACAATAATTAGATAAAAATAGAAAAGATCAGTCAAAATTTCTGTAACGAATTATTTTACCATCAATAACAATAGAACCACCAAATTTGGATTCTAATATCACAGTCCCCAATGTACTAGTTGAGGAAATAGAAATGATGCTGAAGAAAACAAAGAAGGGAATTAATTGAACTAAGTTAAGTACACATAGAGGAGTTCTATGCTAGGCATAACACAATTTGGAGGTTGTTGAGGGATTAATTCCCCAAATACCTGAAAGAAGGCAGAATACCAAATGTCTGGAAAAAATCATGGACTTTATAATTATGAAAAAGGGTGACCAAGAAAATAGTCATAACCTTTTTAAAAAATTTTTGATTAATTTATTTTGAATTATCAACAATCACTTCCATAAGCTTTTGAGTTTTAAATTTTTCTCCCCCTCCCTCCCTACCTCCCTCCCCAAGAAATTAAAAATTAAAAAAAGAAAAAAAATACCTATTGTTGACACTAATGAAACATAAGCTTCTTTAGAGTAAAAAAAAAAAGAGAGATTACAAGAAAATATGAAGAACATGGAACATATTACCTATACGACTTATGGATAGGTGAATGGTTTATGAATAAACAAGAGATAGAGAGCAGTGTGGAGTATAAAATGGGTAATTTTGATTACATTAAATTAAAAAAGGTTTTATACAAATTTTAAAAAATGTAACCAATATCAGAAACAAAGCAGAAAATTGGCGGGGGGGGGGCATTTTTAGAGACTGTTTCTTAGATAAAGTCTCATATCTAAAATATATAAAGAACTTTGTCAAATCTATAAGAATACGAGTCATTTTCTAATTGACAAATGATCAAAGGATATGAACAAGCAGTTTTCTGTTGATGAATTCAAAACATTTTATAGTCAAATAAAAATTTAAAAAATCATTATTAATTAGATAAATACATGTGAAAACAACAAAAGAAAAAGAAAATAGCCATAACCACCAACTAAAATGCCTACTTCTGCATCTCTTTGATGGAAAACCTTTTCAATAATAATCTATAAACACATCAAAGGCATCCTTGATGAAGATTTAAAGAGAGAATGGGTAGGCTTTTACAAACAATATTTTACATCACATCACATCATTACAATCACATAATTGGTTGAAAAGTGTATAGAATAGAAGACCACTGAGCTTACTGTTTAGCTAAAAAAGAGCATATGGTTTGGCAGAGCGAAGGGAAGGGAAGGGAATAAGCATTTATTAAGTGCTAGCTACATACTAGGGGGGCAACTAGGTGGTGCAGTGGATAGAGTGCTGGGCCTGGAGTCGGGAAGACTATCCTGAGTTCAAATCTGGCCTCAGACATTTATTAGCTGTGTGACCCTGGGCAAGTCACTTAACTGTGTTTGCCTCAGTTTCCTCATCTGTAAAATGAGCTGGAGAAGGAAATGGCAAGCCACTGTAGTATCTTTACCAAGAAAACCACAAAGGGTCACGAGGAGTTAGACGTGACTGAAAAATGAACCGAATAACAACAAACAAAAACATACTAGGCACTGTGCTAAGCACTTTACAAACAATTATTTCATTTGATCCTCACAATAGCTCTGGGAGATAAGTGATATTTTTATCCCCATTTTAGATTTAAGGAAACTGAGGCAGAGATTAAGTGACTTGCCCAGGGTTACACAGCTTGGAAGTGTCTGAGACTGGATTTGAACTCAAGTTTTCCTGACTCTGAGTCCGATGCTCCATGCATTATACCATCTATGTGCCTCTTGGCAAAGTATCACTTTCAAGACTGCCTTCCAACCAGGTATTTCTTATGACTGCGTGAAAATCATACAAGCTTTTGTTAGAAGATATAATAGAGGTAAGTCTGTTTGACAACCCTCAGATTGTTAGCAAGTGAGGGATCAAACAAGAAGAGGAATGCCATTTGCCACTGTTATAGAACATGGTCTCCAGACTTTTTTGATTACATACATCTATCAGTTCACACCAAATGTATATATATAAACATATTGATATATAAAACATATATGTTTTACTAGTTTATACATTATGTATGTGTGCTAATTTACTCCTAGTTGTGTACATTATTAAGTTTACAAAAGTTGAGATGAAAAAGGATTGGAGAAAGATAAAATCATTCATGATTCTAGAGTCAATAGGCTACAACTGGGGTAGGGAAGTGCTATGGTCAGATTTGTGCTTTAGGAATATCGATTGTGTTGAAGACTGATTTGAGTGGGAGAAGACGAGTCTGGGAAACCAGTTGGGAGGCCATTGCAATCATCCAGGGAGGAAGTGATGAGACCTTGAACTAGAAGAATGCTGTCTATAAATGGAGAAAAGGGATGGGTTTTTGTGATGTGGAGAAAGACATGATAAGATTTGGCAATTGATTGGATATGTAGGGTGAGGATGTAAACCTGGATGACTGGACATACAGTGGTATCCCTCGACAAAAATAGGGAAGTTCGATAGAAGGGTGAATTTTTTTGGGGGGAAAGAAGGATAATATATTGGCATATACAGTGTAGTACACAACGCATCCATGCCTGATTATCTTGTGTGACTCACTCTGTTCCACTGAAAATGGAAAAGGAGAGGGCAGGCCTTTTACTAACCAGTCACTGCCTTGGAGTATTGAGGTGACCTGGAGAGAAGGTTATATACATGTGTGTGTGTGTGTGTGTGTGTGTGTGTGTGTGTGTGTGTGTGTATGTGTGTGTAATTTTGCCTGTGCAGTTGATGCAAGGGCCTGGATTGTGGTTAGGTTATAACCATCTGAGGGGCTGACCACTGGGTAGCTACCAGAGACCTGCTGTGGGAATTGGTGAAGTGGTAGACTGTTGAGTGATAAGTAGTTTAGTCAGAGACAAGTTGGTGATTGCCTGTGGCAAGGAGAGTGGGAAGGGAGCCATCTTCCCAACCTCTGACTGGGTGATCACATAGCTCTTAGGGTCACACCAAGGTTGTATGGGGTGGCAGGGCCCACCGCTGTCATAGAGGATGTCAAGCACAGAATATACATGAAAGTAGGATTTCTTATAGATCACAAGATCCTCCAGCTGCTCCCATTTGCAGGTTTGCAATCTAATTGAATCAGGCCCTGGAACATCGCAAAGTCCCCTTAGTAATATCCACAATCACTCAAAAGTACTAAGCCAAAACTTCCACATACAAAAAACCAAGTAGATAAAGAATGGTTTTGCCAGGATCAATTGATCAGTCAACAAACTGGGTCCACCATAGACCAGGTGCTGTGCTAGGCAATGTTGATCCAGGGACACAAATGAAACACTTCTTGCCCTTGAGAGGCTTGTATTCTATAGGGGAAGACAACACATACACATGAAAGCATATTGGAAATAAGTTTACACACAAGATATTTTTTTTCAACTGATTTCACTGGAATAAGGATCTCCCAGTAAGTAAACTCCCTCTACCAATCCACGTTGTCTCCTCTGCAACTCATAATCTTATTAAGTTGCCTAAAGCACCAAGAGGTGAACCCCTGTTTAGGGTCCTCCAGCCAGTGTATGTCAGAGACAGGACTTGAATCCAGGCTAACCTATACCTTTCTTCCCTTTCTCAGACAAACTCCTTGAAAAAGTCGCCTAGATTCATTTCTGCTACTTCTGCCCCCTTAATTGTCAGCTCTGCATTCTGGGTTCTGATCTCATCCCTTAAGTGAAACTGCTCTCTCCATAGTTATTAGTCAACTTGTCGTTGCCAAATCTGATGATTTTCCTCTTCCTCTACAGCCCTCTTGATCTCTCTCTGGTGCTTCTGACTACCCTCTCACCTTGATACTCTTCTCTGCATTTCCTTGACACTCCTCTTTTGTGGTTCTCCTCTTATCATTTGTTCTTTATCTCTCTCACTGCTTTTCATTGATGCTGTGCAAGATCCAGCCATCAGTGTACACCGAGGCTCTGTCTTTGCCTCTCTTCTATTCTCTTTCTCACTCTACTCCAGTTGGGTAGTGCAGTGCACAGAGTGCCAGGCATGGAGACTCATCTTCCTGAGTTCAAATATGGCCTCAGACACTTACTAGCTGTGGGACCCTGGGCAAGTCACTTAACTCTGTTTGCCTCAGTTTCCTCATTTGTAAAATGAGCTGGAGTAGGAAATATCAAACTACTCCAGTGCCTTTGCCAAGAAAACCCCAAATAGGGTCAAGGAGAGTTGGATATGACTGAAAAATAACTGAAACAATAACAACAATATACCCTCACTTGTGACCTCATCAGTTCTCGTAGGTTTAATTATTGTCCCTGTGCAGATGGCTTCAAGATCCATATACCTAGCCCCTTTCAGTGCTTCAGTCCTGTGTTGGCCACTTCCTGTTGTATGTTTCAAACTGGATATCCAGGAGACATGTCAAATTCAACTAAAATTGAACTTGTTATCTTTCCCACCCATGTCCACTCCTCTTCTGAGCTTTCTCAGTAATGTTGAGGGCACCACCATGCTCCCAGTCACCTAAGTTCACACTGTTGGGAGTATCCTTGACTCCTACCTTGCTCTAATCCCACATAGTCAGTCATTTGCAAAATTTTGTTCTTTCTACCTCCACAACATTTCTTACGTCCTTCTCTTTCTCACTACTCATGTAGCTATTGCCTTAGTCAGGTCCTCATCATCGCTTGCCAGGGCTGTTGCAATTGCCTCTTAATTGATCTCCCTTCCTGAAATCTCTCCTCTCTCCAGTTCATTCTCCACCCAGCTGCCAAAGTGAATTTCCTAAAGCACAGGCCTGACCAGGTCACTCTCTTACTTGATAAATGCCAGTGATATGCTATTGACTCTGGGATCAAATATAGACTCCTCTGTTTGGTTTTTAAAGCCCTTTGTGACCTGGCCATTTCCCTTTCTAGCCTTATTATACATTATTCCCCTACCTGAACGCAACTGTCTGACCAAACTGGCCTTGCTAGTGTTCTTCACACACTCCATTTTTCCTTTCTTTTCTGTATCTTTGCCCTGGCCGTCCTCCAGCATGAAATGCATTCTCTTCTTAACTTTGCCTGAGAGTCCCTTGCTTCCATAAAAGCTCAAGCCCTCCCTTTTCCATGAAGCCTTTCCTGATACCCCTAAAGGTTCACGTTCTCTAAACTCTCTTGTATTTATTCTGTATATATTCACATATATACATGTTGTCTCTCTTGGTAGAATATAAGCTCTTTAAGGGAAGGAACTGTTTCCCTTTTTGTCTTTGCATACCCACACATCACCCAGCGCTTGACACTGTTATGTGTCGGGTTGTTGTTGTTCATTCTTTGTTTTAGAAGAGGGCCAATGAAATCATGGATGATGTCTTGATTTGTGAGTAAACTGGATTGAAGTGAGGCAGAGCTGCCCAAAGTCATCAGCCTCATTCTCTCTTCCTGAGTCACTGAAGTCCAGTGGCAGGACAAAAGTGTCCTTGATGTCTTCAGTGTCTGACCAAGCTCTCCACAGAGCCTGCTCCAGCCACATTCATGGCCATTGGAACAAATCATTCTCATCCCCCTAGTCCGCCAGGGAAAGTCTTCACATGCTTGAGGTAGACATCCCCCCTATCTCACCAATGGGTTTGAGGCCTGTTGTTCACCCTTAACTTGGTTTAACCCATTTGCTGAGATAGTTTAACTGGGCCATGGCCACTGCACATGCTACAGCTTCTTGGAGGCACTGATGAGAGTTGGGTGAAGGTGGGCACTAAAGGTGGCTGAGCAGCCCTCGCACCAGAGGTGCTAGTCCTCACTGAACACCTCATACACCCCTTGTTGATTGGTTTCTGAAAAACTACGTGCAAAATAAATACAAGGCAGTTTTTAGAGAGAAGCACAAGCAGCCATGGAGATCAGGAAAGGCCTTATGGAGGAGGTAGCTTCTGCATCAAACTTTGAAGGAAACTAGTGAGTCTAAGAGACTGAGGAAAGGGGGATGTGCATTGCAGGCATAAGAAAATGCCCGTGTAAAGACACAGAAATAGGAGACAGAATTCTGTGTATGAGAATGATAATAAGGCCAGTTTGATTCTACTACAGTTTGAGGATGGGAGGGAAGTGTAAGCAGACTGGGAAGGAGGAAGGTGCTGGGTTGTAAAGGGCTTTAAATGCCAAACAGAAGAGTCTATATTTGATCCTAGAGGTAATAGGGAGCCCTAGGAGCTTGTTGAGCAGAGGAGTGATGTGACCAGACTTGTGATTTAGGACTATTCTGTAGGCAGCTGTGTGGAGGATGATGATGATATGCCAATGGACAGACAACCTATTGAGCTGGTCCCTTAATACATGTATCTTGGAAAGGTACAATTGAATAGGAATGCTTTTAATGTACTCAGGTGTCTCCCCAAAAACAAATGCCCATTTTAAAAATATCAATATTCTACCAGTAATGCTATATGGTTGTGAGTCTTGTACTGTGCTGGTCTCCAAAGAATTAAAGTTACATGTCACCCAAAGGACAATGGTGAGTTGTATGGTGGGTATGAATAGGCTGAAATATATTTTAAATGATAAATTGTCTAGGAGAAATGGTGTAAGCTGATACCATCAGAGGACTTGTGGGCTCCTCATGAAATGAGATCAAGGGATAGACACCACAAAGACTCCATTGGGTAGATCCCATAGAGGAAGATTGGACAAATGTAGCATAGAATGAGAAGGTGTGGATGAGTTGGGAGCAGTTCCATTGGTGGGAGTCTCCCTTGATGAGATCAAAGATTTGTCAAAGCATAGCATCCTCCACCTTGGCTAAGTCATTGGATCATAGTATTTAAAGGTCAAAGGAACTTTAGTCTATGCATCCTACTTTTCCTCCTCTGTCTTCTACCTTCATGAGTCTTACTGCTCTGTGATATGATAACTCATTCACCCTAACTCAATTCAGGAACATTTATTTAAAGGTCAATTTCTGGGAGAGTTTTGTTTTTGTATGGTTGATAGTCTAGTGGAGGATGTTAGTGACACATTATATTCCCCCAGCCTCTTGGATAATTTTCATTTTAAAAGAAGATCCTAGGGAATGATCAATGTATAACCCAGGGAATGATTACATAATGGTTGACTTTAGTTAACATAGAAGGCCAATGTAGGATTGACTTTGGATAGGGAGCTCTCTTTGTTGTATCTGGCATCACATGCATAAGTAAATCTGCTCTACCAGAGGGAGTTTGACCTTGTATGTTATACACCAAGTGCACCATTATGGAATCATTGTCCCTGGAGCATGCTAGTCAACCTCCCCTCCCTCTCCACCTACTTTTCCTCTCCCCCCCCACCCTTGTGTTGAGTGAGCTAAATATCCTTTAGGATACACACCAAGGGCAATGCATATTTCTTTCAGTCTAGTGCATCCTCTGTAGAGGGAGCAGTTCTATACCCTCCTCCCAAACAACTAAATGTTGGATTTGTCAGTGCAGAATTATGTAACCACTGATTCCCATGGGGTGGTGAGAATTAATTGATCTGATTTTATGGACCTAATATTTACTTTTGAAGGGAGGGGCCTTAGCATTCAATCAGGGTAGATGACCTGTAAGAGGGTTAACCCCAGAGGCTTGAGCTGCTGCCAAACTGTCACAGTACATAACCCTAAATGGTACTCCATGTGTCTGACTAGTGTGGGTTAGTGATTGAGCCAAAGCCTCAGCTTAAAATATATTCTTCTGTACAGTGAGTATCCCCCACCATCTGGAGAAATGCTTTTCTTACAAGCCAAGGCATTGCCAAGTAGTAGAGCAGGCCCTCTGTGGCAGCAAAACACACCTGTCATATGCCTCAATGCTGGCTCCAAGCAAACCAGCCTAATAAAAATGCTATCAAAATGGGATAACAGAAACTGTGGACCTGGTTCAGAGGTCATGCCTCCTTGCTATTTTTGCAATTCACACAAATGCTCCAGGCTGGATATTTTCAAAATAGTTGGGTGAGTGGCCCATAATGCATTAGTACAACCTTTCCCAAGGTCACCTGGGCATTGCAATATTTCATAATCCAGACACCTGACATGAGGCAGATGGCCCTATCCCTCTTTCATAATAATGTGTTTACTTCTCTTCATCTTCTGCCTGACATTTATGGAGTATCTGGTCAGAAGAACAAAGCAAAATCAAAGGAGGCTCATCTGCTATTGGAGCTGATGCAATCTTTCCTCCTAGAAGCTTCTGCCTGGCCCTTTCCTCTGTGCATGCCTTCTTCCTCCCTTGGAAATGGCATTCACACAGCTCTTGGCTTTCCCCGAGGGTGTGTCCATCTTTGGGTTGATGGGTAAGAACAGAAAGCTATGATTTCATGTCTTTGCCAGCTGAAAAGTGTTTTGAGGAGTGTACTCATGTTGGTACCCAAAAGGAGTGAAGTGTTTATGAAGGGCACACAATTGGAGGCCTGAGAAGCAAGGACTAGAAATTCAACAAACATTAAGCACCTACTGCACACAAGACAGTATTAGGCACTAGGCACAGGACGTGACAGAAAAGGTAAAGAAAATACAGTCCCTGCCCTCATGGAATGTCTGCTCCAGTAGGTGGATGCAACACATAAACAAACCTCTCCATCACTCAATACAAGTGAAAGAGAAGACGAATGTTTTGTGTAAAGTCTAAGGCAGACTAAATCTGCATTATTTCTGAGTGGAAAATCTGAGAAGGCTTGATAGAGAAGGTTCTCCATGGTCACCAGGGCTTTATTTTCTAGAAGCGTTGGGGAATCATGCACACATGCACACACATATTTATCCATTGATGTGTATACTTCATGTAGATGTGCAGGTACATATTATCTGTAGAGGATAGGGACTGGACCTGAGGTTTTACTGTTATGGGGAATTTCTTGGTGAAGAAACTCCCTGCCTCTCCCAATGTAGGTCAGCACCTTCTTGGCAGTTTAGAGCAGTAGGCAGTTGTCTAAGGTGCTGAGAGCTTGAGTGCTTGTCCAGGATTTCACAGCTAATATCAGTCAGAGGTGAGATTTGAATCCTGGTTTTCTTGGCACCAAGGCCAGCTCTCTGTCCACTGTGCCAGGCTGCCTCTCTATTTTATTATCTTATTATTTATAAGTGGAATTAGTTATGTTAGTCTTAGTGGGTCTCAATGAGTGTTTTGTAGCTCTTAAATTAATATATTAATGTGGTATTATTATTATTGTCACCAGCCACAAACAGGACTAAAGGATTTTAGACTACCAAAATCATAGCCCCACCCTGGATATGTGTCCAGTGTGGCCATAAATTAATGACTGATTTCTTTAAGTCATAAGCAACATATTAAACTATATACTATTTATACATAGTTTGCCCATTCTGAGTACAAAATTATTTCCATGTACATAATTCACTTTTTCTCTATAAAAACAAGCTATACTTTACCTCATCTCTTCTCTCTCTCTCTCTCTCTCTCTCTCCCTCTCTCTCTCTCTCTCTCTCTCTCTCTCTCTCTCACACACACACACACACACACACACACATACACACACTCTTACTTTACTATTAGTTAGTATGTTTTCATTATCCATGTGGTTTTCATCACTGGTCAGCAGGGGGAAGTACAGCCAATGGATCATTTACTATGTATGAGGGAGGGGATGACTGCTTAGCACATTAGAAACAGGGTCTGGGTATGTGCAGCAGACAACCGCTCTTTCTGCCGCACCACCACTGAATAGAATCTTCTGCCTCTAAATACTTTATTTTTAAATTATTTAAGTATATAAAGTATATTTAATTTATTAAAGAAAATATATCCTTTCCTTTATCTTCAGACCCCTATTCTAATACTTCTTTTCCTTCTCTCCTTTCTTCTCCTTCCTTCAGCTTTCCCCCTATTCCATGGTGCCTTTGCTCCTTCTGATTCTTATCTTTTCCTTCTGCAATGCCCTCTCCCCTCCTCTTCCAACCCAAATCTACCTCGCCTTCCCACCTCCTTCATGAAGCTTTCTTTGATTACTTCAGCTCACCATGATTTTTCCCTTGACTCTGGGCTGCTGATCTCTTATACCAAAAACAGATCACTGGATTATACACTGTGTTGTGGTGTTATCCAATTGTTACCCATATATCAGTCTTGTCTCCCTGATGAGAATATATACTCCTCAAAGCCATGGATTATATGTTCTACTTCTTTGGGCTCTCCCATGATATTTACCACAGCATTGGTTACATTATCGACCCTCAGAGATTTTCATTTTGATCGCAAAAATTATAAAATCAAAGCATTTGTAGGGACTTCAGAGTGTACCCAATTTCTATCTCAACAACATCGACAAGTAGTCATTTAGTCTTCATTTGAATGCATCTGTTGATGGTGAATTCACTTCCCCGATGAAGGAGTCTATTCTGTTTAATAGTAATAGCTAACATTTATATAGAGCAGGGATCCTTAGCCTGGGGTCCATGGATTCCTTCGGAAGTCCATAAACTTGTTTTTTTCCCTAAATTTTGATAAAATGTATTTCGGTATAATTGGTTTCCTTTGTAATCCTGTGTATTTTATTTTATGCATTTACAACTATTATTCTGAGCAAGAGTGATTAAGTCACTTGACCATGTTCACATAACCAGTAAATGCCAGAGGGAGTGTCTGATTGGGTCTTTCTGATTACAAGCCCAGCATTCTACCTTGTTACCACTTTTTCTATTAGAAAGTTCTTCCTTTTGTTGAATTGAAATCGGGTTCCCTGTCTCTTCTGTCCACCAGTCCTAGTTATTGCTTCTGGAGTTCAAGAATTTCCAGCTTTCCATCTACATACTGCTGCCTGATTTCCTGATAGGTCTTCACCCTGAGGCTTAACCCTTAGGGATATTGATAATCTACCCAAACTCATTTATCTCTGATGAACAAATTCCTATCTGGTCATATCCTCCCCATATCTCCACAAATCTTTCTTATTTCCCCCTTTTACCACCCATTCAACTGAGAATGTTGACTTATATTACACTGAAAAAATTGAAGCTATTCACTGAGAGTTTCCTCTTCCCTCTTCATCCTCATCTCACATCAGGTGCCTTCTGCCACCATCTTTGCCTTTACCCATTTCACAGGAAGAGGTGACCTTTTTCCTTATCAAGGTAAACCTCTATACATACACAATTGATCCCATTTTACCTCATCTTTTCTGGTAGATTACCTCCTGTATTATCCCCACTCTCTCACTTATCTTTAGTCTCTCCCTGTCTACTGGCTCCTTCCCTCCTGCTTACATTCTTGTGTGTCTCCCATCTTTAAAAAAAAAAAACAAAAAAATCACTTGATCCATCCATCACTGTTGGCTATTGTCCTATATCTCTTCTCCCTTTTGTGGCTAAACTCCTTGAGAATTTATATTCTGTGCCTCCACTCCCTTTCTTCTCACTCCTCTGCAGCCTGACTTTGATCTCATCATTCATCGAAATTGCTCTCTCCAAAATTATCAGTGATCTCTTAATTGACAAAGCTGAATGGCCTTTTTCTCTGCTGCCTTTCAAACTCTTGACCATCCTCATTTGTTGATACTCTTTTCTCTTTGGATTTTCATGATTGCTCTCTCCTGGTTCTCCTCCTGCTTATCTGACTCCTTGTCGGTTTTTTTTCCTGACTCTGTCTAGGTCATACCTGCTAACTTTGGGTGTCTCCCAGTGTTCTCTCCTGGTTCCTTTGCTTTTCTCCCTCTATATTATTTCACTTGATGATCTCATTAGCAGCCATGGATTCAATGATCATCTTTGCTGATGCTTCTCAGATCTATTTATTCAGACTTAACCTCTCTCGTGACCTCTAGCCTCACATCTCCAGGTACCTATCGGTCATCTTGAACTAGATATCTAGTAGACATTGTCAACTCAACATATCCAAAACTGAACTCATCCTCCTTTCCCCTGAGACTCCTCTTAACTTTCCTATTACTGTGGAGGGCACCACCATATACCCAGTCTTGCAATTTCATTGTCATCCTTGACTTCTAATTTTCTCTCACCCCCTTCCCCCCGCCCCCCCGTACCTAGTTTCCAAATCCTGCTGTTTCTACTTTCCTCTGACACTGCCACCACCCTGGTGTAGATCCGTATCACCTCATACCTTGATTATCACCTGCTGGTGGGTCTGCCTGCCTGGGGTCTCTCTCCCCACTCCAATCCATCCTCCATTCAGTCACTAAAGTGATTTTCCTAAAACACAATCTGATAATGTTACACACACACCCCCCCCCCAAGTCAATAAACTCCATCGATTCCCTATTGCCTCCAGAAACAGATACAAAGTGCTCTGTTGGCATTCAAAGCAGTTCATAACCTGGTTCCCTCCTACCCTTCCAGTCTTCTTACACCTGTCAATTCAGTCATTTTCAGTCTTGTCTGACTCTTTGTGACCCCATTTGGGGTTTTCTTGGCAGAGATACTGGAGTGGTTTGCATTTCCTTTTATCCAGCTCATTTTACAGATGAGGAAACTGAGGCAAACAGGGTTAAATGACTTGACCAGGGTTACATAGCTAGTAAGTGTCTGAGGCAGGATATGAGCTCAGAAAGATGTCTTCCTGACTCCAGTCCAGGTACTCAGTCCACTGTGGCACCTAGCTACCTCATTTACATCTTACTCCCCTACTGTGTACTATGCAATACAGTGACACTGGTCTCCTGGCTGTTCTATGAACAAGACACTCTATCTCCTGACTACGCATTTTTGATGGCTGTTCTCTACGCCTGGAACTTTCTCTCTCCTTATCCCTGTCCCCTGGCTTCCCTGGCTTCCTTTAAGCCACAGCTAAAGTCCTACCTTCTTCAAGAAGTTTTTCCCAATCTCGCATAATGCTAGTATCTTCCCTCTGTTACTTCCAATTTATCTTGTACATATCTTCTTTGTTTTTAAATATTCAATTTTATTTTATTATTAGGTCCATCTTTTTTTGGTGAGGCAGTTGGAGTTAAGTGACTTGCCCAAGGTCACACAGCTGGTGAGTTTCAAAGTGTCTGAGGTCAGATTTGAACTCAGGTCTTCCTGATTCCAAGGCTGGAGTTCTATCTACTACACCACCTAGCTGCTCCTTTAAGTTCATTTTTTTCTCCCTCCTATTGCTCCCTTCCCAACAATAGGTTCAGACCTACTGTGAAAACAAGAAGAACAAAACCCATTACAACCATGCATAGTCAAACAAAACAAATTCTGGTATTGGCCATGTCCAAATATATGTGTGTGTGTGTGTGTGTGTATCTCAGTCTGAACTTCAAGTGCATCCCTTTTCTATCAGGAGGTTAGTAGCAGTATATAGTTATTTGCATATTGTCTCCCCAATTAAACTGTGAGGTCCTTGAGGGCAGAGGCAATTTTTGGCCTTTCTTTTTATCTCCAACACTTAGCACAATGCCTGGAATATTGTAGATGATTAATAAATGCTTGTTGACTGACTCATTTATGATTTTCCATATCACAGCTCTTCAGATAGTTGAAGAGAGTGATCACATCTTCTGAGTCCCTTAAAACATTTCAGAGCATTGGTGATTGTGGCACATCCTGGTGAGGGAGGGGGGAGAAAAGCAGCAGGGTTAACTGCATCATCCTGGCTACCCTGGCTTGTGGAGTCTCTGCCATACTTAACCACAGGGTGCTGCAGCTAGTAAAACTCTAAAGGGTAGGGAAGAGCTATCATCCATATTGATCACATTAATTTAGTTCATCTAATGTACCAGCTAGTGGTGTTGAATGTCTGAAGCTCATGGTCATAGAATCTAGAATTGGAAGGGACCTGTGAGGTCCTCTGCTCCAACTCATCTTTCTTCCAACATGGTGCAATGGAAAGCAGTCTCAACTTGGAGCAACGGGAACTGTCTGTATGACCTTGAGTAAGTTACTAAACCTCTCTAGGCCTCAGTTTTACCATTTGTAAGATGAGGGGATTTGGACTAGATGATTTCTGAGGTCCCCTTCAGCCCTTACACTCTGGTCCTTTGATTCTAAGCATGAATCTCTTCTGCATTTCCACTTCTTCTCAAGCTTTCACACTAATAGGTCAACTTTTGAAAATAAAAGGGGCTCAATGTGATGCTGATGTTGCTTATACACACAGGCAGTGTTGTGATAGGGTCAGCGGGACCTAAAATACCCTTTGGATATGAGTTAGGCTGTTAGAGAAAATGCTGACAGTTCAATAGGCCGGTTCATCTAGGGAGTATGTTTGTTTAAAGCAGCCACTAGTATTGTTTTCAACAGATGCTCCATTGCAAATATGAAAGGATGAATCTTTGACGGCAGGACTGTGGAATCCTGGCTCTAAGGCTGGAAGGGACCTCTGAGGCCATCTGGTCCAGCCCCCTCATTTTCCAGATGAGGAGAGTGGGCCCAGGAAGGGGAAGTTACTTGCTGAAGGTCATTCACCTGGAGGTAAGGGCCAGAAGCAAGATTTAAGGCCAGGTTCTGTGACTTCTAGAGCCAACGCATTTTTCCACTCTTGGCAGTAGTACTTCATGAGTGTTCTGTTAAAAAGATCAGCGC
The DNA here is from genome assembly GCF_900497805.2 of Vombatus ursinus. Lineage (NCBI taxonomy): Eukaryota > Metazoa > Chordata > Mammalia > Diprotodontia > Vombatidae > Vombatus > Vombatus ursinus. The sequence goes on from NW_020952293.1 coordinate 1,481,492, forward strand.
CAGGCATGGTGGCAGCAGCCTATTACTGCTACAGCAGCTGGGGAGGCTAAGGCTGCTGGATCTCTTGAGCTTGGGAGTTCTGAGCTGCAATAACGCTAAAGCTGATCTGGTGTCTGAACTAAATCTGGCACCAATATGGGAAGCTTTCTAAGAGCAGGGGAGGTTACCAGGCTGCCTGAGGAGGGGGGAACTGGCCCAGGATGGACACAGTGCAGGTCAAAACTTCCATGCCCATCAGTACCGGTGGGCCTCTGAGTGGCTGCTGCACTTCCAGCCTGGGTAAAATAGGGAGATTCAGTCTCAAAAAAAAAAGTGAAGAAAGAGGAAGAGGAGGAGGAGGAGGGAGGGAAGGAAATGAAGGTGGTGGTCACGAAGCCTGTATATATCAGAGGCAGGGCTTGAATCCAGGTTGTTCTGGCGCTGAAGCTGGTTCTGTATCCTTTCTATCACGCTGCCTTTATACACTGTACTATGCCATGTTATGCTATGTATATTAGGCTACTGGTCTGGGTGGGGGACGGATGAAGTCCTGCAGCTGGGGTGGGAAATGATTGTGAGTTTCAGAGCTCATTTCATCTTGCAGGATGATGAGCTTATGGATATCATGAAGTCCAGGAGAGGAATCAGGTGGGTGATGATGAAGTGAACTCCCTGGATGCCCTTCTTAAATGATGGAGTATTTGGGAGGAGATCCCCAATGTCCACCATCCACTCTCTTCAATCAGAGGGAAGGAGGGGCCCCAGAGGCAGATAGTACTTAGGAGATGTGAGTATATTATTATATTATCTGAATATAGTATATTACTATGCTATACTACTATTATGGTATTTTTAAAAATAAATTTTTATTGTTGTCTTCTGTTTTTTACACCATCATGCCTGTCTTTCCCCTCCCCTTCCTCCTCGTAGAGAGACATCCCATATAACAAATAATATTTTTTAAAAGATGAAAAAAAATCAGCACAACTGTTCAATATATTGAAAAAGCCTGAAAGCTTGTGTAATGTGTAACACCTGTGAACCTCTCACCTCCATGAAGGATTAGGTTGGATTTGTCTCCTCATATCTCTCCATTTATGTCATGTTTGATCTTTATGATTTTGTTACATTGACTTTTGATTTTTTGGTGGGTAGTTGTTCTTTCATTTACATTGTTGTAGTTATTGTGTATATTTTTTCTTAGCTCTGCTTCCCTCTGCTCCAGCTCATGTAGACCTTTCACGTTTCTCTGTATTCATCACATACATAATTTCTTACAGCACAGCCATTATTTCATTACATTCGTGTACCATAATTGGTTTAACCATTTTCCAATCAATGACCACCTATTTTGTTTTGAAATCTTTGCTATCACAAAAAGTACCGCTATAAATCTTTTGGTGTAGATGGGGACTTTCTTTTTATTGATAGCTTCCTTGGGCTATAAGCCCAGTAATGAAATTTCTGGTTAAAAAGGCATGGATATCTTAGTCACTTTATTTGCATAATTCCGAATTGCTTTCCAAAATGATTTCACATTTCACAGTTCTACCAACAATGTGTGCATATCATTCTATAACCCCACACCCCAACATTGACTGTTGCCATTTTTTGGGTCATTTTTGGCCAATTTACAGTGTGTGAAGTCACTCCTCACAGTTGTTTTAATTTGTATTTCTCTTCCTATTATTAGTGATTTGTAGCATTCTTTCAATACTTTACAATTCTTTTTTTTGAGAATTGTTTGTTTATAACCTTAGATCACTTATCTATTGGAAAATGGCTATTATGTATTATGTATATATACACACAATATATGTAAAATACATATGTATACAAATTATGTATATATATGTATATTTGTGTGTATTTGTCTTTCTTGAATACTCCTTGGATCAGAGAAATTTGATACAAAGAATTTTTTCCTTTTGATCACTTTCCTTCTAATTCTGGGTGCATTAGTTTTATATGTGCAGAAACTTTTCAGTTTCATGTAATCAAAATTATTTATTTTATCTTTTGCAATTACCTCTATCTCTTGTTTGATTAAGAATGCATCTTCTACCTACAGCTTTGAGTAGCATATGATCTGCTTCTCTTCTAATTTTTTAAATCATCTGATCATTAATATTAAGGTCATGCATCCATTTAGAATGTATCGTGCAGTATGGTGTAAGGTGTTGGTGGTCTAAACCTAATTTCTGCCAGACTACTTTTTAGTTTTCCCAGGAGCTTTTATCAGATAAGGAGCTTTCTCCTAGATAATCAGTGTTTTCTACTTTATCAAACACTGGGCTATTGAGGTCCATTGTTTCTGCTTCCTTGTCTAGTCTTTTCCATTGATCTATCTCTCTGTTCTTTAGCCAATGCCAGATGGTTTTGATGCTGCTATTTTGTAATATAGTTTGAGGTCTGGAAGTGCTCTTCCCCCTTCATCCCCTCTTCTTTTTATCATTTCCCTTGATATTATAGATCTTTTGTTTTTCCAAATGAATTTTATTATTATTTTATCAAGTTCTGTAAAGCATCTCCCTGAAAAATTCATTGGCATAGCATTAAAAGAATAAGTTAACTTTGAAAGTCAATGAAGCAGAAGTAGATGTTTTTCTGGAACTCTTGCTTTCTCCATAATTCAGTGAATGTTGGCAATTTGGTCTTTAATTCCTCTGCCTCTTTGAAAACCAGCCTGCCCTGCTTGTAATTCTCTGTTCACATATTGATGAAGCCTAGCTTACAGAATCTTAAGCATATCCTTGCTGGTATGAAAAACGAGTACAATTGTTCAGTAATTTGAACTTTCCTTGGAATTGTCCTTATTTAGGATTGGGATGGAAACTGATCTTTTCCAATCAAGTGGCCACTGCTGAGTTTTCCAAATTTGCTGGCATATTGAGTACAATACTTTAGCAGCATTATGTTTTTGAATTTTAAATAGCTCAGCTGTAATTCCATCATCTCCATCAACCTTATTGTTAGCATTGGTTCCTAAGGCCCAGTTGACTTCATTCTCTAGGATGTCTGGTTCTAGATTGGTAACCACACCATTGTGGTTATTAGTGATATTAAGATCTTCCTTCTAGAGTTCTTTTGTGTATTTTTGCCACCTTTTCTTGATTTCTTCTGCTTCTGTTAATTCCCTATGATTTTTGTCTTTTATCATGCGTATTTTTGCATGAATGTTCCCTTAACATCTCTAATTTTCTTGAAGAGATCTCTTGTCTTTCCCATTCTATTGGGTTTTTTTTTCTATTTCTTTGCATTACTCATATAAGAAAACCTTCTTATGTCTCTTTTCTATTTTCTGGAATTCTGCATTCATTTTGGGTATATATTTTCCATTCTCCTTTCCATTTTGCTTTCCTTTTTTCCTCAGCTATTTGTAAAGTCTCACTAGACAGGCATTTTGCTTTCTTGCTCTTCTTTTTCTTTGGAATTTTTTTTTTTGTTGCTGTCCCTGTACAATATTGTCAACCTCTATCTATAGTTTTTCATGCATTCTATCTACCAGATCTAATCCTTTAAGTCTATTTGTTCCCTTTACTTCATATTCATTAGGGACATTATTTAAATCATTCCTTTATGGCCTGATGGTTTTCTGTACTTTCTCCAATTTAAGTCTGAATTTTGCGATTACTAACTCTTGATCATTGACCCACTCATTATTTAGGATTTCATTGTTAAATCTCCATTTGAGTCTGTAGTTTTTTGTTTGTGGTCTCAGAACCAATGGCTATTTTTATTGTATTATGGTCTGTAAAGGATATATTAACTTTTTCTGCCATTTTACATTTGTTTGCAATATTGCTATGCCCTAACCTATGGTCAATTTTTGTAAAATTTCCACATAGTGCTGAGAAATATGTATTTTTTTTGCCATCCTATTTAGAAGATGCTATAAGTCTTTTGATTCTAATTTCTCCAGGAATTTGTTAATTCCACATTTTCCCTTTTATCTTTCTTCCAAAACTGAGAGATGTGAAAGCTCCTATCATTCTTGTGTTACTATCTATGTCTTCCTATTGCTCAGTTAATGTTTCCTTTATGAATTTGAATGGTAAGGCATTTGGAAAGCATAAGTTTAATGTTAATATTGGTTTGTTGTCTATGATTCCTTTTACCATAATATAGTTCCTTTGTTTATCTCCTTTTATTTTTTAGATGTTTGTTTTTGCTTTGTCACATAGCATGATTGCAGTTCCTACTTTTTTGCTTTCAGTTTATGCATAGTAAATTTTTTTCCCCTTCCCTCAGTTTAAGTCTTTTTTAAAAAATATGTTTATTATAAGCAACAGATTGTAGGGTTTTATTTTCTTATCCAATGGTCCCTCTTTTTCATTTTATTGACTTGTGAACAATCCATTCACATTCAAATTTGTGAGAGTTATATTTATATTTTCCTTCATTTGTCTCTAATTTTTTTAAGTTGATTCCCTCACCCCCCTGCTTCTGCTGCAAACACAGTACTATGTTCCTTTAGCTTATTTTTTTAAGGTAGCCATGTTTCTAATATTTCTCTTCCCCTCACCTTTCCACTCCTCTTCCCATTAGTTATCCCTTTCCCTTTGGGATTTTGCTTATTAGTTCTTTTCCTCTTTCCTACTTTTATCTGGTTACTTAATTTTCCGGTTTTTTTTCCTCTCAGCTTTTCCACTCAGTCAAATAGATTTCTCCTTCCTCTCCTCTCCTTCAACTAGTATTGTTCATTAGCTTTTTAAATTTCATTTTTGTGCCCCTTTCCAGAGAGATTTTTCTCTCACCCTCTTCATTATTCATCTTCTCTTCTACCTACTCTAGACCCTCATTGTCTGGTTCCTGGACCCTAAATTGTCTAATCTCTCTCTATTCTCTGCATTAATCATGGGATCACCACTTCCGGGGTCTCCATTTTGCATTCTCTCCTCTTGGTAGTTTCTGGCGCCGCCTTTTAGAGCTTACTCCATAGGTTCCTCATTTCCATTGTGTTTCACTCTGAGAATAAAGACAGAATAAAGACAGGAAAGAATTTGCTCCACATACCTGCTTGTGTAGTCTACCAGTGACCTCTGCCTTCCCTCTGGTTCCATTCTCTTTTCCACTTGCCTCACAATCTCCTCCCTGGGTCCATGCCCTCCCACCTGAGGTAGGATGAGTGACCTTTTCCAATCTTCTAGACCAAATCCAGCGCAAGGTCCCCATCTTCCTTCACAGAACATCTGTCTTCACCCATAGAAGCCTTCATCAGTGCAACCCCAACCCAGTACCAAAGGAATGCCTCCTTCCTTTCCTTCCTTTTCAGTCCTTCTCCCCTCCTCTGCATCCACTCTCCTGCAGGTTCTTCTCTTCCTGAGCCCACCAGAATCACTTTCCCCTCATTGCTAATCCTCAATCCTCAATCTGACCCATGCACATCATCCCCTCACTTCCTCCACTCTTTTCCTTTCACACACTCTCCAATTTTGTAATGTAGTCCCACAAAAACAATTGATTTGCCTGTAGGCGGAGTGCTGCCACATTCTGCCCATCGTGCTCCAGGTCTGCCTCTTCACTGTTATCTCCCTGTCTTCTACCTTCATCTTGGTCACGTTTAGAAACAGATCTCTTTCTGGAATCTCCGCACTCACTCTGTGCTGCACTTGTTTACCCCTCCTGCATTTCTGTTGTCTGGGGCGTTTGAGAAGTAAACGATCTCTTCAGGTCTGGTTTTCTTTCTCAGAGTGTTTCAAGTTACTCTTTATTATTGAACATCCATCTGTTTTCATTTATGGTTAAGCTCAGATTTGTAGGGCACATCACCCTGGGCCGCATCCTGAGCTCCATGGCTCTTCAGAATACATTCTTATGTTCCCTTTTGCATTTTGTGGTGGGCACAAATTAGTCTTGTGTAATTCAAATTTCCTTTCTTTTGTATTTGAAAGTCTTACTCTTGATAGCTTGCAGAACCATTTATGTTGCATTTTGTAGCTGGAGGGATCTATTAATTCTTTAAATTTCATTTTCTACGTTCAGAAGTTCTGGGTAGTTCTGTCATATTAGTATAGTATGGTATGAGATAGGATGGGATGGCATGACATGGGATGGTAGTATATTATACTATACTAATATTATGCTTTTACTCTTACACTGTTGACATTATACTTTTATTATACTATATTCATTCTATTTTGCCACATTGCTATCTTTGTCAGTAAAGAACTTAGTAAAGTTCAACTTTATTGCCCTTCCCCAAGTCCTCTCCCACCATCTTTGGGTTATTAGAAGCATCAGTACTTCATAGCCCTATGATTTCATGAATAGTGTTGTCTCCTCCACCGCTGCCCATCATTACCTCAACAATCCCTTTACAATTTTATCAGCAGCCTTCCAGAGTTGCATAAGCCCAAAATTCACCGCCTTGTAATCACCCCCATGAAGATCTTCTCTGAACTTACCTCTACTGAGCCTTGAATGACTGACAGACATTGAGTCTGTGTTCTGGTCCTCAAAGCCCTTCAAACTTGAGGGTCTCTGCCTTTCCAAGTCTGGTGCTCCTCTTATGCTTCTGAGAGTCAGGATCATCTCTACACCAAGGATGATGAGACATCAGAGAATGTTGGTGGAGAATATAGACACATTTACATCTATCCAGTGCTTAATAAGAAATTTACAGATTTGATCATGTGCCTTTATGAGGCATTTCTTCTTGGTGTATTAAATTCACATCAATTATGAGCTGGCCTTTGACCTTAAAACTTTCTTGCTGTACCCAAAGAAGGAAATCTTTGGGTACTGCACCCCACCTCCCAGCCACAGATGGCTGTGAATGCAAAAGGATATAATAGTTTGAAAGAGAGAAAAATCCCAGGCTGGACCTCTATTTCTGCTTGAGTCCCTTATTCATCAAACTCAATTCAATCATTCAGACCCTTAAGAAGTATTTTGTTTTACTCAGTGACTCTGATCTTTCTGATTGTCCAGGTGTTGGCATCACTTTCAGTTAACTACTCACTTTCAGAAATGCTCACTTCAATCATATTTAACGGAAGTTTTGGGTTCAATATGGGAGCATCTCAAAAATCCTTCTTTGACTTATTCCCCCACCTCAGGTTTCTCTGAGAAAATAAGAATTTGGCTTATTCTTTACCCGTATGGGGACATCTCCTTGAAATAACAGAATAGAGCTCATTTCTAGTTCTCTGTAGTTAGTCAACAAGTACCTACTATGTATCAGGTACCCTCCCCTCCCATATCTAATAGGGAGAGAGAGGGAGGGGTAGAGGATGACACCTATGTTATTTTGCCATGCCCAAAGGGTAAAAGCACTTGAGATCACTACAAAATCGACCCTCTTTCCTCAGATCTGCTGAGTTCGCATAACCCACAGTAAAGTCTGAGTTTACTTCTCCACAACATTCTGTCCTTTCCTGCCTCAATCTTGACCTGAAAACCTCTAATAACAGGGAACTAAGTACTTCAGAGTTGATTTTGGGACAATTCTAATTGTTATAAAGTTCTCCCTTCTGTTGAGCTAAAACCTACTTCCCTGTAGCTTCCACCCACCGGCCCTTGTTCTTCCCTCTGGAGGCCAAGCAGAATAAGTCTAATTACCCTTTTCTGTATCTGCTGCTCTTCCGATATTTGAAGACAGAAATCTTGTTCCTTCCCCTCCCTCCACCAACATATACACACACAAAATCACTTAAATTAAAATTTCAGAACATATGTATATTAAAAAAAACTTCATCCTTTTCAAACACATTCTTCCTTAAAGGAACAGGAAAATGTACACAATCTATTATCAAAAATTCCTCCCCTCAAGGTGGACTAGCCATACCAAATATAAAATTGTATTATAAAACAGCAATCATCAGAACTACTTCATACTGGCTAAGAAATAGAGTGGTGGATCAGTGGAATAGGTTAGGTTCACAAGACACAGTAGTCAATGACTGTAGTAGTCTACTATTTGATAAACCCAAGGATTCCAGCTTCTAGGATAAGAACTCACTATTTAACAAAAATTTCTTGGAAAACTAGAAAACAGTATGGCAGAAACTAGGCATAGACCAACATCTTATACCATATACCAAGATAAGGTCAAAATGGGTACACTATTTAGACATGAAGGGTGATACCATAAGCAAATTAGGAGAGCAAGAAATAGTTTGACTGTCAGATCTATGGAGGGGGGATGAATTTATGATCAAATGAGAGATAGAGAACATTATGAAATGCAAAGTGGATAATTTTGATTACATGAAATTGAAAAGTTTTTGCACAAACAAAGCCAATACAACCAAGATTTGAAGGGAAGCAGAAAGCTGGGAAACAATTTTTACAGCCAGTGTCTCTGATAAAGGCCTCATTTCTAAAATATATAGAGAACAGAGTCAAATTGTAAGAGTACAAGTCATTCCCCAATTGATAAATGGTCAAAGGATATGAACAGGCAGTTTTAAGATGAAGAAATTAAAGCTATTTGTAGTCATATGAAAAAATGCTCTAAATCACTATTGATTAAAGAAATGCAAATTAAAACAACTCTGAGGTACCACACCACACCTATCAGATTGGCTAACATGAAAAACAGGACAATGATAAATATTGGAGATGTGGGAAAATTGGAACACTAATGCATTGTTGGTGCAGTTGTGAACTGATCCAGCCATTCTGGAGAGCAATTTGGAACTATGCCCAAAGGGCTATAAAACTGTACATACCCTTTGATACAGCATACCACTACTAGGTCTATATCCCAAAGAGATCATAAAAGAGGGAAAAGGACCCACATGTACAAAAATATTTATAGCAGCTCTTTTTGTGGTGGATGAGAATTGGAAACTGAGGGAATGCCCATCAACTGGGGAATGGCTGAACAAGTTATAATATATGAATGTAATGGAGTAATATTGTTCCATAAGAAATGGGTGAGCAGGTGGATTTCAGAAAAACCTGGAAAGACTTACAAGAATTGATGCTGAGTGAAGTGAGCAGAACCAGGAGAACATTGTACACAGTAAAAGCAACATTGTACAATGCCCAACTTAGTAAGACTTAGCTCTTCTTAGCAATGCAATGATCTAAGACAGTTCCAAAAGACTCATGATGGAAAATGTTATCCACATCCAGAGAAAGAACTACAGAGTCTGAATGCAGATCAAAGCATACTATTTTCTCTCTATATTTTTCTTTCTTGTGGTTTTTCCATTTTGCTTTGATTCTTCTTTCACAACATGACTAATGTGGAAATATGTTTACTATGATTGTACATGTATAGCCTATATCAGATGGCATGCAGTCTTGGGGAGTGGAGTGGGAAAGGAAGGGAGTAAAATTTGGAATTCGAAATCTTACAAAAGTGAATGTTGAAAACTAAAAATAAGTTACTAAATAAAAAAAAATTCCTCCCATCTCTAAGCACACAGTTCCTTCTAGCCCCTTTGTTCAAGGGTGTGACATAGCCATCCATTATGTAGACTTTCATTCATCACTGTGAAAGAGCTGAAGAGACACTTCCATATTATCACCAGAATGTCTGTTAATTGTTTAGAGGGGATACTGATTCCCCAGGCATCCTTATGGAGCAAACTTGTGATCTCACCAAGTTCCCAGTGATGAGAAAATCCTTTTTCCTTAGGGCTGCTCGTACCTCATTCCTCATTGCTACAATGTTCTTGCATCTGTTTTCCTGCTAAAAGAAATCCATGACCTCAGTGGAGGCCAAAGCAATAGGGTCAGGAGCCTCAGATTTGGAGGCAGGAGAATTGAGGTCTAGTTCCAGATGGTTCTGCTAACTTTCTGACCCTGGGCTTCTGTTTCTCTATCTAAAAAAATGTGGAAGATTCTTACCACCTCAAGATATGAAGCCTCCAGATAGAAAATAATATTCTTTTAAAAAGATCAGCAACCAAAGTCCTTGGCTCCTTTTCTTTGAAGCAAAAGTCTATTTTAATAGTACATTGTACAAGGTATAATGCTTTGATATAAATGAGATAATGTAAGTGAAAGTGCTTGGTGGTTGGTTACCAGGCTGTATAAATATAAGTTATGATGATTCCAAGCTGGACCATAGGTCTGCAAAGTTTTATTCCATTGAGAAAAGTGGGGATGTGAAGTCAAACAATAATAGAATTAAATGCCTCAGACTAAAACTGTTAAGAATAGGGAACAGCCAGGTTGATAGAATAGAATTTATTTTTGCAGTCTCCTTCACACAAAGGTATCCCACCAACCTTTTGCAACCAATTATTCTGTGTGTGGAAATGCCAGCCAGTTATACAGGCAGTGATACATCACACAGACAGCATCTGCAGATGGGTAAGGTTGGTGATAATTACCAGTGCCTAAAAGCTTTCGGCTTCGGCTGGCCAAAGCCCACAGCATCAGAGATTTGACAGGGATTACTCATTAGCCTCTGTCTCATATGCTCAATTACAGCCTATAGTCATCTTTTGGACTGTTCGACTCTGTCTCCTTTTCCTAGCTAGGGATGGTCTGCATTTCTGAAGTCCATGGTATTTCTGGTAAATGGAGAAAAGTAGTGTGGAAGTGGGTGGGTGACAATTAGTGGGTGGGTCTGAATTAGAGAGTGGGGCTGTCTTATACAGAGAGGAAGAACTCAGAAAAACACCAAGTTCATTCACAGGTCAGATGAGTGGGAACCTTACATTTCTGCCTCAGTAAATTTCCAGTAACTTGGTAATTTCAAAGTTCATTTATCTCCCAAGCCAGCATTCTCACACTGAGCTAAACCAACCCAGAGGGCAATTAGACATTTTCCCCCCTGGGGCTTTGTAGAGTAACCTTTAATTCTTGTAGTTTATTGCGCTAGGGAGCAGAAGTGGCCTGTGGCCCCCAGGAGTTGGGTTTAATGGCCTGGAATCATGACACCATGGCTGGCTGGCTTTGCTAAAGTCACGATACTCATCACTTCACCTTGATTAATACCTTGGGTTAGCCTGGAAAATCCAGCTATTTCCTCCTGCTGTTATGGAAATAGAGTTGGATGGATTCAGTGGGGGTCCTATCGAGGTCTTTGTGTACTGGGGATAGGCTATGCCTACTTGAGGCCTGCATTCTCACCCTGGGCAGCCCCCTCCCCTGCTCCTGAGTGCATGAGGCTGGAGCCATGGCAGCAGCAAAGGCCAACTTTCTTTAGGCCTGGTAGGAGAGCTGCTGAAAACCCAGGACATATCAGTAGCAACAGCATTGTTAACATTAGAGATAACATTAATATGGGGGCAGCTAGGTGGTGCAGTGGATAGAGCACCAGCCCTGAAGTCAGGAGTACCTGAGTTCAAATCCAGCCTCAGACCAAACACTTGACACTTACTAGCTGTGTGACCCTGGGCAAGTCACTTAACCCCAATTGCCTAAAAAAAAGAAAAAGAAATAACATTAATAATAATAGCAACAATAATACTTAGGATTTCATAGTATAAGCTTGATCATAGCAGGGGTTTTTAACCTCATACCTTTGGACTTGTTTTTGTAATATTTTGATAACTTTTATGTCTATGCAATTGATTTCCTTTGTAATTCTATGCATTTTGATTTATACATTTAACAATATTTTTCTGAGAAGGGGTCAGTAGGTTTCACCAGACTGCCAGAGAGGTCCAAGACACAAAAAATGTTAAGAACCTCTGTTACGGAGTTAAGAAGTTGTATCTTATTAAGGGGAAATAAAAGGATATGAGGTTAAATAATAATAGCATAAAACCAGAATCACCAAAGAAAGGACCAGCTGCAATGATGGATCGTCAGAGCTATAAGGGACCTTTGAGAACACACATTCTTAGATCATAGGATGGCAGAATGGGGAGGGGGCTTCTTAGAATGTAGACTGTTAAAACAGAGAATGAAAGAGCTGGAAGAAACCTTAGGACACAGATTGTTAGACAAGAGGCTGCAGAGCTGGAGGGACTTTAGAACACACTATTCTACTTTATATAAAATTAGAGCTGGGAGGGGTCTTAGATATTCTTTAGTTCAAACTAAATTATCTTGTCCAAAGCTCACAACAAACCAGGATGAGAATTCAGGACTCCTGAAGGATAGTCTGGTGTTTACAGGGGAGACATTTAAACAGTCTTGAACGAACGTGATATACACGGGTAAATTGGTGGGAATCTCAGAGGCAAGGCACAGGTAGAGGGAAGTTATGAGCCACACCTTTTGCAAAAGGTAGGATTTCAGGTGAGTCTTGGAGAAAACCTGGGAAGCCAGGAGGTAGAGACAAGGGGAAGAGCATCCCAGGCATGAGTCAGTCAGAGAAAATGTCCAGAGATGAAGTGTCCTATGAGGGGAATGGCTGAGACTGGTGTCCCTGGATCACAGGACACATCGGGAGGAGGGGGTAAGGGAGAGTAAGGTAGAAGATGTCTAGAAAGGAAGGAGGGCACAAGGTTATAAAGAGCTTATAAACAGAAGATTTTCTATTTTGTCTTGGAGGTAATAGGGAGCTACTGAAGTTTACTGAATAGGGGATGTGACATGGTCTAACCAATACTTTAGGAAGCCGAATAGAGGACGGACTGGAATTGGGAGCCCTTGAGACCAAACAGCAGCCACTGTGGTGGGCTAGGCATGAGGTCATGAGGGCCCTCAGGTTTGTGTTACTATCAATAACTTCACCAGCCATGGGACCGAGCTGGGAGATGGGAGCAGGCAGGGTCCCCTCTCTCCCCCTGTGGAGAAACAGAGGGCCACAGGTACCGAATCTGGGCCCTGAACTGCTTCATAGACTTCTGCTTGGTTCTTAGCTTGGGCCAATGTAGAGTTGTGTGACGCTTCTCAGTAGCTCCAGCATACTCACAGGTACACTTGGTATCATTCTCCATTCTCAGCCGCTGAGTTGCCAGGGTAGCATGCCACAACTGTCTCCTTCTCCAGGCCTATTTTGATCCAATAGAGTAAATATAAACATGACTCTTTACACGATACTTATGTAAAGCATGGAAGATGGCCACAGGCTGGTCACCCTCGGTACCATCCCAGCATACCTGTGTTACCTGAACCACCTGAACATCAGCATCAGGAACACCTGGTGGCATGGTAGTTTCATATCACGGTCTAGGAGGCCCTGAACCATAGTAAGCACATGTACATTTTGTGTACCATGCTCTAAAAGCAGCAACAGCAGCAGTAATAGCAATGCTCTGGGAATTTTCATTTGGGAGTTTTAGGATATCTCTTAAACTGGTGGATTCTTTCTATTTCTACTTGGCCCTCTGATTCAAAGATCTCTCTCTCTCTCTCTCTCTCTCTCTCTCTCTCTCTCTCGATGACTTTCAGGTAAATTTGTTAAATTTTTTCTTATGCATCTGTTTTCCACATTGTGTGTTATTGCTACAAGATGCTTTACATTTTCTTCTATATTTTCAATCTTTTGACTTTGTTTTAATATTTCTTGTTGCCTCATTCATTTGGTCTATTCTAATTTTGGGGAGTTATTTTCTTTAAGGTTTTATGCCTCTTTTGCTAAGCCATTAATTTCTTTTTGAATTCTTCCATAGCTCTCATTTATTTTTTTTTTCAATTTTTTTCTTCTAGCACTCCCATTTTATTTATAAAATTTTTTTTAACTCTTTTAAAACAAATCTTGCTTTCTCTCTTTTGGAAATTCCAGTTGAATTTGTGCCCAAGCTGTGTTTTTCTTTGTGACTTTTCCTGTAGATGTTTTAGAATCATTCTCTTTTTGTGGGTTTATGTCTCAAGGGTCCCTGTATCAATAATATCTTTTCATGGAAAGGATTCTTTTTTGTTTGCTCATCCTTCCCGCCTACTCTCTGACTTCAGAAGCCTGTCTCTGCTTACTTCTGGAGGGAATGTCTAGGCTGGTTCTGCTGTTGCTTTTTTGGGTGTATGGAATGTTGTGTTATTTCAGGCTCTCAGTAACAGCTCCAGCTAGAGACCTGTAAGCTTTCATTGCTCCCAAAGTGGTCTGATCTAGGGCAAAGTTTAATCACTGTACCTCCTGACCTGCAAGTTCCTGATTTGTGCTTGGGTCTGGGCAACATCTGAGTAGATGCTCCTGGTCTCAACCACTGGGAGTCAGCTGGGAAACTCTGGTGGTTCATAGTGAAAGAATTGCATGTTCCTCTTTGGTCTGAGATTCCTTCTTTCCTTCAATAGATTTCAGCCTGGGTTAGAAGTTGGCACAGAGGTCCAAGTCACCTAACTGCTTCTTGCTTCTGGACTTGCTCCTTGCTAAATACATAGTCCAGGGCCTACCACCTCTCCTTCCTCCTCTGCCCACCCTGGACATGTGAATCAGAAGCTGGTAGTGAGCAATGGAGCTGCCCATTGACACCTATTTCTGCACCCAATACAAGGTCAGTCTCTTCTGTGTTAGACTTGGAACTTCCCTGAGCTGGAGTGCTCCAAATGACCCACTCTTGGCCAGTCTCCATCCCCAGGATCTACAGATTGCCCTGACTTCCTGTGCTAACCTGGGCTAGAATAATGACCCGTTGTGATTTCCCCCCTCAGATTTCCTGATCAGGATTCTGTCTGGTGTTTTCTAGATCTGTTTGGAGGAGGGTTGGTTTTTTTTTGGGTGGGGGGAGAGTTGGTAGGTGGTGTGGAGAACTCACTGCCCTTCTTCCTGGTAATTCACTGACTTGGCTTTGCCTCTTGGTCTCAAAATTAAAAAAAAAGTTCATCAGTTCATAAGGTACAAGGTTAAGAACCTTTGATCTAGCCATAAATTTCATAGGATTTAGAGCTGGAAAGGAAGTCCAGCTCCCTCAGAAGCAAAAACTAAGACCCAGAGAGGGTAAGGGAGCTGTCCAAAGGCTACAGATATAGCCAATAGTCTGTCTGACTCCATCATATTTCAGAGAATGAAGCTGAGGTCTACAGGGCTTTCAGTGACCTGCCCAAGGTCACATAGGGAACTGTTGGCAGAACCTGGTTTCCCCTGTCACAGGACTCCAAGGGCAGAATTCTATTCACTGTACAACACTATCTTTCCATCTCCTGGTCTAGGGGCTCTGACCGCTACTGCTACTAATAATAGGAGGTAGCATTTAGAAAGTGCTTAAGGGTTTGCATGGTGCTTTTCCTATGTTTGAATTCATTTGTGCCTCACTATGACCATGGGAGGTAGGTGCTTTTATCATTCCCATTTTGCAGAGGGGGAAACTGAGATAGAAAGATTAAAGGACTTGTCTAGAGTTAAAGATCTAGTGTCTGAGGCAGGATTCAAACTCAGGTTTTCCTGACTCCAGGTGCAGTGCTCTAACCCCTCCACCACCCCGCTACCTATTCCATCTTTCCTCTTTTGATGCCCAAGATCATATTCTTGATTCCATCTAAGCTCAATGCTCATTGCTTTGCCCTTCTTTTTAGGCCCTCCTTGATAGCTACTCAAAGTTGAGCTTAAGAAAGTAATATTAAAGCATTTGAAATAATACAGCGCTGGCATCAACATGACTTTTTAGAAAAAGATATTTGAAAAGATAGCATACCAGTAAGCTATAGAGATCTGAAAACACAGTGAAGAAACCTTTTGGTGTTTCTCGCTTCACTTCCTCAGATCATTCATCTGATCTAGTCACTGTTATAAAGAGAATAAGAAGGCCCTTCCATCTTAGATGGCTATTCAGCATTCAGCATCTATTTTCTTCTGCTTGGATCAGTTTCTTTCCTTGGGCTCAGCTTTGATGGAGACAACAGACTTTTCCCTCTGTCATTGGGTAAGCAAGCTTAGAAAGGATAAGGTAGTGCCTAGTACATATCCATTCTTCCCCTCAAAGCAAGGTTTGAAAACACAAAGCTTTCTTCAAGCAAGCAGACCCTCAAAATCATTAATTCAGTTTAGAAAAACGACTTTGGGCATTTTCAACAACCGAGAAAATGTGAGAGACTCTTTCCATATGAACAGTTTTGATGACATAAAATTGAAAAGCTTCTGCATAAGCAAAATAAATGCTGTTCAAATCAGAAGGGAGCAATTTGGGAAGAAAAAAAACTAACCTTCACAGAAAATTTCTCAGATAAAGGTCTAATATCTAAGATAATATAAAGAATGGATACAAATATGCAAGAATTAGTGCCATTCCTCAGTAGATAATTGGTATAAAGGCATGAATAGGCATTTCCCAAATGGGGAAAAACAAGCTATCAACAGCTATATGAAAAAATTCTCCATCACTTTTAATAAGAAAAATTCAAGTTAAAACAACTCTGAGGCTCTGCCTCATGTGCATCAGATTGGCAAAGATGACAAAATAGGAAAATAGCAATTGTTGGAGATAGGTAAGTAGGAAACATTTATTAAGTGATTACTATGTGTCAGGCACTATGCTAAGTACTGGAGATACATATAAGAAAAAAAAGACAGTTCCTGCCCTCAAGCTTACAACATAGAAAAGAAAATGCATAAAGGGAGTCTAGGGTGGGGGGAGGGGGGATGTGCCTGATGCCAGAGTGTGGTGTTGAAGTCAATCAATCAATAATCAATCAATAAACATTTATTAAGTGCCTACCATATGCCAGGTACTGTGCTAAGTCCAGAAATCAGAAGCACAGCTGGGAGGGGATTGAAGGTTGCCTGGCCTGCGTCTGTCTCCAAAATGGAGGCTCCAAGAGGAGCTTGCCAATAGAGGAAAGAGGTTGACATACTGAATGGATGTTTCAAGGTGAGGAAGTCCCAGGTACTGAGGGAGGTTCTAGGAGGATACTGTTACAGAGGCATTGTGTTGAAGACTAGAAAGTGAGAAGCATAGGTCATCAATGTACTGGTGGTGGAGCCACAAATTGGTTCAGTCATTCTGGAAAACAATTTGGAACCATGCTCCAAAAGATATTAAACTGTAATGCTCTTTAACCCTGTGATACTAATATTAAGCGTGTATCCCAAGGAAGTTAAGGGCAGAGGGAAAGGACTAATATGCACAAGAATATTGGTAGTAACATTTGTTATTGTAACAAACAACTAGAATCATAATAGGTGCCCCTCAATTTGGGAATGACTGAACAAATTGTAGTATAGAAATATAGTAGAATTGTATTGAGACGCAAAAAATGAGAATTATGACAGATTCAGAGAAATATGGAAAGATTTGTTTGATCTGATAAAGAATGAAATTAACAGGACGAGGAAAACAATTCACATGATGATCACGATAATAATGTGAAGGAAAACAACTTTGAAAGATGTTAGAACTTTTACCAAATCAGAGTCAAATTATAACACAATGATGAAATATACCTTCATTCCCTTGGGAGAGAGGGGATGACTAGAAGAGTGTAGTACCAGATAGCATCAATATTTTTATTTATTTTGTTTGATTATACACATTTGTTATAATGTCAGAGAAAATGTTAATATTAATTTAGAACTCTGTATCTTAGGCTCAAGTGTGCCAGAAACAACCTTATTGAATTGAACTTTAATATATACCAAGCCATTTTTAGCTTGGAACGGGAGAGCAACGTCCAAACTGGCACAGTCCCCCATGCTCTCTGGCATCATATTCTGCCCCAAGAAAATTTAATGTAACATTTATAGGAATCTTGAACAAGGAAGAGATCATAACATGTAAAAATACAGTTTGAGATTAACATTCCAAAATAGTCACTACTCAGATCCTTCTCAGACCATTTCCCTTGAGGAGTTCCCTCCTGTGATCAATATCTTAACCTTGAATTTTGAAAAAGAAGACAACGTACCCAGGTGGCTCGTGCACTGCAGATGGGCAGGAAGGCGATAACGCTGTCTAGACAAGAGTTCAATTTGGTTATTACTCTTATTCTGTCTCAGAGGAAGGCTAGAGCCTTTGTTCTTCCTACTTTCCTAAGTGGGAAAGTTGGGGAAGTGTTTTAGACTGGAGAAATAGTATTTCTCAATATTTCTTTCTTCTTCTTTTCTTTTGCTAGGCAATGGGGTTAAGTGACTTGCCCAGGGTCACACAGCTAGTGTCAAGTGTCTGAGGCCAGATTTGAACTCAGGTCCTCCTGACTCTAGGGCTGGTGCTCTATCCAGTGAGCCACCTAGCTGTCCCATTTCTCAACATTTCAAGAGAAACAAAAAGTAGGTTTTTAAAAAACATTGTTCCACAAGAAGGAAGGGCTTCTCCTGGTGGAGTTGGGAGGAAATGGGTTGGTAAATAGTGATAGATATAGAAAAAAAAGAGCATTAATAAAACATTTTGAAGGGTATATGGAGTGGGGGGGGGGATGCAGAAATGGACACAGAACAATTTGTTACTACATTCTTAAATTTATAGATAAGGTTAGGGACCAGACCTGGCATTTTATTGGTATAGGGAATTCCTAGATGAGGAAACACTGTCAGCACCCATGCCGGTTAGCACCTTCTCTGCAACTGAAGAGTTGTCTAGTGGAGCATTGAGAAGTTAAGTCACTTAGCCAGGTCTATGCAGCCAGTACGTATATTTCTCTAAACACACACACACACACACACACACACACACACACACACACACACACACACAC